>NW_026782298.1:1690000-2202180 GCF_031769215.1 Ylistrum balloti
GTATGATGTAACATCACTGAAAATTTCTGGAAAGACAAAACAGCTGTGTGATGTAACATCACTGACAATTTCTGGAAAGACAAAACAGCTGTGTGATGTAACATCACTGACGAGTCCTAAAAGGACGAAACAACTGTATGATGTAACATCACTGACGAGTCCTTGAAGTACAAAACAGCTGTATGATGTAACATCACTGAAAATTTCTGGAAAGACAAAACAGTTGTGTGATGTAACATCACTGACGAATCCTTGAAGGGCGAAACAACTGTATGATGTAACATCACTGACGAGTCCTTGAAGTACAAAACAGCTGTATGATGTAACATCACTGAAAATTTCTGGAAAGACAAAACAGCTGTGTGATGTAACATCACTGACGAGTCCTAAAAGGACGAAACAAATGTATGATGTAGCATCACTGACGAGTCCTAGAAGGACGAAACAGCTGTATGGTGATGTTTAATACCTTATCTAGCACAACTATATCCAATTAAAAATTTTGTTATAGGTGCTGTCTATTTCATTTGTACCAACAATTCAGAAATGAAGCATATATATCTAAGATGCACACGTACTCACTAAATACGGATATCATGTCATTGAGATTAGAGGGTCTTGTGAGCGGGTGTTATTGATACAGCGGACTGTGATTTCTGTTTGCCACTATTTGAAAAAGGATGAAAACAATACGTAAGCTGGTCGCGACCTAGTATGTGCGTGACTTTTACCGATATTCAATGTGAATTCAAATTATTATTTATGGAAGCGTTCCGTGACAAAAAATAGATATGATTTTAAATTTTAAATTTAATTTGAAAATCCCTGATGACATCGATTTAGATCTCGAGTTCTATGTAGTCCGGGTACAAGTTATTGTGGGTCCAGGCCGAAGGCGGAAGTAGCGTACTTCACACATTGATTATGTTTGTGTTCAAAAGCCGATCAACGTTACATGAATGTGGGGATACTATGTTTTGATTTTATAAAGATGTTAACAAATGCACACCGAAACAGATCAGTCAAACAGATTTTAATAAGGATTTCATAACCTGATATATCTCACGTTGTGAATGCATTGAGGAATAGTGACAGTTTGGACCCAAAGTGTATATATATATATATATATATATATATATAATTGTCAGTTTATGAATGCAATTTGTAACACAAGATCTAACACCTGAGGGAGTAAATGGCTTACAAGTTTACAAGTTTTATTAATCACTCCAGACACACCATAAGTGTGTAACAGGAGGTCAATCATGAGATACAATCAGATACATTGTTACATATTGTCTGCAAAATACATACATACATACATACATACATACATACATACACACATACACACACATACATACACATATACCCACATACATACATACATACATACATACATACATACATACATACATACATACATACATACATACATACATACATACACACACACACACACACACACACACACACACAAACAAACATACATACACACAGACACACACACATACACACACATACACACACAGACACGCACACACACACACACACACACACACACACACATACATACATACATACATACATACATACTTACATTTTAGATACATACAATTAATTCAGAAATTACTAAGTATTTTTTCTAGTTTTTGTATAAATTTTGTTACTTTCCAAAGTAAAGGGGCATTACAAATAGTGAACATTCCTTTCATTTTCAAAACACTTGGTTGTTGGTAAGAATAGTGAAGGTAGCGACATAGAAACGGGGTTGTCTCACAAAAACCCTCTACGTTTTACGTCGCTGAACAGTTACACAATATGATACTTGTAACATCTCTCAGGGTCAGATTAACATTCTGTTAACCTTCTCAACAAAACGAATTTAAAGGGACAAACCATCAGGTATGAAACCATGAGCCAAGATACACAAGGGCAAGTAAAAACCGGATAACTATCAATTATCGTTTATACATCGATAATGTTTCTGATACAAATACTATTCATGTTATCGAGATATTGAAATGTCCCTATTCTTAAATTTAGAAATTGTCACAATATCAAATGTACCAGCCGTAAAGGTAACTCACCTAACTAGAAAGGTTGTATATGAGCAGGATTAATTCTACAAGTTTTAATTTCCTCTGTTTACATATTGAACACGAGCGAGTCGCTCCAGTACGTACAATGTATATAGTGGTGAGAGACATTGTTCTAGGGTGACATTTTACACAAAAATCCATAAACAGCAATAGTTGCTATTACTAATTAATAGCTATACTCGTGTTCATGGCACTGGTCACGTGACTTGATGACAAAGTTAGCGCGCTGAACCGAGTCACAGTTGGTATACAAAACGTCCGAAGAATGTTGTTGTTTAAGAACTTATCGATCTAGAAACCAGTGTACGACAGGCCTTCATCTGAATGTAAACAAAGGCCAAAACTTACATGTAATGTGTATCTTTTAAAGCAGTGTGAAAACCTAATACCATCAAGCGATAAATATCTTTTCAATTTACCAGAATCATAATTGACCTACATTCTGAATATGCCTTTTGCGAACAAGGTAATGTGAGTACCTTATAATTCGAAACTATTGTTACTGCGTACTTGACGTGTTCGATCCAGAGGAGAACTGTGACAAATGATATTCGATATATAGTTAAGTCTCGCATAACAAGCTATACAATAGACAGGGTAGACATTGTTGTAGAGTCAGTAAAACACCCATGTACTCAGGTGCACCAATGTATTGTTTGGTTTCGTCAAACACGAGATTAGTTAAACTTTAAACCGTGAACTCTAGGCTATTCACGGTCGGTGAAACGTTTTCCCGAGTATTTCTCAATGAAACACTTTCCGTCCTTTCAGATCGATTAGCAGTGTTTTGTTAAATGTGCATTTGTGTGTTAACTTAACAGATACCAGCAACATGCAGTCCAGGTAAGTATTTAAACACACTGGAAACCAAGTCAGAAAAGAGAAAAGAGAATGTCACCACTGGAAACTACGTCAGAGACCAGAAAACACAGGTTCAGGGTCACCACTGGAAACTACGTCAGAGAACAGAAAACACAGGTTCAGGGTCACCGCTGGAAACTACGTCAGAGAACAGAAAACACAGGTTCAGGGTCACCACTGGAAACTACGTCAGAGAACAGAAAACACAGGTTCAGAAAACAGAAAACAGAGGTCCAGGGTCACCGCTGGAAACCAAGTCAGAGAACAGAAAACACGGGTTCAGGGTCACCACTGGAAACCAAGTCAGAGACCAGAAAACACAGGTTCAGGGTCACCACTGGAAACTACGTCAGAAAACAGAAAACAGAGGTCCAGGGTCACCGCTGGAAACCAAGTCAGAGAACAGAAAACACGGGTTCAGGGTCACCACTGGAACACGGGTTCAGGGTCACCACTGGAAACCAAGTCAGAGAACAGAAAACACAGGTTCAGGGTCACCACTGGAAACCAAGTCAGAGAACAGAAAACACAGGTTCAGGGTCACCACTGGAAACCAAGTCAGAGAACAGAAAACACAGGTTCAGGGTCACCACTGGAAACCAAGTCAGAGAACAGAAAACACGGGTTCAGGGTCACCACTGGAAACCAAGTCAGAGAACAGAAAACACAGGTTCAGGGTCACCACTGGAAACCAAGTCAGAGACCAGAAAACACAGGTGCGGGGTCACCACTGGAAACCAAGTCAGAGAACAGAAAACACAGGTCCAGGGTCACCACTGGAAACCAAGTCAGAGACCAGAAAACACAGGTTCAGGGTCACCACTGGAAACCAAGTCAGAAAACAGAAAACACAGTTGCGGGGACACCACTGGAAACCAAGTCAGAGAACAGAAAACACGGGTTCAGGGTCACCACTGGAAACCAAGTCAGAGAACAGAAAACACAGGTTCAGGGTCACCACTGGAAACCAAGTCAGAGAACAGAAAACACAGGTTCAGGGTCACCACTGGAAACCAAGTCAGAGACCAGAAAACACAGGTGCGGGGTCACCACTGGAAACCAAGTCAGAGAACAGAAAACACACGTTCAGGGTCACCACTGGAAACCTTCATTAAGCGTTGAGGGAAGGATGAGCGCATTTTTAATGGGTGAATAAACTTAATGAAAAAAATGAAGTATCAAATGCATTATAAACTTTAATTAAATATCATTATATGCAACAAAATTTACTTTATGTGTTATATGATAGAACTTCCGGGTTTAGCGTGAGGCACGGGTCTGTTTGATGTACAGTGAAGTAGAACATTTACCTGTTGGTATCTGTAAGTCTTACATTTAATGTAATTTAATGTAAAGTAATTCATTCTATTTTCGTAAGTTTTTTTTCCTTTAAAAACAAGTGATAACTCTCTTTTCGCTTTACCTGAATCATAATTGACCTACACTTCTGAATATGACAGTTGGGAATAAGGTAAGGTGAGTACCGTATAATTCGAAACTAGTGTTAATGTTAATGGTGATCCTGAACCTGTGTTTTCTGTTCTCTGACTTGGTTTCCAGCGGTGACCCTGAACCTGTGTTTTCTGGTCTCTGACGTGGTTTCCAGTGGTGACCCTGAACCTGTGTTTTGTGTTTTCCTCAACGCCGTTATTCGCGAGATGGGTTTATGTTTTTTATGTGTTACTAGGGTTTCTGATACAAATGTACATACTTCAAAATGAAATCAAACAAACCAACATATTCTTTATAGCAATTAAAATATCACTCTACAATAACGTCGAGACATCATAAAAATTTAATTATGAGAACTTGATTGATCTACGACAAATATCACAACATGTCAGAAATAGTCTTGTTAACCGCCACACACTGCAATTAACGAATAACTTTATTTTAAATCATTCTTTAAAATAGTTTTGGAGTTTGTGCATTCTGGCATCTGGTTTTTACGTTTCATTTCAACCAGTTTGGACCTTCCGCGGTTGCCTGCAAGGTATTAGGCCTGTTTGTACCTGTGAGCACCGGTGACGAGTTCTAGAAGTACGAAACTTTGTATCATTTTACTCTACAATATATAAATAAAATAAACGCTTAAATTGAACTCAAACTTTTATTATCAGAAAATAAAGCTAGCGTAAGAGGAATGCCAGCACATGTTTTATATTTACACAGAATGAGAACTAAAACTGAAAACTAATATCTAAATTGAAAGCTCGACAATTATACAAGGAACGTGAGGTTAATTATCAGCGTTGACGGACCATACAACAACTGACATTGTACGAACCACTTTAGGTATCGAGAATAGCTACAGGCCTTACAATTAAAAGTGACGTCGGCTGTAGTACTTATACTGGTACGTAATCCTATATATGTGCTGCATTTCATAACAAAGTGAAAGAATATTCATTACTTTAACGGCCCGACAGAGCAGTGTCATGTGGCTTCTATTTCTAACATAAATTGCTCAAAACTACGATACTACGATATACTACGATAGCACGATGCTATACTACGATAGAACGATGCGATACTACGATAGCACGATGCTATACTACGATAGAACGATGCGATACTACGAAAGCACGGTGCGATACTACCATAGAACGATGCGATATCGTGGTCTCGCATCGTGCTATCGTGATATCGCAATATCGCTTCCCATTAAACGAAGCGATATTACGATGTCCCGAATCAGCCACCATATGTATGAGAGAGACAGGCAACGTATGTTAACCGGATTCGAAGGACGACGATATATATCTGTGCTAAAAATACTACAATACGGTTTGTTTTATGTAAAGCTAAAATGCCATGTATATATATATATATGGCAGTATTATCATTTAGTTGAAAGAGACCGCCCGACTTACAAAACCTGTAATATGCATTAATTAATGCTTGCGCGGACTGTTTTAATTCAATATAGATATTGTAAACAGTCATGGGTCCGGTGTATTGTGTCTATTACAATGCCATCAACACAATTTACCGCTTGGCTGATAATTAGATATGTTTGTAAAGACAGTTAGGTCTGTCTTGTATCGACGTTCCATAGCAGGGACTACCTCTATACCGTGCAGAGATCTTAATAGGCCGGGAAGGTATGTGTGTAAATACAGAACAAGGGCAAAACCAACAGACTACAGAAACATAAGATGGAAAAAACTTGAAGTATTTAGTATGTTCAACAAGAGGACTAAGAATACTTCATGGGCGCGGGTTGTAAACACATCAAAATTTGATAAAATAGTCAGCATGCCCATGACACAGATTGCCAGATCCATTGTTTCGTTACAAAAAAACATAGATACAGATTTCGATATCTAGAAAATCATGGCTGCCCCATTACTACTATTATTATTATTACTTTACGTCCTAGCAACAGCAAGGGGTCATTTAAGAACTTGTCAGGTTTGTGTGGTGGAGGAAAACCGGAGTTCCTGGAGAAAAAAAAAACACCGCCCTACGGTCAGTACCTGGTAACTACCAAACACTGGTCTCGAACCCGCGACCCAGAGGTGAATGGAAAGTGGTAATGCGGTGATAACAGTCATGTGTACAGACAAAAAAAACGAATATCTATATTCAACAAAATCAAAATTAAAACAAAAATAGATTAAACGCGATAACATAAGAAGAAACGAAAACTTGTGCGGAAGCAGAAAGGAGTCGGACGAATCGCCGAGAATAAGACCAGGTGGGCCGGAAGGGTAAGCTTATACAAACGAACCCAACAGCCAAGCCGACGAGCATCAAACACATATAACTTCATTTCGGACAAAAATAGAATGTATCCCCTTGAGGTCATGATCGCGACCATACAGATCCCCAATACTGTATGAGTTGTAAGTCCTTCCGTCCACTGTCAATATCTATCCCGGGGTTATATTGAGAACAGTAAACACCGTAACAACGGCAAGCCTAGATGCTACTATGTAGAAATGGAAAATTCACAAGAAGGAAATAGAAATGAAAAGCTGTCTCTGTTGGTTGAAAGTAAGTAAAAAATAACCTGCTGACCAAGCAGGGTTTGAAAGTAACTATAGAAACAATCTGCTGGTCAAACAGGGTTTGAAAGTAAGTAAAGAAATAACCTGCTGACCAAGCAGGGTTTGAAAGTAACTATAGAAACAATCTGCTGGTCAAACAGGGTTTGAAAGTAAGTAAAGAAATAACCTGCTGGTCAAACAGGGTTTGAAAGTAAGTAAAGAAATAACCTGCTGGTCAAACAGGGTTTGAAAGTAACTATAGAAACAATCTGCTGGTCAAACAGGGTTTGAAAGTAAGTAAAGAAATAACCTGCTGACCAAGCAGGGTTTGAAAGTAAGTAAAGAAATAACCTGCTGGTCAAACAGGGTTTGAAAGTAAGTAAAGAAATAACCTGCTGGTCAAACAGGGTTTGAAAGTAAGTAAAGAAATAACCTGCTGGTCAAACAGGGTTTGAAAGTAAGTAAAGAAATAACCTGCTGGTCAAGCAGGGTTTGAAAGTAACTATAGAAATAACCTGCTGGTCAAACAGGGTTTGAAAGTAAGTAAAGAAATAACCTGCTGACCAAACAGGGTTTTCGTGTCTTTTATATACTGCTCTGATGGCTATATTTAATTATAACACGTGATCAATATATATCTTAAAGTGAAACTATAGGCGTGGACTAGGTAATTCTGTCTTAATAAACTTATCAACAGACTCGTACAAAAGCAAAGTTAGCAAACATACATACATATTATCTATATATTTTTACATCTTTCTACATATTATCTATATATTTTTATATTTATCTACATATTATCTATATATTTTTATATTTTTCTATATATTATCTATATATTTTTACATCTTTCTACATATTATCTATATATTTTTAGATCTATCTACATATTATCTATATATTTTTACATTTATCTACATATTATCTATATATTTTTACATTTATCTACATATTATCTTTATATTTTTATATTTATCTACATATTATCTACATATTATCTATATATTTTTAGATCTATCTACATATTATCTATATATTTTTATATTTATCTACATATTATCTATATATTTTTATATTTATCTACATATTATCTATATATTTTTATATTTATCTACATATTATCTATATATTTTTATATTTATCTATATACATCATCTATATATTTTTATACTCATCTACATATTATCTATATATTTTTATATTTATCTACCTATTATCTATATATTTTTATATTTATCTACATATTATCTATATAATTTTATATCTATCTACATACATAATCTGTATACTTTTTACGTTGATCCACAAGTTTATCTCTGTATCGTGTAATACATGGTTCACCTTATATTTAAAAATAGGTGTTTTAGAATTCATGTAATAAATAACAAATAGATAAATGAATAAATAAATGCAATCATACAGGAAAGACAAAGACAGGAATGAAACACCTCGTACATATCAGCACGTTCCGTCGAGTTTCCATCGACACGAAAGACAACTTTCGGATATAAAAAAACACTTCAATGTAGTAGAACATTACTACTCAATAAACAAATGCTGGAGAAAAAACATTTACATGAACTCGTCGAGATAACAAACAAAACATCGCAAACTGAGAGAGACCAAACCAAAAAGGAAGGCAACAATAGGAACTGGGGAGGTATCGGAGCAAAACGTAAGACATCAGTTTATCTGCAGATATCGAAACAAACGGAAATTTAACACAAAAACAAATTAAACGCCGAAATTTAGGACACATGTGAGAAAAAAAAATAGGGGAGACAACTGAGGAAAGATAAGAACAGGAAACAAAGATTTTAACATAAGATAATCAAGTTATTAAATTCCAGAACTACACGTTTTTCAGAATCATGTGATATCTGAAATTCTTGTTCGACTTTTAACTGTCGCCGCGTTCAAAATATTATATGTTATATTTTTGTCAGTGTTTACAAGCCGAGGGAAATCTGGCGTGACGTGCTGCATGTATAGAATAGCTTACACCGTTACACTTGGTAAATGGTGTTAGGTACAAGTTTGTTCCATGATTAAATGTCAATAACTGAAGAAAAGAGATACATTCTTTGTCCGGAACATTTGACCTTTAAACAAATCACTCTACATCTGAGTTAAGCACGAGCGATGAACGTCCGTCCTCTCCTGTTTGTCTTCTAGAACGGAATATACATTATTTACGATGTAGGTTTACCGTCAAGATATACATGTCTGGTATAGTAGAAGTTCTACAGAAAAATGTGATATTAATTAACATAGATCGATAAGTTTGATACCAATATGTAATGTACCGTCTATTTCATAACATATTATTTCATTTCTGGTTTGGAATGTCTTCGTTTTCTGTATTTTGATTGGCTGTGAGTTCTTGGGTATAATTGTAAAAACACACAATATTTAGTTTTTGCTGTAGATGGTTTTACTGATGTTTTACATATTTAGGAAAATACTAATAATAATTTCTCATGCTGATATATTTTAGCCTTAAAAAGAAAACACTTTATGATACGTTGATGAAACTTTTCCTGTTCAAAATTAGACAGAAAAAGCGAAATACCGTTAATCCTCAACGTTGAAATACGTAAACTCTACTAAAAATATGTTAAACTCATTTTTATATAAAAATGTCCTGAAATGTGGAAAATATTAAAAGGAGTGACCGACTTAAAACATATGATCCGTGTGTCAATGGGAGAGATATTAAACCGTCATATTGTTCCGTTGTAGCGTAAGTAATGTATGAGACACCTGTACATACAGGTAAAAAGCTGAGTAGGGAATTAGTATGAGACACCTGTACATACAGGTAACAACTGAGTGGGGAATTAGTATGAGCCACCTGTACAGTACATACAGGTAAAAACCGAGTGGGGAATTAGTATAAACACCTGTACAAACAGGTATAAACTGAGAGGGGAATTAATATGAGACAATTGTACATACAGGTAAAAACTGAGTGGGGAATTAGTATGAGACACCTGTACATACAGGTAACAACTGAGTGGGGAATTAGTATGAGACACCTGTACATACAGGTAAAAACTGAGTGGGGAATTAGTATAAACACCTGTACAAACAGGTATAAACTGAGAGGGGAATTAATATGAGACAATTGTACATACAGGTAAAAACTGAGTGGGGAATTAGTATGAGACACCTGTACATACAGGTAACAACTGAGTGGGGAATTAGTATGAGACACCTGTACATACAGGTAAAAACTGAGTGGGGAATTAGTATAAACACCTGTACATACAGGTAAAAACCGAGTGGGGAATTAGTATGAGACACCTGTACATACAGGTAAAAACTGAGTGGGGAATTAGTATGAGTTGAAATGTCTGTGGTATTCTGTAACCAGCTACAGGTCAGACTTGTAATGTCTGTGGTATTCTGTAAACAGCCATAGGACCCCTGACTGAGACCCTGATTTAGCTACAATATATCAGGCAATTTAACAGTAATCCTACTTTCAGGACAAAAACTGAACGATTTCTACCACGTCCTACCTTAACTCGCCGGACGTAATCAGTAGCCTTGCTGACCTATCAAAATGTTATAAAACCACACGATATTATGAATTATCACATACAACAATAATAATAATAATTTGCAGACTCAATGATCTGATTAATTAAGTTATCTAGTTTCTGACAATAGTTTATCTCACGTGTTGTTTGATAACAATAGATAGATCCGACATACCTCGTAGATACAGTACCTTATGTGTGTGAGGCCTGGATAGTTCAATATATATTGGTCATGCTCATTGGGCATATGATATGATGATAAAATTGTATTAGATTTATTTTGATATTCATATCTAAAATGATGTTAAAATATTTGAAATCATCAAAATTAAATGCATTTCTGATATCTCAATATTTATAGATACTTGTACAAATAAAATTCGGTAGGTTTCACAATCCGATTTTTAAACATTGTACAGACATATAAGAGACGACTTATGAATTCGTAGTATTAGCATTAAAACAAACACGCTTTGCACAATACATCACACTACTCGAATCTTTTCATTTCTGTTATGTCATCCGCTACTATCCTGGTCACGGCACCAAATAGTGATCATGATGTTCGATCAATCATCGATTAATATATGATTTGTCGTTAAGCTATATACTCATGATAATCGTACAATTAACCTCCACGCCAAACTGCTGTTCTATGGATTGACTTGAACTTCACCCTCGTGAACTCACAAAGTTCCCTGTCGAAGTGTCTCTCTAATTGTCACTACCTACATCGTCTTCACTCAATTCTGTTATCCCTAACCCGAAGTTTATCTGTCTGTAGTCCTACTTCAGATTCTCGTCCGCTGAAACGCCGTGACAGTGGACGTAAAACCTGTTGAATGAATACCCGGACTCCAATCTGACATCACAGAGTTCTGGTGTAAACATATCTAGAAACGTCATCCTACAGCTGACCACGTTATATCGTTGAGCTTGTCGTTGCTTTTAAGGGAGATAGACGTCCATTAACTGTCAACTATCATATCAATAAGTGGTATTGATAATTGCTTCCACTCATTCCTAATAATATTATTGTTACCGATGTAATTGGTCCTCCTTTTACTCTGCCCCTCTACTAGTTTGTGTTTAACGCTAATTAAACGTGCAGTGTATTAAACCTTGCACTTTGAATTCGCCATTCATCCCTCAGATGTATGATAAAACCAATATACTTTTTATTGTTAATTACAAACAGCGATTATGGAATACTACTTTGGTCACGTGTCGTGTCTGGGTGTCTTTAGAGGTATACATTACTTACAACAATGGAAAACGGTCACAAGAAACCTGGCATAAAAATGTAAAATATTTGTTTGTTCTTATGTAAATTCTACACATGCATATATATGCACATGTCCGTGCATGTTACGTTTAAATTGTAGCTGGTATACGGGTGACCTTCAGCGGGAATGTTATTTAATGATAATGAGTGTCTTATTACTACACTTAATGGCGCCATTGTCACGACCGGACATGTTGAGACTTTGCCAAGTATGTATAGGACTGGTTTCCTCAAAATAGTACCCACCCATCAAAATATAACTGTATAAACCCACACCCACCTATATGAATCAGATACATAGTCAATGGACATTCTTAACTTTGTACACACATATCAATGTTTCTTTGTCTTTTAACTGTCGCCGATTGTCATTTGATATTTTTGAGTTAGTATTGTATTTGGTAGATAAAGCAATGTAAAGTTTTTTTTTAACGAAGAAGCGAAATTAATATTTGCGCGAGAAACGGTTTTTTTCTAGATACACACAGAGTCCAGAGAATCTTTTCGGAAGGACGAGGTTAATTTGTTGAAGAAATGAATCGATTTGTTTTTATCTTTCAGTTTTATTTCATGTTCAGTGGAAGAAGATAACTCCTTTTGTATCTTTATTGTCACCTCTTTTCTGCCCTGCAGTTCCATAAAATCGCCGCCACACTTGGTCCATCAAAGTTAAATATGCTACCACAGAGAAGGTGATACTCCGTGATTTCGTCTGAACTATCAGCGTGCCCCTCCCTCCTCCCTTTACTCTATCTCTGTACACCGTTTTATCTACTGAAGTTTCATCCTACAGATAGTGTCCTACTACGACTACACCAGTTCTACACAAGGTATTGACCAATCTCCCGCTTCAGAACCACTATCCCTTACCTCTATATTCAATAGTCTGTTTCAAAACGGCAACAAAAAATACCGTAAACACGGAAAATGGTTTCTACACTATTGTACAAGAGGCCGATTCTAATGGACGTACTCAATTTTTATAAACACAGTATGATGTGATGGTTTTCGTTCTGGGATGATTTTTACCGTGGCAGCAGAACAGCAGACGAATGTTTTCCCTGGAATGTCAGTAGGTGTGCATGCTCCTCCCCTCCCCTTGAGATCAATACCCATCACGCATCGATATAATTACGGCATGTCTGTCCTTAAGGGACCATGTTTAACACGACAGTGTACACAATATTTCACACACGTCATTACCAATAACACATAGATTTACATACTATTTACTGACGAAATAACCGTTATATGTACAAAGATTGATTTCAGGTACAATTGGTCCTCAGTGTATTACCTATGAACAAAGGTATTCAATCCCGGGGGAGGGGGCAGGGAAGGGAGGATACCTACCTTGGGCTTGTCCCAGGTAACCTACTAGGAATATCAGCAGCCACAACAACGGTATATCCATGGTAACAGGAATCACTATATCATCCTTTACACTCCATACAGGTACGCACAGGTAGGACAGCTAAGCATTAACAGGTAAAATTCCAGTGTGATTTACCTGTCATTCGTACCGCGAATAAAGCACACGCATGATTGGGCGCTAATACACAGCGTAGTGTTGTCAGCGTTAGTATATATGTATAGGGACACACGCACCATACACAGGTACTGCGATTTCAATTCAAATATTTTATTACCAGTAAAACAGCGATGGGACTGGTTATAGTAGGTTGATTAAAATGCTGTCCCCTAAGATACAAACATCGTGGCTATACATCTATATATGTAAAATACGTCACCTTGCTGGTGTACGGTAACACTCAGAACATGGCCTTAGCTTCTATAAAACACAAGATATAAGTACTTTTATATCGTTGTTTAAATTCAGTCAATTTGATGATAGATTACAAGGTAACAAAACAAAAGGAGAACTGGGTAAAGTTACCGTACAGTATACAGATGACGTGTTTCCTAACACAGGTAAGTTATAAAATAGGGTACGAAAATGTGAACTAAAGACTTACATGGACTAGTGACCAATTATCGGTACTTTGATGATTGGAAGAAATAAAAACAAATGATTTTGGAATTAAATATGGCCGTGTGGTCTTATTAGGGAAGAATCCGTTTACACGGTACCATGGTAACAGAAAGGCATAAACCAACCTGCATTTCTAAAAAGGGAGCCCAATACAAACAAATAGCCAAATCTAAACTGTATCATACAGCTGTTTCGTCGTTCTAGGTCTCGTCAGTGATGCTACATCATACAGCTGTTTCGTCCTTCTAGGTCTCGTCAGTGATACTACACCAAACAAATGTATGACATATTATCACTGACGAGCCCTAACAGGACGAAATAGCTGTATGATGTCGAATCACTGACGAGTCCTAGAAGGACGAAACAGTTGTATGATGTAGCATCACTGACGAGTGCTAGAAGGACGAGGAAACAACTGTATGATGTAGCATCACTGACGAGTTCTAGAAGGACGAAACAGCTGTATGATGTAACATCACTGACGAGTCCTAGAAGGAAAAAACAGCTGTATGATGTAACATCACAGACTAGTCCTAGAAGGATGCTCAATATTTTCTGTAATTCAATCAACTTTTAACAGAGACAATCCATATGTGTGTGTTTGTGTATGTGGTGGTGGTGGTGGTGGTGTGTGTGTGTGTGTGTGTGTGGGTATGGGGGAGGGAAGAGCGTGGGTTACAGGGTTTGGTATTATGGAAAAATTCGATTTTTCGGATGTACACAAATACGAAAACAGAATGTTCTCAGTATTAGGAGAACAAATAATGTCGTGATGTCATCAATTTTTCGAAGTTATGTCAAATATGTCTTCATAAACTAATGTGAATGACACCCATACTTAGTGTCCCTAGATCAACCGGATGCAATTTACGCTAACTAATTAAATATTCAATAAACGGATTAAAAACGCCTGTTGGAACCACGCATATAGATTAACATCATGCACAGAAAGAACGGAAATAAATTAATAAATACCACAGGCTAAAACAAAGCTTTAGATACTACACAAAATTCAGCAGACCGTAACGGACTTAGCACGTTCGACTTTTTTGGGCTATTAGGAGTATAGGGACAAAGAGAAGACTACCTTTGGGAGCTTTGTTCAATCACACTTGGCTTCTTTTTGAAGACGTGTTGAATCCTGCTTTTGTATTCTACATATACACTAGGAAAAAATCGGGGTCTTCCCTGAACACCAACTGTGCATATGACAACATGTTTACATTGGAGGTCAGTTGTGATGATAGGGAGTTTTAGTCTGGTGCAGAATTGTTGTACAGGTAACTTGCACAGGTAAATCAGATAATCAAGTTCTGATAACAGTTCAGAAAACAGTTAATAACTGTAAAATAAAGGAATAAAATATATTTGTTAAAACTGTTCCAATCCCAATCTGTTCAATGGTAAATGTGTAAAAAATCGAAAATTATCATATTTCAGTCTGCACTTTGAAGCATCAATTCCTCATTGCTTTATTACTTATTTTTTTTGTCACACATACATTAGCTAATCTTGTACTTTTTCAGTTAAGTGTAAATTATCATAACTTTTGTCATATATATTACTTAATCTTGTACTTTTCAGCTTAGTGCTAAAGTGTTTAATTTGAGGGATATTATTATCTGTGTGGATTGATACAAGTACAGGATGGCTAACGCTGAGATCAACGTTAAGTTCATTGCCAACAGAAGAGGCGGACAGAACCTTTCGCATAATGGATTCATCTACAGACAGATTGTAGCATACAGACCTTGAACCAGATCACCAACAAATGCGTAGAATCTGTCCAACCCATTTCGTCCATCTCTGAGGAGGACTGGGATGACACTTCCAAAGCCGTGGTCCAGCGACTGCCAACATTCTACACAGCCAAATCGTCTACTGTCTATCTCTACCGTGCTCGAGGCAAGCAGACTCCTCCATTACCAAAGGCTTTAGCCGACATCACCTCGGATAGAAGATAGACAGAAACATCTACAGGCGAACCATTTCTCCTCTTTGACGACGGTGAACAGAACAACAGGATGATCGCATTCGCTACATCAGAGAACCTTTCCGAACTTGTAGCATCTGACACATTCTACTGTGATGGCACATTCTACACCTGTCCAACTATGTTTCACCAGATTTACAGCATCCATGTACAGATTGAAGGCATCATGGTACCATTCAACCCCTGAAGAAGAAATACGCCAACATTGACAGACGCCTGGCCACCTTGAAGGACTGTTATCAGACTGTGATGATCGACCTGATGACCTAAGCTGATTCAGCATCCGATCTTCTCCATCTTGGATAGAGTGTTTTGTGTTTTCTAGTAGAGACTTATCAAGTACTTGACTATCAAAGGTTGCAAAAGGACATAATATCTAGATAAGTGATACACGTATTGTCATAGATAAACGAGTCATTGCTAATTCAGCATCATTTAGGGGTTTACTGTTTATTTTAAATAATAGTTTATTTTAGTGCTAAAATGTACATATTGTTTCACTATTACTTGTATAAATATGAATTCAATTTAATTGCTGACATCAGTATATCAATTTTATTTATTAATTTAACATAATCGTACATGATGATAATAATTAAATAATGAATAATAACATTAAATATTAATATTTAATAGCTATTTTGCAATACTTTGATATGCTAAAAATTGTGTTACAATCATGTAAAACAAATAGAAACTTCATTTCATAATTGATATGTAAGTATCCTGTTTACAAAATAAGTTGACATTCTTAGTTGAAACAGACTATAACTTAAGCTTCAAAAGATTCCCTATATAAACACCTTTCTTTAAAGTTGGCAGAGTTGGTGTTCGGGGAATGAGCCAAAAAATCTTAGACGCGGTGTTTCAAACCATTCATTTCAAAATACGCCACTTTAAGAATACAAACGGAATCAGACAGCAAAGTAATGTCGGGTATTAGATTTTATAAATTGTGACATTCAAATTCGGTTTAACTATGTTTAGATGATATCATTGTGTATCATGAGAAAGGTAACGAATATTGAACGTATGTAAAACATATTCACTACACCAGAACCCATTAGCTTCAAAATCTCACCATATTTCAGCTTTATTTTTCTTTTTAATTTTTCGCGAAAATATTGCTTCGTAGTAGGTTATTTTAAATGTGAATACCTTTCGATAGGTTGCTTTTATAGGTTGCATTGGATTTTAAGTGAATCAGCACCGTGTATGCTAATGACGCTACACCCACATAGACGATTCCATGAGACCAATATGAGAACAATACTTAAGGGAGGATGGTGGGTGAGAGTCTGTCTCACAAGGGGATATCTAAAACGTCACTAAGTCCAAATTGTACAGCATATTTAAATGAGTTATTTGAATATGCAAATTAGATTTTATTCTATATTTCCTGTCTTCGCTTGATCAAAGACTACATATTATAAAAAAAGTAATACACAAGGACTAGAAATGTAAGTTTTTAATTTGCGAATGAAAAAAACAGTATATGTATGTATTACCTTTTCTTTTTCTATTAACCTTTCTTTAAATTATAACTGAATCGTAATAAAATGTTAAAATGAACTTTTTTTAATTTCATTTAACTACACGTGACCAGCTACTAACAGATAATTAAATCCAGGATGAGCTTTTGTAACGATTATACATAATTCATGGAAAATGTAAACGCACACTGAAAGCGTCATCTTACACTGTAATACAGGTTATCTTAAAGAAAAAAACCCCAATGAATACAAACATCGCTTATCCAGTAAGATCACACTTGTGTAATGTATACTATTTGTGTGTGTGTGAGGGTGTGTGTGTGTGTGTGTGTGTGTGTGTGTGCGTGCGAGGGTGCGTGCGTGTGTGTATGTGTGCGTGCGTGCGTGCGTGTGTGTGTGCAATGATAAACAGTATAGAAAAGTTTTCTTCAGACATAGGAAGACATTTTGTGTCACTCAAAAATACTAAAAAAGTGAACACATTAATTGATTTGCTAAATTTTACTTCTCTGAAAATACTGACTGAATATGATGTAGAAAATCATGACCATGTGTATATGTTGAGGCATCATATTACTGTAGCAAAACTCCGTCAAATATAGAGGTAGGAACTCTTCATATTCATGTGAAATAGAATTTGTCGATGTTGTAGTAACTTCTTTCTTGCCGTTGTTAGTGCATCATCTGTCTAAACTACCACATTTGATGTCATGTTGTCAAAAATACAGCTCAAACATCAGCCAGGACCATATCATGTTAAAATAAACTTTATTTATTTTACAACAATTGCGAAACAAGTTATGTCAACTTATACTAATCACTCTTGTTGGCCCGGATGTTACTTATGGAAGTTTCAACAATTAAGTTTGTTGAGGGTAGAGTAAATGAAAAGAATATAAACACATATGGTGTGCAAATTTGGCGAATAGTTTCTGTGGAAACATAACTGTCATCGGATATTGACCAAGAGATGTGTTGGTAAATCACAGACAACCTTACAGCTGTCCAGGGCCAACTGGCTTGCGCTTATCCTATCTATGGTGAAACAATCAGAATCCAGCTAGTCTTCGGAGCAAGAAAATAAAAATATTAATGACATAAATATTTACCTGTATGTTTTGGAATATCCTTGTTGAAATTTTACATAAGGAAATTTCAACTTATATGGCCCTTAGTTTGGTATTTTGAGTGCTTAAAATCAACGATTTCAATTTTCTATTTTATTTTTTACCATTTTTATCTACAATACATACTTTACTGCTTGTGATAAATACCGCAATGATTTTATTAATGTATATTTCCTACTTGTTTGGTTAATTTCTTATTTTTGTGTGAATATTTCTACAATACACGAGTCCTTTTTGTGCCAAATATAAATACAATTTCAACCGTTTGACGAGTTGGAATTAGGATGAAATTATTTTCTCTGTGGTATGAGTCGCCAATAGGGGGCGCTATGTGTATGATTTGCACGTGCAAATCAAGACTAGGGCCGTACTGTCGCGTGTTGCCTGTACGTGTCATTCAGGCGGCACAGGTAGGGACGCACGGAGGTGGAGATTTTTTTTTTATTTTTTTTTGCGGTAAAATGTAATAGAAGTTCAACTGTGCGGGGTTTCTGTTGCGGTAAAATGTAATAGTTATTAATGAAAGGAGTGACATATATATACATACATTGTATATTGTGTATTTGTAACAGATTAGTGTATGATTTACATGTTTGTTTAATAAATCAGTCGTGATGCCTCTGTCGCCGTGAAATACATTTTACTATTTTGTGTTGTTTATCCTATTGGATAATAAAATAGAGAAGTTTACGTATCATACTTAGAGGATAAAGTGCTTGTGTTTTATAAATGTAAAAAAATGTAATTGCTTATTGAAAAGACAGCTTTTATTTTTAAATACTATCATAGATATGCGAGATGCTCAATTTGAAAACAAATATCTGAAATGCACGTGTATCGTCTGGTCTTCATGCTCCTCCATACAATGATAGTGCCATCTATCTTGATTTCATATATTATAAAGACTTGTTCACGGTTTTAAAAATAAATCTATTTTGTTTTCAAACAATTTAATGTCATTGTTTATTTATCTAATCAGTTACAATAAGACGTCCCAGCCTATGTGTACATACAGTATGAATTGGTAAACATAATCTTAACGACAGTTTGAAGTTTGAATATATTTCCTTGCTTTCGTTACCATCTTCAAGTAAACAGTTATTTTTTCAAGTTGACTACAGGGAATGTCTATGGCATACAAACTCTCTAAGACAAAGAAGTAATTGTTCTCTTTAACATACTAAGATGCATGTTTTAGGAACATAGCAGCTGGACAAGGCGAGTCCTCGTAAGAACTCGTGGTGTTGGGAAACACATGAGGATTCTTTACTTTAGGAGTTGGTGTATGTATATAATATAAGCACGTAAACTCTGTGTCTATTGTTCACTTTGTATGTAATCGAAATGATTCTTGTATGTGTATGTGTTTACTATATAACTTTTCTTTATATTATATCGTTCCATATGGAAAACGCTTATTTCGCGCGTTTATATTCATAACTATAGGAGTTGTTGTATGTATACAATATACGCACGTAAACTCTGTGTCTACTGTTTACTTTATATTAATTTAAATGCACTATTACTTTCTGTAATGTCAATGTATGTTCTTTTTGAACAACTCTTCACACTTGGAGGAAATAAAAGAATTAAATACTCATTTACAATATTGGCCTTAAGGTTAATCTGCCGCCCTGTCATTGCATAGTACACACATAACGTGCAGTACACAAGTTGATACAGTCAAAAAGCACCAACATCCTCAATATCGTCACTGTTAACATCTCGCTGTCTACGAAACCGTCCTTTCACGTGTCCAATTGCTTGCTCTACGGTTTGTCTGATGGATGAAACTTTGCGGGTTTTTGGGCTGGTGTTAATCTTTCATAGCCCCGGAAAGGTATCATCAGAAAACTTGACAGAGAAAAGGCGCTATAGCCTGTATTGAAATGAAATTTATATTCAAAAAAGCCATCTGAAAACTATTAAAACTGTTCCCGATTTTGAGATTCCAACGTTTTGATAAAAATCATTTTGTTAAAAAAAATAATGATTTACAGAGAACATATTTTGATTGGCATTATTTATAACGAAGACACCTCTTCCCAATATGCTACATGTGTTGACCCTGACCACAGCCTCATGTGTTGACCTTGCAAGCTACACATGTGTTGACCCTGGAGTCCATGACCTATTTGTAGCGCAAAGTGTACTGGTGAATTGCGATAAACTCTGGCGTCATGTGTTGACCCTGGCCAGCCTACATGTGTTGACCCTGGCCAGCCTACATGTGTTGACCCTGTCCAGCCTACATCTGTTGACCGTGGACAGCTTACACGTGTTGACCCTGACCAGCCTACACGTGTTGACCCTGTCCAGTCTACACGTGTTGACCCTGGCCAGTTTACATGTGTTGACCCTAGTCAGCTACACGTGTTGACCCTGTCCAGTCTACACGTGTTGACCCTGGCCAGTCTACATGTGTTGGTCCTGGCCAACCTACATGTGTTGACCCTGGCCAGCTACATGTGTTGACCCTGGCCAGCCTACATGTGTAGACTTGGGCAAGCTACATGTGTTGACCCTGACCAGCCTACATGTATAGACGCTGGCCAGTTTACATGTGTTGGCCCTGGCCAGTCTACATGTGTTGACCCTGGCCAGCTACATGTGTTGACCCTGGCCAGCCTACATGTGTTGACCTTGGCCAGTTTACATGTGTTGGCCCTGGCCAGCCTACATGTGTTGACTCTGTCCAGTATACACGTGTTGACCCTGACCAGCCTACATGTGTTGACCCTGGCCAGTCTACATGTGTTGTAGACTCGGGCATGTGTTGACCCTGGCCAGCCTACATACATGTGTTGGCCAGACCCTGCCAGTTTACATGTGTTACATGTGTTGACCCTGGCCAGCCTACATGTGTTGACCCTGGCCAGCCTACATTTGTAGACTCGGGCAAGCTACACGTGTTGACCCTGACCAACCTACATGTGTTGACCCTGGCCAGCCTACATGTGTTGACCGTGGCCAGCTATATGTGTTGACCCTGGACAGCTTACACGTGTTGACCCTGGCCAGCCTACATGTGTTGACCCTGGCCAGTTTACATGTGTTGACCCTGGTCAGCTACATGTTTTGACCCTGTCCAGCCTACATGTGTTGACCCTGGCCAGCCTACATGTTTAGACGCTGGCCAGTTTACATGTGTTGACCCTGGCCAGCCTACATGTGTTGACCCTGGCCAGTCTACATGTGTTGACCCTGGTCAGCTACATGTTTTGACCCTGGCCAGCCTACACGTGTTGACCCTGGCCAGTCTACACGTGTTGACCCTGTCCAGCCTACACGTGTTGACCCTGTCCAGCCTACATAACAATCAGTAACAAGGCTGTCGTCTACAATGAGCTTGACTGATTGATAGCCTTGTTCATTAACATAATCTGTGTCATTATTTGGGGCTTCAGTCAGTCTTATATGACTGCCGTCTATGAATCCCACTATATTAGGAATATCACTGTTTTCTTCAATCGCATTCGATATCAACCTGTCCCTCAAGGTCAGGCCATTGGACAATCTTGTGGCGAATACTGCTCAATGCCTTCGACACTCTCCCTATGCATCTGCGTATTGATGATGGCGAAAATCCAAATAGTCGGCTAATTTCGCCTATATTTGTTTTGGTTTTGTCCCACAAATAGACATTTCTCTATATTCAATTTGTGGTATCAGTTCGACAGAAAATCTTTCAAATGATGATATGAAAATCTCGTTGAAACTCTCTCGCTGTACTCTGGTGTGATATCCTCTATAACTCCGCTTATTTTCGGTGTTTCACGTCGAAAATGGGATAATGTAGTAAATGCAGTGCTGTAATCGTCGTCTCCTCCAATTAAAATCATCATTTCATCACCAAAATCGAGCAAATCGTCAATGATAGTCATAACTAATGCTGCATTTGGTGCCACAGCCGCCATGTTTGTTACGATTTAGCGAATAATAGAACGGACGTAAGTGCGCATGCGCACTGGTCATTGCTAGAGTTTGTAGAATTGTCGAATCGAATGCAGCGTTTCGCTCCCTGCACCACCAGAACATGTCATTACAAAAATAAAGGCACACGCAAATTTATTCCATTGGTTCCAGGAGAGAAAAAACACACCAATCACAGACTGATATCTTTCTTTCGAAAGCGCGACACCAAACTTTAAAACTATTACATTGTACTTTTATGTGATTCGTTTGATGTATATCAAAGGATCAAACTAGTCTTACCGTCTTGTCCGCAAGATGTCACCCATAGAACCTTCCATTATGCCATAAGATGTTCCTGGGGTACAAAGAACGAAATCAATTGTAAACCCTGGGGTATCGAGGATGACCTTACCCCGGGAATCACTTCGTGAATTCCTGCTATCTGGATAAGACCGTGACAAGGTTCTAAAGAGGCTGATAATATCATAGCTGATGAGATATATACAAAAGTTTTGACGTCGATACATGGGATAGTGTGAGGTTAGGCTGCTGCTGAAAGTGTACATCTGGTGTTTCTGTCCAGTCTATATATGATGCGTGGTTTTTATTTAACGATAAACGTTTGGATGTAATTATAATTATCATATGTATACCGTCTCTGTTTATGATTTATTCTCCGTGTAGAAATTACCAGGAGATCAATGGAAAAGTGTACAGCAATAAGACCAGGTGTTCCAAAGGAGCAAACGTCAGAAAACTCGAGATCAGTTTTAGTAAATACTTTTCCTGCTTCCGAATGAGAACACCATTGATAACGACAAAACCACAAGACATACTAACGATAATCAAACAGATTTATCTTCATGTCGCACAGGAGGAAAGCAGATTTCGGAAGAATCGACATCACGACGAGTGAAAATCTCGCTTAGACCGCACCTGTGTCCCTATGTACGTACGATAGACACCCTAATAGGAAACGATGTATCAGTCGACAAGATACAGAGCAATGTAACACGATTATCTCAGGGAAACTATTATTATTATTTATGTAAATAAAAAAATGGTGGAATGGCGCATTATCTGTGATATTTTTATCATTCATTTATATAACACTTTTTGTCGCCGTGTAAATTTTTTTTTCAATTTTGTGATATTTTTATCATTCATTTATATAACACTTTTTGTCGCCGTGTAAATTTTTTTTTCAATTTTGTTAATATCCCAGTACCCTCCTTTGTTTTTACAGGCATGTTTTGTTGACTAGATAACAATACCCAAGTCAATTCTTAGTTAATTGTGTTTTTCATTATAGAAACACAAACTTATCAGATAGAATCTCAGATAACACTTTAAAATGTATTACATATACTCTCATAAACAGGTCAACTGTGTCCGTAAGATAACACCTTATCCTGTATTACACTCTCATAAACAGGTCAACCGTGACGGGAACAGACATACCATTAACATCTTTACCATGACTGAGTGTGACTAATTTTAGGACTGATATTTGTTGTGACCATTAAAGAACATATGTAGTTGAAGTTGAGGGTAATGTACAGCAAACTTACAGAGTTATCATTATAAAGTGTATATATAGTTTGTAATTAATTTAAAAAAAAAAAAAGACAATTTTTTTTCTTTATATTTTATCAAATCTTAGTTTCTGTTTATTTGCAACATTTGAATAATACTTGTCCATGAATATACTTAAAACTGATTACAAAAATCCTTCCCATACAGTAAGAACTTGACCGGATCAGAGTGGAATCATAGCTTTTTCGGAGCTTTATATGAAATACCTGGAAATCAACACATGCGGCGCCTATCAAGCAAGCCTCGCGCGCCAGATGTTTCCTGGTAATGCAACCAGCACTCGAATGACGTCATCCGAGGACAATTACGTTCTCTCATCACAAATCCTTGACAAAATACAATGTTCGATTGACGCTACCTTCTCTAGTCACAAATCCTTGACAAAATACAATGTTCGGTGACGTTGCGTTCTCTAGTCACAAATCCCAGACCAAACTCAATGTTCGGTGACGTTGCGTTCTCTCGTCACAAATCCTTGACAAAATACAATGTTCGGTGACGTTGCGTTCTCTAGTCACAAATCCCAGTCCAAATACAATGTTCGGATGACATTCAGTGTGGAGCACACAGATAGCCCTATCACACACAATCAATTGGTGTCAGAGTACAGGTTTTAAATGGAGGACAAACATTATAAACCAATGGTTTGATTTCAACTCCCAAGGTAAGATTTGATGGGTGGAAAAATACTGCATCTTTTCAACCCCCAAGTTGACTTGTGAGTGATAATTATTGATGTTGAAATGTAGCAACTATTATCTTCAACAAATCGGAGAGAAGTAATTTTCCCCAAAAATGGACAAGTATTGTGTTTGCGGCACCTAAACATAAGTAGTGGGGAAAAGGGTATTACAGGCCCTGTGGACGTTTTGCATTTCACAATTGGGTAATGAATTATATATTCATGTATATTTTAGTGTACTCAAAATATTTACAATTTTTAAAATATCGGAGAATATGGGGGTCTTTCTGTACCATACTTTCATTCATATGCATTTGTTTAATATATAGAGAATATATCCATAAAAAGTAAAAAAAAATGAAAACAGAGAAAACAACACAAAATCACTTGCTGAGTACTCTGTGAGGTGAGAGTTACATTTGTCATGTAAGTTTGAAAACCTAAGCAAGCCTGCGTTTATCGCATTAAACGACAGAGCAAGGTACGGGAGGTAACTCGTGAGGTATTTGTTACAGTTGATAATGAAACTTGGGGATTACAAAAAAAAATAAGTATCATTTCACTAACTTATGCATGAAACAATCTCTGTCAGACGGGGGATTTGATCACACGACTGTAAGTTGCAATGCGTGTTGTATCTAACTTGTTAGAATCTGTTTACAGTACAATACTGTTTACAATACAAATGTTTCATCGTATCGCACATCTGTCACACAGTTTATATGACAAAAACGTGTTCTGTTTTTGTTTACAGAAGAAGAGAACGCGAGGACGTAACAGGATAGTCGGTATACAGAAAATCATGGAGTGCACATATGGTGTTAATTCCTTCTAAAATATTTAGCAAACACCTCCCCACCTTCATACACACAAATACACGCCGTTACACCCACCCACCCACACACATATATATAAAGTATACATTACACAAGTGTGGTCTCTTACTGGGGAAGCGAAGTTTGTATTCATTATGTTTTTTTAGATAACCTGTATTACAGTGTAAGATGACGCTTTCAGTGTGCGTTATGTAGTCTTTGATCAAGCGAAAACCGGAAATAGAGAGTAATATCCAATTTGCATATTCAAATGACTCATTTAAATATGTTGTACAATTTGGACATAGTGACATTTTAAATGTCCCCTTCTGAGACAGACTCTCGCCCACCATCCTCCCTAAAGTATTTTTCTCATATTGGTCTCATGAAACCGTCTATGTGGGTGTAGCGTCATTAGCATACACGGTGCTGATTCACTTAAAATCCAATGCAACCTATAAAAGCAACCTATCGAAAGGTATTCACATTTAAAATAACCAGCTACGAAGCAACATTTTCGCGAAAAATTAAAAAGAAAAATAAAGCTGAAATATGGTGAGTTTTTGAAGCTAATGGGTTCTGGTGTAGTGAATCTGTTTCACATGCGTTCAATATTCGTTACCTTTCTCATAATACACAATGATATCATCTAAACATAGTTAAAAACAATTAGTTGAACGAGTGTGGAAACCGAATTTGATTGTCACAATTTACAAAATGTAATATCCGACATTACTTTGCTGTCTGATTCCGTTAGTATTCTTAAAGTGGCGTATTTTGAAATGAATGGTTTGAAACACCGCGTCTAAGATTTTTTTCCTGTTGTATATATACAATACAAAGGCAGGATTTCAACACGTCTTCAAAACGAAGCCAAGTGTGATTTTCTTGGCAAGCTGGGTTGTCACATGAACAAAGCTCCAAAAGGTGGTGATCTCTTTTCCCCTGTGTTCTTAATCGCCGTTAAAAAGTCTGCTGAATTTTGTGTAGTATCTAAAGCTTTGTTTTAGCCTGTGGTATTTATCAATTTATTTCCGTTCATTTCTGTGCATGATTTTAATCTGTATGCGTGGTTCCAACAGACTTTTTAAATCCTTTTATTGAATCTTTAATTAGTTAGCGTAAATTGCATCCGGTTGATATGTGGTATGATCTAGGGACACTAAGTATGGGTGTCATTCACATTAGTTTATGAAGACATATTTAATATAACTTCGAAAAATTGATGACATCACTCCTAATGCTGAGAACATTCTGTTTTTGTATTTGTGTACATCGGAAAAAATCGAATATTTCCATATTACCAAACCCTGTGACCCACGCACCCAGACACATGAACACAGCACCATCACATACCAACATTCACCTATCCACCCCTCCCCCCGACACTCACACACACTATCACACACACACACACCACCACCACCACCACCACTCATTCACACACACACACACACACACACACACACACACACACACACACACACACACACACACACACACACACACACACACACACACACACACACACACACACACACACACACACACGCACACACACACACACACACACACACACACACACACAAACACACACACATCCACCCACCAACCTCCCCCCACACACACACACTTACACACCACCACCACCATCACTTATCTACACACTATAACCCCCTCAACCCTCACACACCCACACAAACTCAAGAACTATTTGACGACAAGTATGGAATTTTTTTTCCATTTACACAGTTCGTCAGCTAATCGTAAATCTATCTGGATTTGACGTAGTGGTGAAGCAGGAAACATTTTATGAATACTTCTTCTTTTCTGGATTCTCTTTGAAACAGGTTGTCTTCTAAACATCCTGTCGACATATCACAAATTTGAGTTTTTTCTGACGCAACATCGAGTTCCCTCCCTTTGACAAATTCAATCGTTCGATCAGACAGTTTTGAATATCAGGATATCAGTATATAAAATTCATCGAATCAGATGTTAAGTATCAATAGCAACGTGCTTTTCACATCTCGAATGTCTGTCCCCCGTGCTATTGACGGACTTTTAAGAGCCCCTGTTGTCTGCTGGTGGATTTTTAAGTCCCCCGTGTTATTGACGGACTTTTAAGACCCCCTGTTGTCTACTGGTGGATTTTTAAGTCCCCCGTGTTATTGATGGACTTTTAAGACCCCCTGTTGTCTACTGGTGGATTTTTAAGTCCCCCGTGTTATTGATGGACTTTTAAGAGCCCTTGTTGTCTACTGGTGGACTTTAAAGTCCCCCAAATATCTACTATGTACCTTTAAGTCCCCGAGCTTTTTGTATAATCTCCGTGTCAGGTTTACGTTGTTTTAGATTACACAATATTCTAACATAATGAAATGTGTTCAGCTTACACACCTTACCATCTAGATTTCTCTGTCTTCCTCAGTCTCCTCTCAGCTTTCAACAAATAAAACCTCAGCAGCTTGTAAAATGGTGGCAGTGTTGATATGAAGCATTCTACAAAACGATTCCACTTTAATTTACATGTTGTCGGGAAAAAACTGGTATAGAACACAACGGTACTATATATATATATATGTAAAACGAAAGACAAAGCATAGATGTAGTAGATATTTATTAGGGTATAAAGGTAAAAAGAGAAAAAAAGAACACGACACTGATTCACAACGTGTAATAATACAAGGCTGTCTACGAATCCAACACTATATAGACACGCCGTCCAAACCATCCAACACTATATAGATACGCCGTCCGAACCATCCAACACTATATAGACACGCCGTCCAAACCATCCAACACTGTATAGACACGCCGTCCAAACCATCCAACACTATATAGACACGCCGTCCAAACCATCCAACACTATATAGACACGCCGTCCGAACCATCCAACACTTTATACACACGCCGTCCAACACTATATAGACACGCCGTCCGAACCATCCAACACTATATAGACACGCCGTCCAACACTATATAGACACGCCGTCCGAACCATCCAACACTATATAGACACGCCGTCCAAACCATCCAACACTGTATAGACACGCCGTCCAAACCATCCAACACTATATAGACACGCCGTCCGAACCATCCAACACTATATAGACACGCCGTCCAACACTATATAGACACGCCGTCCAAACCATCCAACACTATATAGACACGCCGTCCGAACCATCCAACACTATATAGACACGTCGTCCAAACCATCCAATACTATATAAACACGCCGTCCAACACTATATAGACACGCCGTCCAACACTATATAGACACGCCGTCCAAACCATCCAACACTATATAGACACGCCGTCCGAACCATCCAACACTTTATACACACGCCGTCCAACACTATATAGACACGCCGTCCAAACCATCCAACACTATATAGACACGCCGTCCAAACCATCCAACACTATATAGACACGCCGTCCAAACCATCCAACACTATATAGACACGCCGTCCAAACCATCCAACACTATATAGACACGCCGTCCGAACCATCCAACACTATATAGACACGCCGTCCAAACCATCCAACACTATATAGACACGCCGTCCAAACCATCCAACACTATATAGACACGCCGTCCAAACCATCCAACACTATATAGACACGCCGTCCAAACCATCCAACACTATATAGACACGCCGTCCGAACCATCCAACACTATATAGACACGCCGTCCAACATTATATAGACACGCCGTCCAACACTATATAGACACGCCGTCCAAACCATCCAACACTATATAGACACGCCGTCCAAACCATCCAACACTATATAGACACGCCGTCCAACACTATATAGACACGCCGTCCAAACCATCCAACACTATATAGACACGCCGTCCAAACCATCCAACACTATATAGACACGCCGTCCAAACCATCCAACACTATATAGACACGCCGTCCAAACCATCCAACACTATATAGACACGCCGTCCAACACTATATAGACACGCCGTCCAACACTATATAGACACGCCGTCCAAACCATCCAACACTATATAGACACGCCGTCCACACCATCCAACACTATATAGACACGCCGTCCGAACCATCCAACACTTTATACACACGCCGTCCAACACTATATAGACACGCCGTCCAAACCATCCAACACTATATAGACACGCCGTCCGAACTATCCAACACTATATAGACACGCCGTCCAAACCATCCAACACTATATAGACACGCCGTCCAAACCATCCAACACTATATAGACACGCCGTCCAAACCATCCAACACTATATAGACACGCCGTCCAACACTATATAGACACGCCGTCCGAACCATCCAACACTATATAGACACGCCGTCCAACACTATATAGACACGCCGTCCAAACCATCCAACACTATATAGACACGCCGTCCAAACCATCCAACACATTATACACACGCCGTCCAAACCATCCAACACTATATAGACACGCCGTCCATACCATCCAACACTATATAGACACGCCGTCCGAACCATCCGACACTATATAGACACGCCGCACACCAAACCATCCAACACTAAATAGACACGCCGTCCAAACCATCCTATATAACACTCAAACCATCCAACACTTTATATCCAACACGACCGTCCAACCATCCAACACTATATAGACACGCCGTCCAACACTATATAGACACGCCGTCCAAACCATCCAACACTATATAGACACGCCGTCCAAACCATCCAACACTATATAGACACGCCGTCCAACCATCCAACACTATATAGACACGCCGTCCAACCATCCAACAATATATAGACACGCCGACCAAACCATCCGACACTATATAGACACGCCGTCCAAACCATCCAACACTATATAGACACGCCGTCCAAACCATCCAACACTATATAGACACGCCGTCCAAACCATCCAACACTATATAGACACGCCGTCCAAACCATCCAACACTATATAGACACGCCGTCCGAACCATCCGACACTATATAGACACGCCGTCCACACCATCCGACACTATATAGACACGCCGTCCAAACCATCCGACACTATATAGACACGCCGTCCAAACCATCCAACACTATATAGACACGCCGTCCAAACCATCCAACACTATATAGACACGCCGTCCAAACCATCCAACACTATATAGACATGCCGTCCGAACCATCCAACACTATATAGACACGCCGTCCAAACCATCCAAAACTATATAGACACGCCGTCCAACACTATATAGACACGCCGTCCAACACTATATAGACACGCCGTCCATACCATCCAACACTATATAGACACGTCGTCTAATACATTCACTAGGGTAATTTGCAATAGATATCTAAATATATCTAAAGCACTTAAAAACAAACTCCTTCGCTTGTCTCCGCGTTCCAAAACGACTACACGGGTGTAAACATCATGGTATCATTTGTTAAATCTGTTATTATCAATTCATATCACTTACCATTTGGATTACGACTAAGTGTGATTGACTTCAAAAATCATTAACTTACTTGTTCAACTGATAAAATTCTAAGCTGGTTTACGAAATAAATTTCCGAAACCACATATATATATACATGGAGTACCGTTTACTTGCTGAAGGACGTATGCTGTATGTTGTGAAGTCAACAATGACGCTGTTTCGCGTAAAAGTTTGAACATACAAAATGTAAACACTATTTATACAGCAATGAGTATATAAACATATGAAGGAATGTTTTACAAATGTGGCGATGTGTGTAAATATAGGATGTGTGTAAATATAGGGATGTTTGTAAATATAGGGATGTGTGTTAATATAGGATGTGTGTAAATACAGGAATGTGTGTTAATATAGGGATGTGTGTAAATATAGGGATGTGTGTAATATAGGGATGTGTGTAAATATAGGATGTGTGTTAATATAGGGATGTGTGTAAATAAAGGGATATGTGTAAATATAGGGATGTGTGTAAATACAGCAATGTGTGTAAATATAGGGATGTGTGTAAATATAGGGATGTGTGTAAATACAGGGATGTGTGTAAATACAGGGATGTGTGTATATATAGGTTGTAAATATAGGAATGTGTGTAAATATAGGGATGTGTGTAAATATAGGGATGAGTGTAAATACAGGGATGTGTGTATATATAGTGATGTGTGTAAATATTGAGATGTGTGTGAATATAGGATGTGTGTAAATATAGGTTGTAAATATAGGAATGTGTGTAAATATAGGGATGTGTGTAAATATAGGGATGTGTGTAAATATAGGATAGTGTGTAAATATGTGTGTAAATATATGTGTAAATATGTGTGTAAATATAGGAATGTGTGTAAATATAGGGAAGTGTGTAAATATAGGGATGTGTGTAAATATAGGGATGTGTGTAAATATAGGATCTGTGCAAATATAGGGATGTGTGTAAATATAGGGATGTGTGTAAATATAGGAATGTGTGTAAATATAGGATGTGTGTAAATATAGGATATGTGTAAATATAGGAATGTGTGTAAATATAGGGATGTGTGTAAATATAGGGATGTGTGTAAATATAGGGAAGTGTGTAAATATAGGGATGTGTGTAAATATAGGATGTGTGTAAATATAGGATGTGTGTAAATACAGGAATGTGTGTAAATACAGGGATGTGTGTAAATATAGGGATGGGTGTAAATATAAGGATGTGTGTAAATATAGGGATGGATGTAAATATAAGGATGTGTGTAAATATAGGATGTGTGTAAATATAGGATGTAAATATAGGGATGTGTGTAAATATAGGGATGTGTGTAAATATAGGATCTTTGCAAATATAGGGATGTGTGTAAATACAGGGATGTGTGTAAATATAGGATATGTAAATATAGGGATGTGTGTTAATATAGGGATGTGTGTAAATATAAGGATGTGTAAATATAGGGATGTTTGTAAATATAGGGATGTGTGTAAATATAGGATGTGTGTAAATATAGGGATGTGTGTAAAATAGGGATGTGTGTAAATATTGGGATGTGTATAAAACAGGAATGTGTGTAAATACAGGGATGTGTGTAAATATAGGGATGTGTGTAAATATAGGATGTGTGTTATTATAGGGATGTGTGTAAATATAGGATGTGTGTAAATATAGGATGTGTGTAAATACAGCAATGTGTGTAAAAACAGGGACGTGTGTAAATACAGGGATGTGTTTAAATATAGGAATGTGTGTAAATATAGGGATGTGTGTAAATATAGGGATGTGTGTAAATGTAGGAATGTGTGTAAATATAGGATGTGTGTAAATACAGCAATGTGTGTAAAAACAGGGACGTGTGTAAATACAGGGATGTGTTTAAATATAGGAATGTGTGTAAATATAGGGATGAATGTAAATATAGGGATGTGTGTAAATGTAGGAATGTGTGTAAATATAGGGATGTGTGTAAATATAGGGATGTGTGTAAATATAGGATGTGTGTAAATGTAGGAATGTGTGTAAATATAGGATGTGTGTAAATATAGGAATGTGTGTAAATATAGGATGTGTGTAAATACAGGGATGTGTGTAAATATAGGGATGGGTGTAAATAAAAGGATGTGTGTAAATATAGGGATGGGTGTAAATATAAGGATGTGTGTATATTCCGGAATGTGTATAAATTGAGGATATAGGAACATGTCTAAATATAGGGATGTTTGTAAATAAAGGACTACGTTTAAATATGGTGTAAATAAATATACTTGTACATTTAAGAGTGTGTGTGAATAAAACATAACAATAAATATTGCGTGAGATGTGTAAAGGCAGGTGTGATACATGTCCTACTGTAGCAAATGTTAGTAAATTTATTATATTAGTTTTGTATACACACGCAATGTTTATAACCAAAGAATTCGATCAATTTGACAAAATTAAGGTGTAAATATCATAATTTACAGAGTGTAACTTACAACATCAATACTCCAACACTAACAACAGATAAAAACAGAATTCAAATGAAGTGTACAGAAATCAGTTAATGTCTCCCTCTACCCTCGTCTGTGCGCACCACTCCCTTCGGAACTCCTCGCAAGAAAATCAATCTCTTATTATCTCCGCGGATGATTAGCCACTCTATTCAGCTTCTCTTCAGAACTCGTTGGACGGTTATAGTTTATCTCGGAACTCCTCGGGTTGTGATCATTTACTGGGAACTCCTCGGATGGTATTACGTTATCATTATTTATTTCACAGTGGATGAATCTCCCAATTGAAAGTAAAAGCACGCAGATAATCCAAACGTTCGATTACGTCTGCATATATTGAAAAGACATCTTTCAATACTGACAAGAATGTTTGAATGAGTCTATCAGATGTGTAGCCCTACATCACAAAATAGACCAATCAGATGTGTAGACCTACATCACAAAATAGACCAATCAATGTGTAGTCCTACATCACAAAATTGACCAATCAGATGTGTAGACCTACATCACATATAGACCAATCAGATGTGTAGACCTACATAAACATATAGACCAATCATATGTGTAGTCCTACATCATAAAATAGACCAATAAGATGTGTAGTCCTACATCATAAAATAGACCAATAAGATGTGTAGACCTACATTACATATAGACCAATCATATGTGTAGTACTACATCACAAAATAGACCAATCAGATGTGTAGTCCTTCATCACATATAGACCAATCAGATGTGTAGACCTACATCACATATAGACCAATCAGATGTGTAGTACTACATCATAAAATAGACCAATCAGATGTGTAGTCCTACATCACAAAATAGACCAGTCAGATGTGTAGTCCTTCATCACATATAGACCAATCAGATGTGTAGACCTACATCACATATAGACCAATCAGATGTGTAGACCTACATTACATATAGACCAATCATATGTGTAGTACTAAATCATAAAATAGACCAATCAGATGTGTAGTCCTACATCATATAAATAGACCAATCAGATGTGTAGTCCTACATCACAAAATAGACCAATCAGATGTGTAGTCCTACATCACAAAATAGACAAATCAGATGGATAGTCCTACATCACATATAGACCAATCAGAGGGCTTGTCAAACCACATAGGATAAATAAAGAGATGCGCAATGCCAAATTAAAGTTACTAGCGTTTGATATAGAAAGTCACGTGGTCAGGAGAAGATTTTTTTTATATACATCCCTTACCTTGTAATGTAATTAAATGTGGACAATGTGGAGTTAAACTCAGATTAAACACTATTCACCCATGTCAAGGTCACTACTGTTCAAGCAGACCTATAATGTTTCTACGTAAGTTAGTAAGTAATCCCAAAACGCAGATTAATGTCTATTTAGGGGAAATATATATGTATGTTTTTCAGGATTCATTCGTTTTATTTTCAGCACCGAATTCATGTTTACGAATATGAACGTAAAGTGATCACTTAACAACTAGATCTCGTGGGAACGATTTTTCTAATATGCAAATAGTTTTTTTTTATGATTGCATTCGCAATAAGCGTTAGACACGAAATAATAATGACGTGAATACGACCCTTTTTTCAAAAGAAAATATCAAGTTAAATTACTAAGCACTATACATTTCATCCGTAACTTTTATCTAGTTTATACCCTGTTCCGTTCATATTAGATTAATGTTTGGGACGGTCTAAAATCAGAATGAAATTACGGAGAAAAAAAACAAGAAAACATATATCTTCCTATGTTATATATATGTACCGAGCCATCTGTAACCTGACTCATGTGAAGAAAAGACAATATCACATGCAACCGTTAGAATCATAATTCATAAGATTTGGGAACGAATCTTTGAATACATTATAAAAATTACATTTTTTACTAAGATTAAGGAATGGTTTTTTTTTTCAACTCGTAATGTTGAAAAGTTAATCACGTTATACATACACCAATAAATATTATAACAGAACTGTCATACCATGTCTGTGTGGCCATATTGTTTTAAGGAATGAATCATATTTCTGACAAATTAGAGCTATTTACCATTCTAGAAAAAAATAAGTAAATAAAAAATAGAAATAAAATCTGATCATTAAAAAAAGGAATCACGTGACATCACGAGACCCATCCGAGAAGTGACGAGAGACACAATGTATGAAGTGGACAAGTTATCATTTTCGATGAACATCCGGTCATGTGACTACACTAGAACTTCCAATCTTTACATTCACTGAGACAGAAAATCAATCGCTCCGTGTTCGTCGAGAGCCAGATCACGTGCTTTTTCACGAGGTCTCTAGGCTATGAATAGAAACATCAACTGACCACGTGACATTTCACGCAGCCAGGAATTCTGGGACGCCAAACAGATAGTTTCCTCTCGCCTGACGGTCATCTGAGAAAAAATACTCCTTCCAGAGCTGACTGAACTCAGATCGAGAGATGTTCTTCCCCTGTCGAGATAACAAGTGTATTTAACCATAAACATGGAAACTCCGCTGTCTCGATTTTTGTAATATTCAAACCTGTTATCTGAATGATAGTCGTCGATCTTAAATTACAAGTACATATTAGTTTTGTCAAAATGCAGATATTATCTCACGTGATATCGCCAAAATTTTAGAAAATGGGAGACTTGGGAGGTTTAGTTCGTCACGGGAGGATAATACTTACACCTGATATCTTTTGGAAGGCCTTCTCACAATCTTCCACCGAGATGTAATTTTGGTAGTAAGTCTTGTACTCCGTTTCGTCAATCTCGTTGTCACCTGACACAAACATGTGAATCTCATTGGCTGATGTCAATAATAAACACTAACCTAAACATAGTTATGTACTTATACATAATCATTAATGGTTGTAAACATCCCTTAGGGAGGTAGAACAATCCACTTTTCAGTATATCACAAGAGTTTCAAATTCAAGCAACACCTTTTCAACGATTCCGGGAATTTTTTTTATCTTACTAATATCTTACTTAAATGTAGTATTAAGTGAAACAGAAATTATTTCAAGTTCCGATTTAATTCTGTATTCTACAAGTGACTACAAACACAGATATTCTGGCGACAATCTTATTTCACCGTTTGTGTTTTATTTCGTTAAAACTTGATTGTATGTAATCGTTTTTGTGGGTGCGGGAATTGTTATAAAGCAAAAAACTGATAATGTGTTAAACTTTGAAAGCGTCAAATTAAATACGTTAATTGTGCCCTATATTTACACTACATTGTCTCCGTAATGACGTCATACTATTGTCTTCTCGTGTTTGACGACATTTCACAATTTCTTTATGGCATCATGGTGTGTCGATGAGCTTATACGAAAAAATAACATCATTGTTTTCTATTACATATCTAATCATATCGACATTACATGATAAAGAGTACGTCAGACCATTTTTTGCAGCCTAACGTAGAACTGTTTGCAATCTAAATTTGAAAGCTCTGCTAAAAAACTTGACCTTGACTCATAATAACCGAAATTGTCCAGGTCCCTGTCACATACATCGTTATTTAGACCTGGGCACGTTAGAAACGAAATCGTCCAGGTCCCTGTTCCATTTATCGTTATTTCGACCTGGACACGTAAGAAACGAAATCGTCCAGGGCCCTGTTCCATTTATCGTTATTTCGACCTGGGCACGTAAGAAACGAAATCGTCCAGGGCCCTGTTCCATTTATCGTTATTTCGACCTGGACACGTAAGAAACGAAATCGTCCAGGTCCCTGTCACATACATCGTTATTCTGACCTGGGCACGTAAGAAATGAAATCGTCCAGGGCCCTGTTCCATTTATCGTTATTTTGACCTGGACACGTAAGAAAAGAAATCGTCCAGGTCCCTGTTCCATTTATCGTTATTTCGACCTGGACACGTAAGAAACGAAATCGTCCAGGTCCCTGTCACATACATCGTTATTCTGACCTGGGCACGTAAGAAATGAAATCGTCCAGGGCCCTGTTCCATTTATCGTTATTTTGACCTGGACACGTAAGAAAAGAAATCGTCCAGGTCCCTGTTCCATTTATCGTTATTTAGACCTGGGCACGTAAGAAACGAAATCGTCCAGGTCCCTTTCACATACATCGTTATTTAGACCTGGGCACGTAAGAAACGAAATCGTCCAGGTCCCTTTCACATACATCTTTATTTTGACCTGGACACGTAAGAAACGAAATCGTCCAGGTCCCTGTTCCATTTATCGTTATTTCGACCTGGACACGTAAGAAACGAAATCGTCCAGGGCCCTGTTCCATTTATCGTTATTTCGACCTGGGCACGTAAGAAACGAAATCGTCCAGGGCCCTGTTCCATTTATCGTTATTTTGACCTGGACACGTTAGAAACGAAATCGTCCAGGTCCCTGTTCCATTTATCGTTATTTCGACCTGGGCACGTAAGAAACGAAATCGTCCAGGGCCCTGTTCCATTTATCGTTATTTTGACCTGGGCACGTAAGAAACGAAATCGTCCAGGGCCCTGTTCCATTTATCGTTATTTCGACCTGGGCACGTAAGAAACGAAATCGTCCAGGGCCCTGTTCCATTTATCGTTATTTTGACCTGGGCACGTAAGAAACGAACTCATCCGTTTTCGAATACCTGATTTATCGTTGACGTTGAACATAAAGTCCATGAACTTCTGCTGCCATTCGGGGACGGTGTTACTTCTGATGCAGTCCTCCCACATCCGGACCCATTCTTCCTGGGACACACGGTCGTCCTGTAACACATTTTTTTTCTTACATACTGACATTTAAAAAACGTATTTCGTTAATAAATCAAAACGGAAGAAATAAGTGGGCGGTGGCGCCATCTGTTGTCTGTGGCTGGGTATGTAGGTTGTGAGGTGTCGTTACCTACTTCTGTTGGGTAGTGCGCGCGGCTCTGAGCACAATTTATATGTCACTGTCATCATGTATCATGGGACTTTTAAAGATTGTAGGTTTTCTAAGATTTATTGAAAAAAAAAATGATTAAGTTTTTTTTAACCACACATCATTTCTTCAAGAAATAATTTGTAGAAACAATAATATATCAAATCGAGTTTCCAGCTCACCTTTGACTAGCTAATCCCTTGGATGACATTCATCAATTTAATGAAATAAAAAAAAATCGATATGACAGGCATGTCGAATATTTGCTGAAAAATATTGAAGATTCCAGCGAGTTCCAGTAACCTCGTATACAAGGAAAGGTCAAAGTAGGAGATAAATACATTTTATGGTGACAGTTTTGAAACTAGGCTGTCGTGTTTGATATCTATTGTTTTAACATATGGCGTGCCATGTTTATCACGTGATACACATACAGCGTTGACGTCAGCATACGCTCGTAATCCCTTCCAGATCAATCCAAGGGCTTCCTGTGTCTCCTTGTGTTTCTTACAATCCACCGGCCACTCCAGGATCTTACGGATTTTCTGAAATACAAAACACAGATCTTAACCTTCTTTATAAGACTTCTTTAAATTTGTATTGATCAACATAATTGTACTAAGCTGGCGAGAAATGACACCAAACACATCAAGCATTGACTGCACTTGAAAAGAATTCACCTTTTTTCTACTGAGTGGTGCCGGGAGACCTTTTTGCCAATAGATTTGATAATGAAGAATATGGAGTGATAACGAAATCGCGACATACCCGAAAAGTTGTTTTTTAATTTCTCGGTAAGCCGTGTGTTTTTGTTTGGTGGTTTAAATAACAATTCCGAGTTCGATGATATAGTACATTTCGTAAATATCATTAAGGCATTCTCTTTACAGCCGTAAATTTGGTCCAAATACATCAGAAGTCTTCATGGGAATGAATAATGAAAAAACTATACCATGAATGCTGTGATGTACTACAAGAGGTCCAATGGGCCTGGACGGTCTAAGTAGAACGGTAGATGACACAACAGTAGTGGTAAACCCCACGTGATCAAAACTGCAGTAACAAATCGATACAAACTTCTTCGTTTAATGTTTTCCTACAACGCATTACCTCGTTGGTACCAATAAAATTAGAGAAAATGTTTTAGAATTTGCTTTTTCAATATGGCGGTCATGGCGGCCATATTGGATTTCGGCAATTCCCGAAAAAAATAAACATCAGTTAATTGATACCAGCTCTTGATCAATTCAATCAAGATTAGTTTGAATCCCACTGACACAACTTGAAAATAAAAGGTTGAAATAAGTGTTTGTCAGGAAAACATGACTTTGTGAAATTATGTTGCAAAATGGGCGTGGCGGTTGCCTTGCCAACTTTTTGAAAAGGCTGAAAAATACCAGCACTTTGTCGGTGTTTCCACAAATATTCGGCACGATGGCTCAAACGACACCTTAGTAGTTTCAGATGTGTTCAAATGATTTCAGATCAATTTAAAAACTAACAATACTTGGTCAGGATCATCGCAGGTAATTTAAGGCAAGCTTAACGAATTCCATTCGTGAAAAAACATGAGGAGAATGTTGAAAGGCGAGTTTAGGAAAAACGTATTTACGCGATAGCTGTGTCGATTCTCACGTCAGAGTTTTTACGAGTCTGAGAAAATGACAACACGTTTTGTCTTGCTCAATACACATCTCGATCAATTTTCAGCTAAATGACAACAGTTGAAATGGACAAGGTTATTTTTTTCAAGATGGCTGTGAATTTCGGACTGTCCAAAAATTAACTTTGGACTAGAACACGCGATGACAGTGTTGGTCTTCCTGAAATGTTCAGGTCAGATGACCTTAAGAGAAATGAATGTATTTCGTCAATGAGTCGACGACAGAAATATGACTGATGACGTCAGTAATTATTAACCAGGGGATATATTAGACAGGAACATAAGCGTATCTTATAGAATATATTCTATGTAAGAGGCCAACAACAGTCGTATACCACGTGTGTTCACAATGAAGGTGTTGCTGAGGGTATCACCCCCAAGGAAAACGCCAGGTACAGATCGGGACCGAGGCTGGACTGTTCGGCAAGCGTAGATTGAGGGGCCCAGCCGTACCTCTTCGGAACTTACTTTACTGAATATCATTAGTTTTCAGAATTTCAACAAAAGGTAAAGTCGGTGCACCCAGTTATTTCTAGAAGCATCATGCTATTAAGTATGAGCTAAAATGGGTGGTATTTTTTCATTGTTTCAATCCAAACAAAAAAAAAATATCAGAAACTGCATTTTGAGATTTACATATATATCAGATCCAATATTCGGTACATGTGCGTTCGTGGAATAATTTCAGACCACCTGAACCGTTTCAACCGGGTTAAGCGAAAGCGGTCCAGCTTGTTAACCACAGGTGAAGTAAGGTGACTAAACGCGCATGCTTACCACGGAGGAAAGCCGGTTACTACACGTGCATGTTTACGAAAGAAGTCGTGTGATTACACACTCTCGCGGAGGAAGTCGGATAATGCAGGAACTCATTTACCACAGAGGAAGTAGGATGACAGCACGAGCTCGTTTACCACGGAGGAAGTCGGATGACTGCACGAGCTCGTTTACCACGGAGGAAGCACGCGCATGTTTCTGATCTGTATACCTGGTAATCGATTATTAGACAGATTCCCGCATATCCAGGTAATATCCGGCCAAATCGCGCTAGAGATGGCATCACATATAGACACTGTAGCTAGTCTATATCGATTTGAAGCCCACACAATGCCAGATCCCTCTCACAAAGGGCCTCTGAGGACGCCAGCGAACGCAACAAGAGATTTGAAATATATGTCAGTGATTAATTTTTTTATTGAAGGAAGAATGATGTCTAAGCAACTGTGAACTAAGATTGCGTTATGTATTCTACGACAATGTACACGCTTTTCTCAATTAGCAGAAACAGATACACAGGGAGATTGCTACATTCAATAGTACACACACCTATCTGCATAACCAATCAAACACATGGCTCATTATATCACAAAACTTTGGACGGAGCATGTCTGATTTCCCGCCGAATTTCCACAATGTTTGATAATTGATCAATACAAACGTCCCCCAATGAACAAATAGTTCCTTCGATTTTAGTCCGCCATTGATTTCGTTGATTGATGTGTCTCTGAGGAGTTCAATGTTATCGATTATTGATTTCGTTGATTGATGTGTCTCTGAGGAGTTCAATGTTATCGATTATCGATTATTGATTTCGTTGATTGATGTGTCTCTGAGGAGATCAATGTTATCGATTATCGATTTATTGATTTCGTTGATTGATGTGTCTCTGAGGAGATCAATGTTATCGATTATTGATTATTGATTTCGTTGATTGATGTGTCTCTGAGGAGATCAATGTTATCGATTATTGATTATTGATTTCGTTGATTGATGTGTCTCTGAGGAGTTCAATGTTATCGATTATCGATTATTGATTTCGTTGATTGATGTGTCTCTGAGGAGATCAATGTTATCGATTATCGATTTATTGATTTCGTTGATTGATGTGTCTCTGAGGAGATCAATGTTATCGATTATTGATTATTGATTTCGTTGATTGATGTGTCTCTGAGGAGATCAATGTTATCGATTATTGATTATTGATTTCGTTGATTGATGTGTCTCTGAGGAGTTCAATGTTATCGATTATCGATTATTGATTTCGTTGATTGATGTGTCTCTGAGGAGATCAATGTTATCGATTATCGATTTATTGATTTCGTTGATTGATGTGTCTCTGAGGAGATCAATGTTATCGATTATCGATTTATTGATTTCGTTGATTGATGTGTCTCTGAGGAGATCAATGTTATCGATTATCGATTTATTAATTTCGTTGATTGATGTGTCTCTGAGGAGTTCAATGTTATCGATTATCGATTTATTAATTTCGTTGATTGATGTGTCTCTGAGGAGATCAATGTTATCGATTATCGATTATTGATTTCGTTTATTTGTTTATTGATAATTGAAATCTATTATTACAAAAAATTTGATATTTCCAACCATATTAAGGTTCTTCTCTTACAGTTACACTTCTGATATTTAACCAACAAAAATTAACATAGAAAAAAAAACTTGAAAAATTAACAACGTAATACAGAGATTTTCGAATGTCGTCGCGAAACAGTACGCTTTTCTGTATTCTAGTTCTCCAAGGGGAAGATTTTAAAAAAAAGTTTCATCAGCGACCCACCAAAATATACATCAAAACATCCGGGCTTCAAATGTGAATGTATAAACACAAATTTACATCACAGATAAATAATAATGAAACACTACGATTCAATACCAGATTGTGGAAATAGACACATACGAATTTAATTGTTTCATAATAGACACAAAGCAGTGGGATTATGCATTGATTTAAGTGTTCCTGCTAGAGGTTAAGTGTGATCGACAAACAGTCCTGACAGGTAAATCTCGCTATAGTCAGACACCATTCCGCACAATACCACACCAATCAATAACCTAACAAGATCGCCCTAAGTAAGTAGAAATCTACCTACTGGCCAATCTTTAAAAAAAATCACTTGGCAACTGAGTCTATATTTTCCGATTTTATTTCATCTATTCTTAAAATTGATTTTTGGTTATGTTATTTCAAATGGACGTGTACGCCATACTCTAGAGAACAACCGTCTGGTTCCTGTCACTTAATTCAGTTTAAACGAAAAATGACAGTTTCAGTGCTGTTGGAATCAAAGTGATGGCCACAGAGACTGATTTGCTGCTGTAAGGCCACAACCGTATTACTGGGATGAAAGTCACAGATTGATAGAGTGGGTTAAAGGTCACAGACTTACAAACTGGGATGAAAGTCACAGCTTGATAGAGTGGGTTATAGGTCACAGACTTATAAACTGGGATGAAAGTCACAGATTGATAGAGTGGGTTAAAGGTCACAGACTTACAAACATGGATGAAAGTCACAGATTGATAGAGTGGGTTAAAGGTCACAGACTTACAAACTGGGATGAAAGTCACAGCTTGATAGAGTGGGTTAAAGGTCACAGACTTATAAACTGGGATGAAAGTCACAGATTGATAGAGTGGGTTAAAGGTCACAGCCTTGTAAACATGGATGAAAGTCACAGATTGATAGAGTGGGTTAAAGGTCACAGACTTATAAACTGGGATGAAAGTCACAGATTGATAGAGTGGGTTATAGGTCACAGACTTATAAACTGGGATGAAAGTCACAGATTGATAGAGTGGGTTAAAGGTCACAGACTTACAAACTGGGATGAAAGTCACAGATTGATAGAGTGGGTTAAAGGTCACAGACTTACAAACTGGGATGAAAGTAACAGATTGATAGAGTGGGTTAAAGGTCACAGACTTATAAACTGGGATGAAAGTCACAGATTGATAGAGTGGGTTAAAGGTCACAGACTTACAAACTGGGATGAAAGTAACAGATTGATAAAGTGGGTTAAAGGTCACAGACTTATAAACTGGGATGAAAGTCACAGATTGAAAGAGTGGGTTAAAGGTCACAGACTTACAAACTGGGATGAAAGTCACAGATTGATAGAGTGGGTTAAAGGTCACAGACTTGTAAACTGGGATGCAAGGCACAGATTGATAGATTGGGTTAAAGGTCACAGACTTGTAAACTGGGATGAAAGTCACAGATTGATAGAGTGGGTTAAAGGTCATAGAAAGCGACAGTCTTTTTGTAACATCACAGACTTATACACTGAGTTGAAGGTCACAAACACAAGACTGGGGTGAAGGTCATAAACTGATATAACTGAGGTGAAGGCCGTCGACTGAGTAACTAGAGTAAATGTCACAAACTGACAAACTTTGGTGAAGGTAAAAGATCGACAGACTGGGATGAAGGTCACAGGCTGATACACATGGATAAAATCAAATTACAAAAACATACAAACCTCAATCGCCATTACGAAGTCTCTCTCTTCTATGAAGCCATCTTTATTGCTATCTGAAAGGAAAATACCACACTAAGTCAATATTTACTTTTATTTCTGAAGAACAATAAGTGAGAAAAACACAATAACTGTTTCCCAGTCTAAAACTTTAAGAGTGAAGTTGAATTTATATATGACATTGCAGCAGAGAGTTAGCTCCCCGGAGTATCGGACAATACAGAGATAGTTAGCTCCCCGGAGTATTTGACAATACAGAGATAGTTAGCTCCCCGGAGTATCTGACAATACAGGAGAGAGTTAGCTCCCCGGAGTATTTGACAATACAGAGATAGTTAGCTCCCCGGAGTATCTGACAATATAGAGATACTTAGCTCCACTGAGTATCTGACATTACAGAGATAATTAGCTCCCCGGAGTATCTGATAATACAAAAGAGAGTTAGCTCCCCGGAGTATTTGACATTACAGAGATAGTTAGCTCCCCGAAGTGTCTGACAATATAGAGATAGCTAGCTCCCCGGAGTATCTGACAATACAGAGAGAGTTAGCTCCCCGGAGTATCTGACAATACAGCGATAGTTAGCTCCACTGAGTATCTGACATTACAGAGATAATTAGCTCCCCGGAGTATTTGACAATACAGCGATAGTTAGCTCCCCGGAGTATCTGACAATACAGAGACCATTAGCTCCCCGGAGTATCTGACATTACAGCAGGTATTTAGCTCCCCGGAGTATCTGACAATACAGAGATCATTAGCTCCCCGGAGTTTCTGACATTACAGAGATAATTAGCTCCCCGGAGTATCTGACATTACAGCAGGTATTTAGCTCCCCGGAGTATCTGACAGTACAGAGATAGTTAGCTCTCCGGAGTATCTGACTCTCCGGAGTATCTGACAATACAGAGATAGTTAGCTCCCCGGAGTATCTGACAATACAGGAGAGAGTTAGCTCCCCGGAGTATATGAAAATACAGCAGAGAGTTAGCTCCCCGGAGTATCGGACAATACAGAGATAGTTAGCTCCCCGGAGTATTTGACAATACAGAGATAGTTAGCTCCCCGGAGTATCTGACAATACAGTGATAGTTAGCTCCCCAGAGTATCTGACAATACAGAGTAAATTAGCTCACCGGAGTATCTGAAAATACAGAGATACTTAGCTCCCCGGAGTATCTGACAATACAAAAGAGAGTTAGCTCCCCGGAGTATTTGACAATACAGAGATAGTTAGCTCCCCGGAGTATCTGACATTACAGCAGGTATTTAGCTCCTCGGAGTATCTGACAATACAGAGATCATTAGCTCCCCGGAGTATCTGATAATACAAAAGAGAGTTAGCTCCCCGGAGTATTTGACATTACAGAGATAGTTAGCTCCCCGAAGTATCTGACAATATAGAGATAGCTAGCTCCCCGGAGTATCTGACAATACAGAGTAAATTAGCTCACCGGAGTATCTGAAAATACAGAGATACTTAGCTCCCTAGAGTATCTGACAATACAAGAGAGAGTTAGCTCCCCGGAGTATCTGACATTACAGAGATAGTTAGCTCCCCGAAGTATCTGACAATATAGAGATAGCTAGCTCCCCGGAGTATCTGACAATACAGAGTAAATTAGCTCACCGGAGTATCTGAAAATACAGAGATACTTAGCTCCCTAGAGTATCTGACAATACAAGAGAGAGTTAGCTCCCCGAAGTATCTGACAATATAGAGATACTTAGCTCCCCGGAGTATCTGACAATACAGAGAGAGTTAGCTCCCCGGAGTATCTGCCAATACAGAGATAATTAGCTCCCCGGAGTATCTGACAATACAGAGATAGTTAGCTCCCCGGAGTATCTGACAATACAGAGATCATTAGCTCCCCGGAGTATCTGACATTACAGCAGAGAGTTAGCTCCCCGGAGTATCTGACAATACAGAGAGAGTTAGCTCCCCGGAGTATCTGAAAATAGAGAGATAGTTAGCTCCCCGGAGTATTTGACATTACAGAGATAGTTAGCTCCCCGAAGTATCTGACAATATAGAGATAGCTAGCTCCCCGGAGTATCTGACAATACAGAGTAAATTAGCTAACCGGAGTATCTGAAAATACAGAGATACTTAGCTCCCCAGAGTATCTGACAGTACAGAGATAGTTAGCTCTCCGGAGTATCTGACAATACAGAGATAGTTAGCTCCCCGGAGTATCTGAAAATACAGAGATAGTTAGCTCCCCGGAGTATCTGACAATACAGGAGAGAGTTAGCTCCCCGGAGTATATGAAAATACAGCAGAGAGTTAGCTCCCCGGAGTATCGGACAATACAGAGATAGTTAGCTCCCCGGAGTATTTGACAATACAGAGATAGTTAGCTCCCCGGAGTATCTGACAATACAGTGATAGTTAGCTCCCCAGAGTATCTGACAATACAGAGTAAATTAGCTCACCGGAGTATCTGAAAATACAGAGATACTTAGCTCCCCGGAGTATCTGACAATACAAAAGAGAGTTAGCTCCCCGGAGTATTTGACAATACAGAGATAGTTAGCTCCCGGAGTATCTGACATTACAGCAGGTATTTAGCTCCTCGGAGTATCTGACAATACAGAGATCATTAGCTCCCCGGAGTATCTGATAATACAAAAGAGAGTTAGCTCCCCGAAGTATCTGACAATATAGAGATAATTAGCTCCCCGGAGTATCTGACAATACAGAGCTCTATATAAACCGGAGTACTGAATCACCTAGAGATCTATAGCTCCCTAGAGTATCTGACAATACAAGAGAGAGTTAGCTCCCCGGATATCTCTATATAAACCCTGTACTGAATCACCTAGAGCTCTATATAAACCCTGTACTGAATCACCTAGAGCTCTATATAAACTCTGTACTGAATCACCTAGAGCTCTATATAAACTCTGTACTGAATCACCTAGAGCTCTATATAAACTCTGTACTGAATCACCTAGAGCTCTATATAAACCTGACTGAATACAGAGCTCTATATACCCTGTAGCTCTCCGAGCTCTATATAAATCTGACAATCACCAGAGATCTATATAAAGCTCACCCGGATATATCTGATAATCACAAAAGAGATATAGCTCCCTGTACTGAATCACCTAGACTATATAAACCCTGTACTGAATCACCTAGAGCTCTATATAAACCCTGTACTGAATCACTTCGAGCTCTATATAAACCCTGCTCTATATAAACCCTGTACTGAATCACCTAGAGTTCTATATAAACTCTGTACTGAATCACCTAGAGCTCTATATAAACCCTGTACTGAATCACCTAGAGTTCTATATAAACCCTGTACTGAAACACCTAGAGCTCTATATAAACCCTGTACTGAGCTCTATATAAACTCCCGGAGTATTTGACATTACAGAGATATAAACCCTGTACTGAATCACCTAGAGCTCTATATAAACTCTGTACTGAATCACCTAGAGCTCTATATAAACTCTGTACTGAATCACCTAGAGCTCTATATAAACCCTGTACTGAATCACCTAGAGCTCTATATAAACCCTGTACTGAATCACCTAGAGTATCTGACAATAAGAGAGATAAACCCCGGAGTATTATGACATTACAGACTGAATCACCTAGTATCTATATAAACCTGTACTGAATCACCTAGAGCTCTATATCCCCGCAGTATCTGACAATACAGAGATAATTATCTTCCCTGAGTATCTGACAATACAGCAGATTTCAAGTTTCAAAGTTCTTTGTGTTGTTAAATAATATCGTAATATAAATTATTACAAATTTCACGACTTGTCTTTATATTTACTGATATAACGTCCTTAATGAAATTTAGAAAGAAAATAAACTTGTTGAAAATTAGTAAAAACAGTTGATATATGACTTTATGAATCGGAGTTTTTCTCTTGGAATATTTAGACTCACCATGGTACAGGTACTGATAGGTTTAATGTACGATGTAGGTATGTCGAGAATTACTACACAACTCTTTAGCTACAAAATGATATATTTACATGTAATATTCAATAAGATGCTGAGGACGGGAACAAGAATGGACGTTTGATCGTATAAATTCGTATAAAAAAAGTCAGGATATATATAAAAAATTTCCCGGTGGTAGGAAAACACCATTTAGGTAAAATGAACGTTTGTGCCAGTGGGCTCAATATATCACAACACACTTCCTCACTTCTGAAATGGCTTCCAGAAACGGAAAATGGAAAAACAAGCATTTCCTTATAAAGTAAATGTTGCAGAATGGAATTTCAATAGGGGAATTATTCATTAAGTCAAAGCAATATAAGCCAGGTAGCATTCAGTTCTTAGTCAGCTCTCTACGATGAAGCAAGTCCCATAATGATCTCCAAAGGTGTACCAAACACTAGGCAATGTTCATATAGCCAGTGTGATCACTGACGGCGAATCAGAACTCTGTAAGGACTAGGACTTAACATTCCTCATCACTATACCATAACACCACACTGTAGGAACTTATATGAACTCCGAGCTGAATCACCTACAGCTCTATATAAACCCTGTACTGAATCATCTAGAGCTCTATATAAACCCTGTACTGAATCACCTAGAGCTCTATATAAACCCTGTACTGAATCACCTAGAGCTCTATATAAACCCTGTACTGAATCACCTAGAGCTCTATATAAACCCTGTACTGAATCACCTAGAGCTCTATATAAACCCTGTACTGAATCACCTAGAGCTCTATATAAACCCTGTACTGAATCACCTAGAGCTCTATATAAACCCTGTACTGAATCACCTAGAGCTCTATATAAACCCTGTACTGAATCACCTAGAGCTCTATATAAACCCTGTACTGAATCACCTAGAGCTCTATATGAACCCTGTACTGAATCACCTAGAGCTCTATATAAACCCTGTACTGAATCACCTAGAGCTCTATATAAACCCTGTACTGAATCACCTAGAGCTCTATATAAACCCTGTACTGAATCACCTAGAGCTCTATATAAACCCTGTACTGAATCACCTAGAGCTCTATATAAACCCTGTACTGAATCACCTAGAGCTCTATATAAACCCTGTACTGAATCACCTAGAGCTCTATATAAACCCTGTACTGAATCACCTAGAGCTCTATATAAACCCTGTACTGAATCACCTAGAGCTCTATATAAACCCTGTACTGAATCACCTAGAGCTCTATATAAACCCTGTACTGAATCACCTAGAGCTCTATATAAACCCTGAACTGAATCACCTAGAGAATCACCTAGAGCTATATATAAACTCTGTACTGAATCACCTAGAGCTCTATATAAACCCTGTACTGAATCACCTAGAGCTCTATATAAACCCTGTACTGAATCACCTAGAGCTCTATATAAACCCTGTACTGAATCACCTAGAGCTCTATATAAACCCTGTACTGAATCACCTAGAGCTCTATATAAACCCTGTACTGAATCACCTAGAGCTCTATATAAACCCTGTACTGAATCACCTAGAGCTCTATATAAACCCTGTACTGAATCACCTAGAGCTCTATATAAACCCTGTACTGAATCACCTAGAGCTCTATATGAACCAGACGCAAAACAAAAAAAATACTTACCGTAGAGTATATTAAAAACTCTCAGAATTTTTTCTTTCTGGAAACTGGTGAGTTGTGACTCGGCCATGTTGTATTATCTGCAAGAAAAGATACACAGCTGTTATTGATTCCGGATATACAAACATCACAGATTCCGGATACACAAACATCACAGATTCCGGATACACAAACATCACTGATTCCGGATACACAAACATCACAGATTCCGGATACACAAACATCACAGATTCCGGATATACAAACATCACTGATTCCGGATATACAAACATCACTGATTCCGGATACACAAACATCACTGATTCCGGGTACACAAACATCACTGATTCCGGATACACAAACATCACAGATTCCGGATATACAAACATCACTGATTCCGGATAAACAAACATCACTGATTCCGGATACACAAACATCACTGATTCCGGGTACACAAACATCACTGATTCCGGATACACAAACATCACTGATTCCGGATATATTACATCACTGATTCCGGATATATTACAACACTGATACCGGATACATTACAACACTGATACCGGATACATTACAACACTGATACCGGATACACTATTGTGTACCTTAATACATTGGATCAGTTTACAAGGCTAGTTTTGGAAAACGGCAATCTATTATTATTATTATTATTTCACTCTTAACGGCTCGTCAACACATAAAAGGTCATTAGGGCCATCAAACGGTAAAACACACAGCGATCCCATTTTTTTAAGATTACAAGAATAACTTAAAGTGTATTACTTGAAGTAATTGCAGAAATTGTAAAGCCATCTATATATAAAGGTCTATTTTTCTATTTAATACCTCAATTTCATTTATCGGTTTTGCTAATTATAGATAACATGACTTGTGAACAAAATGATATGTTTTAATCAGGGAAGTAAGAATCGATAGTTTCCTAAAAATGGTTTCGTTCGCGCGCACGGATTACACGCCCCGTAGAGTATACGTTTATATAAAATGGCTGACCGATACATAGACCACTGACCAGTCAAACTGATAAATTGGTTCAGCAAACTGACCATACCACTAGTCGTTGATAAATGTCATTCCGTATATGACCAGTCTACACTAAATTAATACGTCTGGCTTAGGCCCAGCACCGCGCCTCAGCCGCACGTGCACCACGTCGTCCAATTACAAAGGTTAAAAAAGTATCTATTAACCGCTAAAGGTACCAACATACTAGAACCATTTTGCTATTTTCTTTCGGCTCTGCGAATTACTGATTGATGGTCAGTTATTTTACACATTCTTCTGTGATTGTTCTTTATCATCGTTTATTGACGAACACGATAGAAAATCGAAACCTAAAATAAAGCAAGGTTTAATTAAATTGCGTGTTTGTGTCTCTCCTGATCTGTAAAGGACCTGTTAACACGAACAGGTGCTAGTACAAAGCGGAGATTCTGAATCATGTCATGTAATACAAAAATAAAGCACACCTAGAAATGATACAAAAATAAAGACTTCTACATATAAACATTTTAGAAAAAAACGTTTCAAACGAAGTTTTTGATTTGAGATCATTTGTGGTGTTGCTAGTAGTTGTGTTAACTAATTGGCGGTCTGTTGCAGCTTCAACGCTTCATTTGCGGACAAAGATTTACTGAGATACACTCCGCGACCTTCATGTGTTTTGAAGAACAAGTATTGAAATCTCTGTGGACGAGTACGTCACGTGTCTGTCTGTGTGTCTGTCTGTCTGTCTGTCTTTATTTGTTTAGATAAACTAGTATCGTTACGTTTAATAAACTCACGACATTGGACAGTGAAGGATTCGACTCAATCGATCGGACCAATCCCTGTTGGAACATTCAACAGTATATCAGAGTATGTTGGAGTAATCGTCTGTCAAGCAAGCTTATCGCTATTTCATATATAAACAATTCATTTACTGAGTATAAAGAATCCTGAAGAAAAATAGTGTTACTTTGTTAATCAGTATTCCTTAATATATGTCTATCTCAATCCATCTCTAGAACTGAACAACGTATGTAGAACAACTTTTGTATGCGACCTCTAATTTGTAACGTAAAATAGCGACTGGCTAAGAGTGGTCTCGTGACATAGCCTCGGTCCAGGTGACAGGTTGTGGGTGATCACATTGACTTCACAGAGATTTTATCTCTTTCAATTGCCATATTTTTCTACCTTGTCCCTTTCCATATTTTTTCGGGTTTAACATTTTCGGGGGAGGGGGGGGGGAGTACCGGTTTAGATTCCCGTCTTTCAGTTGTTTCCATTTGCTTTTGGATATATATTCATTTCCTTTAAATATCTCCCCCCCCCCCTCCCCCGCCCCCTCCACAGGCCTCCTTAGGCTGCTATTAACGAAGACTTTGATTACACTTGACAACGAGATCCTATACCACGTGATACCTTGTGTCCGACAATCAAGATGTCGGACCCTGTAATGAGACACAGGGGCGTGCCGAAAGCCAAGTATCGGTATCGGGGACAAAATCTTTGGCCTCTTTTGGTCCTAATTGCAATCAGCTGGTATTTCATCGCCGTCCATACAGAAATATTGACGCCATATTGAACGTGATCTTACCGATATTAAAACGACGAATAAAACAGGGTCCAAAAAAGGCCAGAAAAAGCTAATTAACCGGACCGGATGTGCGTTTTTGTGTAAACCGGAAGTAAGAATATGTAGCGTGTGACGAATGAAATAGTACGGTATGTCTAACTTGGGAAAGCGAGCAATAAATATGTTAGTTTTGATATCGAGAAAAATATAGATACTACGGTGGCTGGTTTAGGACACACATATTTCTTCTTTCTCGAACGCTCGACTTATTATCCGGTTAACATGTATCAAGTAACCACATGGATGCAGATGTGCAGGTAGGTTTATGTTTTTCACTCGTATTCCTTACAGTGCGAAATTTAGTGTCGATATGACATAGTAAGTCGAGCATTCGAGATAGTAAATCGAGAGATCGAGATAGTAAGTCGAGCACTCGAGATAGAAAGTCGAGCGCTCGAGATAGAAAGTCGAGCGCTCGAGATAGTAAGTCGAGCATTCGAGATAGAAAGTCGAGCGCTCGAGATAGTAAATCGAGCTCTCGAGATAGAAAGTCGAGCACTCGTGATAGTAAGTCGAGCGCTCGAGATAGAAAGTCGATCGCTCGAGATAGTAAGTCGAGCGCTCGACTTAAATAAAAAGATATGTGTGTCCTTAACCAGCCACCGTAGATACAACTATATCATATCGTCATTAGTTTTGTGTCATTGTCATCACAGCCAAATCTACACCAGCAGATTAATAACTAATAAATCCGTTTAGTCTTTATAGTGTATCTGCACAGTGTGGAACCCACACACAAAAACTGACATCAACAACTTGGAAATGTACGGAAGTGTATTCCGCCCACGTTGTGTTTTATTTTATTTCGAAATTTCGAGCAATGTCGTCACAGTGAATGAACACACACCTGTAATATCAATGTTGTCACAGTGAGGGAACATACACCCTTAATATCAATGTCGTCACAGTGAGGGAACATACACCCTTAATATCAATGTCGTCACAGTGAGGTAACATACACCCTTAATATAAATATCGTCACAGTGAGGTAACATACCCCCTTAATATCAATGTCGTCACAGTGAGGGAACATACACCCTTAATATCAATGTCGTCACAGTGAGGGAACATACACCCTTAATATCAATGTCGTCACAGTGAGGGAACATACACCCTTAATATCAATGTCGTCACAGTGAGGGAACATACACCCTTAATATCAATGTCGTCACATTACGTAGTTTGTAAGTAATCTATATTTAGATTATCAAACTATACATTTTTCGTTTGAGTATGATTGCTTATGATATCATAGCTTGTATGAGCGTTTCCTTACCGCTTGTTATGTATCGGGCAAAGCACCCGAGGGGAAATCCTACTGTTGAAAGTACCACTTGGTTACCATTCATTCTTGTTTTTTTTTTTTTTGTACATTGGTCCAGGACTGACGATTTGGGTTTTAATGAAGAAGATGTTGTAACTGAGTCGGTCGCGAAGTCTCTCGATCTGTCCAGACTTACGCTCCTGTGGGCTATCTCCGTTATTTCTCGAGACCGTGCGTTTAGCATGGACACAAGACGTACCGACTAATTGAAAAAAAACTCCATTCCTTGTTGGCATAACATTTCAATATTTGTTGAACCTAAAAAAGTCGTAAAAATCTAATCACGCAGCTTTTATGTGATAGGGGTCCAGGGATTTCCTATAATATGTAGCTGCACGTGCTTCTCGTACAAATCATTGCCGTACATTCCATTATGTCACACCAATCTACTAAGTCCGCTGTGAAATCTCGCGGGATTAAGGGCACACGTGATCTGACCATTTAACGATACCGGAGATAAGTTTGATAAGATCGATGGCAGTTTTGTTAGATAGTCTCGTGCAGTGGGTGGTCACTCCGTGTTACCGGGCGGAAACTCTCTGTCTCTTCAGTCTCGGACACTGTGTGATTATTCTGTGTTACTACGTAGAAACCCCCGTCTCGACAGTTTCGTTCACTGGCTGGTCATCTCGTGTTACTGCTCGCAATCTCTCTGTCACAAAGGTCTCGAACACGGGTTCAAGCCATCAGTCTCTACAGTCTAGTGCAATGGGTAGTCATTCCGTGTTTCTACTCGGAAACCCTCAGTCTCTACAGTCTAGTGCAATGGGTAGTCATTCCGTGTTACTACTCGGAAACCCTCAGTCTCTACAGTCTAGTGCAATGGGTAGTCATTCCGTGTTACTACTCGGAAACCCTCAGTCTCTACAATCTAGTGCACTGGGTAGTCATTTCGTGTTACTACTCGGAAACCCTCATTCTCTACAGTCTAGTGCAATGGGTAGTCATTCCGTGTTACTACTCGGAAACCCTCAGTCTCTACAGTCTGGTGCACTGGGTAGTCATTCCGTGTTACTACTCGGAAACCCTCAGTCTCTACAATCTAGTGCAATGGGTAGTCATTTCGTGTTACTACTCGGAAACCTTCAGTCTCTACAGTCTAGTGCACTGGGTAGTCATTCCGTGTTACTACTCGGAAACCCTCAGTCTAGTGCACTGGGTAGTCATTCCGTGTTACTACTCGGAAACCCTCAGTCTAGTGCACTGGGTAGTCATTCCGTGTTACTACTCGGAAACCCCCTGTTTCTACAGTCTCGTTCACTGGGTAGTCATTCCGTGTTAATACTCGGAAACCCTCTGTTTCTGCAATCTCGTACACTGGGTGGTCATTTCGTGTTACTACTCGGAAACCCTCTGTTTCTGCAATCTCGTACACTGGGTGGTCATTTCGTGTTACTTCTCGGAAACCCTCTGTTCATTCTGTGGTTACTGTTCGGAAATCGACTGACTCTACCGTGGGTGTAGGGTACCTATATTTGCATTTGGAGTTTTCATCTTGTTTTATACGAGATAAAAGCGTAGAATGAGTCAAACACGAAAAAAAACATTGCAATTCTTTTGATGGTTTATCGTGTAAAATAATCTTGTGTTGGTTATTGTGTTTTGAGTGTTTACAATGATGTTGTATGGTAAAGATTAAACATGACGCGTCAGTGCTCTTAAGTTGAAATCTCCCTGAGTGACGTATGATGCAAGCAACATCGCAGAAAATTGTTGGTGACTTTTAAAGGTAGACAGGCGAATATTCACTTTGCTTTTTGTATAAACCGGCACGTGTAAGCTACCTTTTCTCTCTTTTCATCTCCATAAAAGGGAACCACTTTGTACAGATAATATGGATAAAACAGGCTGATTTGTAAAACTATGATTGCACTAACTGGGTTTTACTCCATACATATATCAACTCACTATAAGTATTCAACAATCCTACTCTAAGTGTGAACAATGGTACCAAAGCAAATTAATAAAATCTGTTACCTTTAACTGAGTGAGATCGGGGTATCTCAGTCGAGGGCTAAGATCCTGTAACATAATCCCAACTAAGAGGCATTAGCTGAGGTTAGGATGTTACAGGATCTTAGCCCTCGACTGAGATTCCCCGATCTCGCCCAGTTACAAGTAAACGATTTTTTATCGCACCTACTACTCTGAAAATTATTTAATATCTCATATTGGCGTATCCCATGGGAGCCTCAAACTACCCACACGGCCTCTTCACTTTTAAACAACGTTTGGATAGTGCCGCGTAAACAATGTAGTCCGTACTTACACAAAATACAATACATCTTACGTTGAAGATATCATTTTATCTACAACATCAGGAATCTTAACAACACGAAAAAAACCCACAAAACAAATGATATAAAATATAGATGTATTTTTTACACGCGGATGAATACACCAATGCATAAAAATTCCGCGAAAACGCACGTAAGGGTACTAGACAGATCGCGCGAGATAGAAAAATCAAGGATTGGGTATTACGGGGTATATCCCTGTCTGAGATGCGAGAAAATGTAGTCTATAGTTTGACAAATGGCGTCCGAACTAAAAACATTTAATATAATGAATACAACGTAGACTTTGAAGTTTAGCATAATCTGGTCACACTAGACAAGTTCGTCATTTTGTACAACTGTCACATAAAGAGTGTTATGTTTGAGAGTAGGGGGTGGGGAGACATTTTAGGCAGAGAGACAGACGGAGTGCTTGGTGACCAGTGTCCGAGTGGTCAGTTGTGTACAAGTGAATCAGAGAGAGTGTCCACTATATGGTGTAGGTTAATGATTATATTTAAGTTGGCTGTTAATTATCCAGAAATTAAGGAAAGTCATTATCAACATTCAACAGTGTCGTTGTGACAGAATGAGGTGTGTGGTCAATGCTGTAAGCCGTGGTATATAAAGGATGATTTCTGAGAGAGGGAACACCATAGAATGAAGATTAATTCCGGTCTGGGAGTTGCCGACGGAGAGATGGATGTTTTGTACATAAATATATTTTGAACTATAAATAAACGTTAAGTAGAAAAGAATATTAAGACACCCTTCTACAATAGTTAAAGCAGTGGTCATGTCTCCGTCACAATATCTTAGTGTGACCCGGATGTTGTATCAACATTATGAAAGAATTGACGATATATCCCTAATTACAAAGTATGCGCTTAAGCTTTCAACGTGATTGAACGTCTAATCCGACCAAACGTTGTACCAATCCGTGGATATCAAATCTGCTATTTTGCAGCTGGAACATTACAGTTCTTTGCGCATGCGTCAGAGGGCAGGACTTCCCGCATAATTATGAATTAGCGCTGTGTCGTTTTTAATTCTTTTTTTCAAACTATTTATTACGTTGGATTGGCAGCGATTTACTTTAAAATTGCGGTATTACAGGGTTAGTCAGAACTTTTACTACCCGAGAAAAATAGAAATTCATGACTTTTGATCTGATATAAAATAATATCGGTCGTGGAGTGGGAATGTGGCTTTAAGGCTCTCTGCTAATAGTCCGCCATTAAAAAAAAAAACCCATGAGATCTTGTTGGAACTCTTTAAAAAAATTGTCTACCGACGATCACGGAACATATTCAAATAAATCAATCGCGACAAGGCAAAATCTTCAAACTCCACCAGGCGACCAGAACTACCCGTCCCTGGGATGGCAGAATAAAACTTGATTGAAACTTATAACAATACCATTGTTTTATGAGTAAATGAGCAGATTTCTGTCTTTTTTCTGGCTATCTCATATTTCGGTTGTCTAATACAACGTTGTTAGTTCTGTTATTATATTTGCCAAGAAGGGAGATAACTTATACAGTTTTCCAGCAAGAATGAAATATCATGATTAATAACCATCCGTAAAGTTTTCGCCTCTCGGGAATACTTGAGTGTTCTAAATGTCACTGGTTGTAAGATCTCCTGGTAGAATCGATAATATATGTCTAGTTAAGCAGTAGACGCAGCTTTTAAAAAATTGTCATCTCTTGACGGATACTGTCAATTTCTGACAAACGTTACTTACATACTCATACATAATCAGCGTCACTTTTATACTACAAATAAACAATTCCACTGGACCAGTGTCAGATCCCGAGGGTGGTGTTAGTGGGAGGCTGAGTTAAAGTGTCAGATGCCGAGGTTGGTGCTGGCGGAAGGGTGGGTTAAAGTGTCAGATCCCAAGGGTGGTCCTGGCGGGAGGGTGGGTTAAAGTGTCAGATCCCGAGGGTGGTGTCAGTGAGAGACTGAGTTAAAGTGTCAGATCCCGAGGGTGGTTTAAGTGGGAGGCTGAGTTAAAGTGTCAGATAACGAGGGTGGTGCTGGTGGGAGGCTGGGTGAAAGTGGCAGATCCCGAGGGTGGTGTTAGTGGGAGGCTGAGTTAAAGTGTCAGATAACGAGGGTGGTGGTAGTGGGAGGCTGAGTTAAAGTGGCAGATAACGAGGGTGGTGCTGGTGGGAGGCTGAGTTAAAGTGTCAGATGCCGAGGTTGGTGCTGGCGGGAGGGTGGGTTAAAGTGTCAGATCCCGAGGGTGGTGCTGGCGGGAGGGTGGGTTAAAGTGTCAGATCCCGAGGGTGGTGTTAGTGAGAGGCTGAGTTAAAGTGTCAGATCCCGAGGGTGGTGCTGGTGGGAGGCTGAGTTAAAGTGTCAGATCCCGAGGGTGGTGTTAGTGGGAGGCTGAGTTAAAGTGTCAGATCCCGAGGGTGGTGCTGGCGGGAGGCTGGGTTAAAGTGTCAGATCCCGAGGGTGGTGGTAGTGGGAGGCTGAGTTAAAGTGGCAGATAACGAGGGTGGTGCTGGTGGGAGGCTGAGTTAAAGTGTCAGATGCCGAGGGTGGCGCTGGCGGGAGGGTGGGTTAAAGTGTCAGATCCCGAGGGTGGTGGTAGTGAGAGGCTGAGTTAAAGTGTCAGATCCCGAGGGTGGTTTTAGTGGGAGGCTGGGTGAAAGTGGCAGATCCCGAGGGTGGTGTTAGTGTTAGGCTGAGTTAAAGTGTCAGTTCCCGAGAGTGGTGCTGGTGGTAGGCTGGGTGAAAGTGTCAGATCCCGAGGGTGGTGTTAGTGGGAGGCTGAGTTAAAGTGGCAGATCCCGAGGGTGGTGTTAGTGGGAGGCTGGGTGAAAGTAGCAGATCCCGAGGGTGGTGCTGCTGGGAGGCTGTGTGAAAGTGGCAGATCCCGAGGGTGGTGCTGGTGGTAGGCTAGGTGAAAGTGGCAGATCTAAAGCAAAGGGGCATAATACTGTATCACACTGACATGATAATTAGATACAGTACAGGAATACTGTATCACACTGACATGATAATTAGATACAGTACAGGAATACTGTATCACACTGACATGATAATTAGATACAGTACATGGTGCTGGTGGGAGGCTAGGTGAAAGTGACAGATCCCGAGGGTGGTGCTGGTGGGAGGCTGGTTGAAAGTGGCAGATCCCGAGGGTGGTGCTGGTGGGAGGCTGAGTTAAAGTGTCAGATCCCGAGGGTGGTGTTAGTGGGAGGCTGAGTTAAAGTGTCATATCCCGAGGGTGGTGCTGGCGGAAGGCTGGGTTAAAGTGTCAGATCCCGAGGATGGTGTCAGTGAGAGGCTGGGCAAAGGGGCATAATTCTGTATCACAGAGACATGATAATTAGATACAGTACAGGAATACTGTATCACAGGGACATGATAATTAGATACAGTACAGGAATACTGTATCACAGGGACATGATAATTAGATACAGTACAGTAATGCTGTATCACAGGGACATGATAATTAGATATATGAGATTACACGTGTTTGATGCTCGCTAGTTTGAGATTACACGTGTTTGATGCTCGCTAGTTTGAGATTACACGTGTTTGATGCTCGTTAGTATGAGATTACACGTGTTTGATGCTCGCTAGTTAGAGATTACACGTGTTTGATGCTCGTTAGTTTGAGAGAACACGTGTTTGATGTTCGCTAGTTAGAGATTACACGTGTTTGATGCTCGTTAGTTTGAGATTACACGTGTTTGATGCTCGTTAGTTTGAGATTACACGTGTTTGATGCTCGCTAGTTAGAGACTACACGTGTTTGATGCTCGTTAGTATGAGATTACACGTGTTTGATGCTCGCTAGTTAGAGATTACACGTGTTTGATGCTCGTTAGTATGAGATTACACGTGTTTGATGCTCGTTAGTTTGAGAGAACACGTGTTTGATGCTCGTTAGTTTGAGAGAACACGTGTTTGATGATCGTTAGTTTGAGAGAACACGTGTTTGATGCTCGTTAGTGTGAGATTACACGTGTTTGATGCTCGCTAGTTAGAGATTACACGTGTTTGACATTATTTAGATTGTCCAGTATCTGCATTGCGGGTAAAATCGATGGAACGTTGGACGCTTACCCTTCAGGAACCTCAGATAACACAGATAACACTATCTTTGTAGATTTTGAAGGGTCAAGTGTTGATGTTGTTGTTTACATAACCTGTCGTCTTTTATAAGATTACCCATGATTTTTGACACGTACATGGTCTCTTCCATTTCTTTTAAATTTTAGGCACAATTAAGACTTCTCCAGGGCAGATCCATTGCTAAACGACATCATTTCCCAATATGTGTACACTTGGACCGGATGTAGTTAATAGAACCTTGTAGAATAAGCACTCACATAAGGACACTTGGTAGTATTATACAAACAAGGCATTCATACCATAATGAAGGTCAGTACACTGCTACCTTGGTTTGAAATAATTGAACAGTCTTCCTACTCGTTACGCCTAAGATGTACTCTAAAATGTAAAAATAGTGCGATATCAAACTTTGTTTCTGTGGTGACCTTTGAAAGGTGAGATTCTAGAAAGTAATTAAAAAACAAAAAATCAATTCACTGTATGCTGCTGCACTTTTTTTTCCGAATTCTTTTTTTTCCCTGTGAATAATAGACAATCTTTGTTATTTAAGCGTCATCTTGTTTTCAAAATAAATGTTCGTCTTTAATTAAAGGGATTTGTATGGTACATTGATATGGAGACATGACATTTTCATTATTAAAAAGAGAGTGTCGCCGTGCATTAATTTTTGCAATTTTCACTGAATTGAGCATTTATTCCAAAATAAATAAATAAATGAAATAAAATAAATGACATATGCTTCAGCTTTCTAAAAATCTGGGAAGGTGGTACTCCGAAAAAAAAACTCTGACTGGAATCTAGCTGGAATCTAACCGAATCACACCGTCACAAATGTCCGCGAGTGAAGTTTCTTCAGAACGTCATATAAATCTTTGTAAGTACAACTATTATGTTAGAATTAATTTTATACTAAAGTTGTGTCCTGCTTCTGGTCAAGCATCAAAGGAGTATATAAGCGCCCGCCTCACTCCAACATTTCAGTCACTACGTCGATTAATATGGATCCCTGCGTGCAATCGACTGTTCATCCCTGGGGACACGACAAGCTTTGTGACTGCCTGACCAATCGTTGTAAGAGAAGAGTTTGAATTTGGATGCGGAACTCTGATTGATAATTCTCAGAAATCGTAGAGGAAAGGTCGCAGCTATTGAGTAAATATTGGTCTAAATCCGTCATCCGTGACGAATACGGACGAGTGGCGATTCTAGCCCGGGATGTTACGCTTACAATTCACAAGATGGGCAATTAATACGCTAGTAACTGACATCTTGATTTTCTACAATTTATTTTTACTTACATACATACACAGAGATAATGTACTAGCAAACTTGGTAAAATTGGAAAGTCTTGGAACAAACTTCTATAATCTCCTGTAAACATGAGATCCATGAACGAGAAAGTATGTGTACTCTGTAATGTTCACCGAAAACTTCTGCTCAACATAGGTCCTGCTGGTAACAACGATCGTTCTATCTCTTTGTTAACACAGTCAGTGGAATTGATGGGGATGGATTCTGTCCACTTTGTTTTAATGATTTTGTTAAAATGTTATGTGTATGTATATTGTGCAGTAAATATTTGAAATTTTATTTTGCACATCCTCTCACTTTTCAATCTATAAAATCCTGGAAAATATCGTCAGTATTGTCCACTTCCAACCTTGGGCAGCCATCTTGATTTTATCATATACATATCTCCCAGCCAATCATATGGTCTGTTATATAATGTTATGTTCTATCACAGCTATTTAGCTTATTTTACATATAACCTTGTGTGTTTTTCATAAAAAATGTGTGTATTTTACATATGACCTTGAGTATTTTACATATGACCTTGTGTATTTTACATATGACCTTGTGTATTTACATATGACCTTGTATATTTTACATATGACCTTGTGAATTTTACATATGACCTTTTGTATTTTATATATGACCTTTGTGTATTTTACATATGACCTTGTGTATTTTACATATGACCTCCTTGTGAATTTTACATACGGCTTTATGAATTTTACATATGACCTTGTGTATTTTACATATGACCTTTTGTATTTTATATATGACCTTTTGTATTTTATATATGACCTTTTGTATTTTACACGTGACGTTTACAAATGGATAGGTGTAATTCACGTTTTATAAATTACCCAACTATGCAGAGGCCAGTCTACTACGTGACCCCGTCCTTGTGTTTTGACTGACGGAGGGTATATAACTTATGGGATCGATTTTCGGTTACAGGAACGTTTGATGGAGAAGCGCGCCAGTAAGTATCAACATTGCTGGCACGTATCATAGCTCGTGTTTAACGGGAAAATCCGGATCTTCATATGTTTTATCACTGTGAATTTTCTGTCTGGAATCTTTGTCGATAAACTACCAATTACGTTGTTTGACGTCTCACTATTGGTATAACCGGGAACTTTTCTCCGTGGATTTTCGTAACAGGGTATGAATGTTCCATGAGTTGAGTATGAATGTTCCATGAGTTGAGTATGAATGTCCCTGAGTTGAGTATGAATGTTCCCTGAGTTGAGTAGGAATGTTCCCTGAGTTGAGTAGGAATGTTCCCTGAGTTGAGTAGGAATGTTCCAGTGTTGAGTATGAATGTTCCTGAGTTGAGTATGAATATTCCTGAGTTGAGTATGAATGTTCCTGAGTTGAGTATGAATGTTCCCTGAGTTGAGTATGAATGTCCCTGAGTTGAGTATGAATGTTCCTGAGTTGAGTATGAATGTTCCCTGAGTTGAGTATGAATGTCCCTGAGTTGAGTATGAATGATCCCTGAGTTGAGTATGAATGATCCCTGAGTTGAGTATGAATGTTCCTGAGTTGAGTATGAATGATCCCTGAGTTTAGTATGAATGTCCCTGAGCTGATTATAAATGTTCCTGAGTTGAGTATAAATGTTCCCTGAGTTGAGTATGAATATTCCTGAGTTGAGTATGAATGATCCCTGAGTTTAGTATGAATGTCCCTGAGCTGATTATAAATGTTCCTGAGTTGAGTATAAATGTTCCCTGAGTTGAGTATGAATATTCCTGAGTTGAGTATAAATGATCACTGAGTTTAGTATGAATGATCCCTGGGTTGAGTATGAATATTCCTGAGTTGAGTATGAATGATCCCTGAGTTTAGTATGAATGTCCCTGAGTTGATTATAAATGTTCCTGAGATGAGTATAAATGTTCCCTGAGTTGAGTATGAATATTCCTGAGTTGAGTATAAATGATCACAGAGTTTAGTATGAATGATCCCTGAGTTAAGTATGAATGTTGCCTGAGTTGAGTATGAATGATCACTGAGTTTAGTATGAATGTCCCTGAGCTGATTATAAATGTTCCTGAGTTGAGTATAAATGTTCCCTGAGTTGAGTATGAATATTCCTGAGTTGAGTATAAATGATCACTGAGTTTAGTATGAATGATCCCTGAGTTAAGTATGAATGTTGCCTGAGTTGAGTATGAATGATCACTGAGTTTAGTATGAATGTCCCTGAGCTGATTATAAATGTTCCTGAGTTGAGTATAAATGTTCCCTGAGTTGAGTATGAATATTCCTGAGTTGAGTATAAATGATCACTGAATTTAGTATGAATGATCCCTGAGTTAAGTATGAATGTTGCCTGAGTTGAGTATGAATGATCCCTGAGTTGAGTATAAATGTTCCCTGAGTTGAGTATGAATATTCCTGAGTTGAGTATAAATGATCACTGAGTTGAGTATGAATGATCGCTGAGTTTAGTATGAATGTTGCCTGAGTTGAGTATGAATGATCCTTGAGTTGAGTATGAATGTTCCCAGATTTTTTATTTCTTATTCTTCAACAGTACCTCATATCCATATAATTTCTATGCAACAGTTTCCCGACTCCGCTTTTCGTTCTTTCACGATCGTATATATGTGTGTTGTGTTTATGCTTTATGCCCAGACTTGATATATTACCACCTAACCCACAACCTGATAAGCAGGAAGACTAATTGAAAGATACTAAGCACTATGTTCTCAAACCAATCGTACGTGCCCTGTCTTCCTAATGGAATAACGCCCGGAACGTTTCGGCGTTTTTTCTAAGTAAACGTGATTAGCCTTTTTTATAACGGTGTTTGGAGAGTAGTATTTGACGCGCGTTGTCGCCAAGACGGAATTCAATCTACCATACAGTAAGTGGCGCGGGGTTCAAGGGCACCGGAGTCAAAGTTCATGTGCTATATTTGACAGAATATGTTGGCAATCCATAAAAATGAAGAACAGTTCGGCTAATCTGCCGGTCTTTTACTCTGGTAATTGAAATGATTTGTCAGCTTTGAATCTTATCAATATTGGTCTGTTCTCCGGAAAGACTCTAGATGTATTGAGAGGAGGGAAAATAAAATTAGATCAAGAAATCTAATCGGAATATTAAAGTATAGTCCCTATCGGACAGATTGAAATAGATTTAGACCCAACTTATTTCTTTTAAAATCGAATCAAAGTTGTTGGCTCCCTCAATAATCATTCCCAGATTGTCGGTGCTGAGTCTCAAAGAGGGGTACATGATACCTATATACATGTCCAACTTTACATCTATTAAGATATCCCTGCTCCCTCCAACACGATACCCCTACTCCCCCAATCACGATACCCCTACTCCCTCAATCAAGATACCCCTACTCCCCCAATCACGATACCCCTACTCCCCCAATCACGATACCCCTACTCCCCCAATCACGATACCCCTACTCCCCCAATCACGATACCCCTACTCCCTCAATCAAGATACCCTACTCTCCCAATCACGATACCCCTACTCCCCCAATCACGATACCCCTACTCCCTCAATCAAGATACACCTACTCCCTCAATTAAGATACCCCTACTCCCTCAATCACGATACCCCTACTCCCTCAATCACGATACACCTACTCCTTCAATTAAGATACCCCTACTCCCTCAATCACGATACCCCTACTCCCTCAATCACGATACACCTACTCCTTCAATTAAGATACCCCTACTCCCCCAATCAAGATACCCCAACTCCCTCAATCAAGATACACCTACTCGCCCAGTCAAGATACCCTACTCTCCCAATCACGATACCCCTACTCCCTCAATCACGATACCCCTACTCCCTCAATCAAGATACCCCTACTCTCCCAATCACGATACCCCTACTCCCTCAATCACGATACCCCTACTCCCTCAATCACGATACCCCTTCTCCCTCAATCAAGGTACCCCTCTTCCTCAATCACGATACCCCTACTCCCTCAATCAAGATACCCCTACTCCCTCAATCAAGATACCCCTCTTCCTCGACCAACTCCTTGTTATATTTTTTTCTTGTAATTCAAATTGGATTTATATTAACGATTTGAAATTAAACTCCGATTGTCTAATAAAACACCTGGTTTATAGATGCAAGTGTCTTCTTTCACTTTGTTTAATAGTAAAAGTACTGCCAACCTCAAAGTCACGTGAGAGAACTTGGAGAGACACTAGTAATCAAGGCCTGATGAGAAGCAGACGCTGCGCGTTGACACATTTCTCCTTCTTATTGAAAATAAGAGTTATTTTAATGACACCAGACAGTTTTAACATGATCGTTTAGCGATATTGGGGCGGATTTTCGTAACGGCCGAATCACAGCGTTACCAGTCTCGCGAGATTTCAATACAGGAAGTTGATACGTGATAAACCAACAATCACGAGATTACTGAAGCGGTCTTAATTAGCCAATCAGAACCGGAGACCTGTTCATAACGCCGTTGTTTATTTTTGGACCGAGTTTGTGTTATAGTACGGCATGAATATTGATCGTGTATAAAATTATTTTTATCGATTGGCTAATATCCGGTTTTGGCGGTGCTGTTGCCCGGAAACAATTTAGTAGCAGCTAGGTGAACTATAACGATAGACCATGAAAAATAAGCGGTACGCCCGGCTTGTGAACTCTCGTGACAAGTGAGTGATGCCGACCATCATACTGCTGTATCTAGTAGATGTGATAGCTGATAGGAGACAGTGATGGATTGCGACAGAATCGCTGTCCAGGAAATATACACACAGTTATATATAAGGTCACATTTTCATGATTGCTGTGAAATTATTAGTTTTCAGACATTATTAAACGCACATCTGTATGGATCTATAAAAAAATGAACATTTTAGAAATCAGATGTCAAACAGCAAATCCCTAGGACACCACTGATAAAACTGGGTGATCTTCACTTCATATGTATGCACTTCATCAAAAATTTCAAAACCAAAACTTCCGATTTTTTGTATTTTGGTCTATTGTTCAAGTACAATATGACGTCATATACATGCAGTCCTCCTTGTTATGACGTCATATAATACTACCGAACAATGTTTCGAGGCATTTAATGACGTAAAGCTCCTTGAAGATTCTAAAATGAAAGGGTTAGTGCTTAAACGTTTTAATGTATTATTATGTGTATCACAGGAAACCAAAATCTAGTAATATCATTTCAGGATGTATATACAATTGTACATGTCGATAATTGGAGGTCCTACAAAGGTAGTTCAATATACGTCTATTGGTAATTCATAGAATACCAGTGATCATGAATTCATACCGAGATAATGATACAATAGAAGATAATGCGGGCAACTCGTACGAAACGACCGTAGAATATGAACCTTTACACGGAGGCCCAGGGAAACACGGACGATACGACCAGGTGTTCTGGAAGTAAGCGCCTTCTGCTTCATCGAAAACACCAGCCGTATGTGTCATGTTCTCTGAAGAGGAAAAAACTTTCCTTAGAGAAGACAGTGGCTTTTACGCTTCTACCAATTTTAAAATCGTAGAGAGCTTTTAGCGAGCTTTGTTGTAACCTAAGTGAAAAGAAATCTGTCATTTTTTCCCATGTTCCTGTCTGAAATCACTCTCATTAGAGTCCCTGTCACATTGGAGTCCCTGTCTCATTGGAGTCACTGTATCATTAGAGTCCCTGTCTCATTGGAGTCCCTGTCTCATTAGGGTCCATGTCTCATTAGGGTCCCTGTCTCATTGGAGTCCCTGTATCATTGGAGTCCCTGTCTCATTAGAGTCCCTGTCTCATTGGAGTCCCTGTCTCATTAGAGTCCCTGTCACATTGGAGTCCCTGTCTCATTGGAGTCACTGTATCATTAGAGTCCCTGTCTCATTGGAGTCCCTGTCTCATTGGAGTCCCTGTCTCATTAGAGTCCCTGTCTCATTGGAGTCCCTGTCTCATTGGAGTCCATGTCTCAGAGTCCCTGTATCATTGGAGTCCCTGTCTCATTAGAGTCCCTGTCTCATTGTAGTCCCTGTATCATTAGAGTCCCTGTCTCATTAAGGTCCCTGTCTCATTGGAGTCCCTGTCTCATTGGAGTCCCTGTCTCATTGGAGTCCCTGTCTCATTAGAGTCCCTGTCTCATTAGGGTCCCTGTCTCATTGGAGTCCCTGTATCATTGGAGTCCCTGTCTCATTAAGGTCCCTGTCTCATTGGAGTCCCTGTCTCATTGGAGTCCCTGTCTCATTAGAGTCCCTGTCTCATTGGAGTCCCTGTCTCATTGGAGTCCCTGTCTCTTTAGGTCCCTGTCTCATTGGAGTCCCTGTCTCATTAGGTCCCTGTCTCATTGGAGTTACTGTCTCATTGGAGTCCATGTCTCATTGGAGTCCCTGTCTCATTAGGTCCCTGTCTCATTAGAGTCCCTGTCTCATTGAGGTCCCTGTCTCATTGGAGTCCCTGTCTCATTAGGTCCCTGTCTCATTGGAGTTACTGTCTCATTGGAGTCCCTGTCTCATTGGAGTCCCTGTCTCATTAGGTCCCTGTCTCATTAGGTCCCTGTCTCATTGAGGTCCCTGTCTCATTGGAGTCCCTGTCTCATTGAAGTCCCTGTCTCATTGGAGTCCCTGTCTCATTGAAGTCCCTGTCTCATTAGGTCCCTGTCTCATTTGGTCCCTGTCTCATTGGAGTCCCTGTCTCATTTGAGTCCCTTTCCCATTAGGTCCCTTTCTCATTGGAGTCCCTGTCTCATTAGGTCCCTGTCTCATTGGAGTCCCTGTCTCATTGGAGTCCCTGTATCATTGGAGTCCCTGTCTCATTGGAGTCCCTGTCTCATTGGAGTCCCTGTCTCATTGGAGTCCCTGTCTCATTAGGTCCCTGTCTCATTGGAGTCCCTGTCTAATTGGAGTCCCTGTATCATTGGAGTCCCTGTCTCATTAGGTCCCTGTCTCATTGGAGTCCCTGTCTCATTGGAGTCCCTGTCTCTTTAGGTCCCTGTCTCATTGGAGTCCCTGTCTCTTTAGGTCCCTGTCTCATTGGAGTCCCTGTCTTATTAGGTCCCTGTCTCATTGGAGTCCCTGTCTCATTGGAGTCCATGTCTCAGAGTCCCTGTCTCATTGGAGTCCCTGTATCATTAGAGTCCCTGTCTCATTGGAGTCCCTGTCTCATTGAAGTCCCTGTCTCATTAGGTCCCTGTCTCATTGGAGTCCCTGTCTCATTGGAGTCCCTGTCTCATTAGGTCCCTGTCTCATTGGAGTCCCTGTCTCATTAGGTCCCTGTCTCATTGGAGTCCCTGTCTCATTAGGTCCCTGTCTCATTGGAGTCCCTGTCTCATTAGGTCCCTGTCTTATTGGAGTCCCTGTCTCATTAGGCTCTGTCTCATTGGAGTCCCTGTCTCATTAGGTCCCTGTCTCATTGAGGTCTCTGTCTCATTGGAGTCACTGTCTCATTGGAGTCCCTGTCTCATTAGGTCCCTGTCTCATTTGGTCCCTGTCTCATTGGAGTCCCTGTCCCATTAGGTCCCTGTCTCATTTGAGTCCCTGTCTCATTGGAGTCCCTGTCTCATTGGAGTCCCTGTCTCTTTAGGTCCCTGTCTCATTGGAGTCCCTGTCTCATTAGGGTCCCTGTATCATTGGAGTGTCTGTCTCATTAGAGTCCCTGTCTCATTGGAGTCCCTGTCTCATTAGAGTCCCTGTCTCATTAGAGTCCCTGTCTCATTGGAGTCCCTGTCTCATTGGAGTCCCTGTCTCATTGGAGTCCCTGTCTCATTAGAGTCCCTGTCTCATTAGGTCCCTGTCTCATTGAGGTCTCTGTCTCATTGGAGTCACTGTCTCATTGAAGTCCCTGTCTCATTGGAGTCCCTGTCTCATTGAGGTCCCTGTCTCATTTGGGTCCCTATCTCTTTAGGTCCCTGTCTCTTTGGAGTCCCTGTCTCATTAGGTCCCTGTCTCATTGGAGCCCTGTCTCATTGAAGTCCCTGTCTCATTAGGTCCCTGTCTCATTTGGTCCCTGTTTACATGTTTTGATTATATATTTGTCTTTCCATTCAGAGTCTTACAGCTGCAAAACGGTATTTAAAATTCAAATGCTTTTTTAAACATAAATGTGTACTTTTTTCGTTTCAAACGTCTGAAACGGAAGCTAATCAAATGTTACAACTTGTGCGATCACGTGACGTGAAATTTATGATAATCATGTGACCACTGTATTGATGTAACTATCCAGCTATTCTCTAAATAACAAAACAATTTTTCTCCCCAATTAAAGTTATCAATCCTGTTCCTAACCACGGATCACTCTGATATACAATTAAACTTTGTCACGTGACCCAGTGATTCAGATGATTGTATTGTTTGCCCTCTAATTGAATCTCAGTTTAATTTCTGACGAGACACGGTTCCTATATATATAAGCAGTTAAATGAGCTGGTGTGTCGCAGATCGTCAGGCCTTTCAGGGCTACACATCGTTTTGATAACTGATTTCTGTCTGTATCGCGAGTTCTCGGCGTCCATGAATCTACAGTTGTCACGCAAAACAATGTTCCGCTAATTTGACTTCATTAAAAGTCTTTATAACAGCTTGCTGGCGCCTTATAAGAAATAGTGATAGCAGGTTTTTGTCACGACAGGTAAAGGCATTGTGTACCTAGTGCTACGGAAAATCGTTATCGGAAAATATTCTTCTGATCATCTTTATTAACTCTGCTTAGAATTACTTTCAGTCAAAAACATAGACTTAAACTTATCAAGCGTGAGACTATCTTCGTTAACCCGCATCATTGTCCGCATGGTTAACTTCAGGAAGTCAATATTTCGTCAGATAGACACGAAAAATATGTACTTCCGGTGATGAAAGAACGAAATAGTTGCCGTACGATCCTAACTTCCCGCCTAATATACCGATTTACTTTTAAGGAGGTGTCAATTGATATGTATCCCTCTCTTTACTGAACGTGTATAGCCATGTCTCCTTAACCAAGGTTCCCAAGGATTGGAATCTTCTTCGCTCATCGAATGCTGAGTCATTTGCCGAATAATTTCCATATAACGATCGTTCAGCAACCAAGAAGTAACCATATATCAGGATTCGGATATCATTTATCTTACAACAACTTCTTCTGCTTTCATTTATCTAACCACTACTAATCCGACTATCATTTATCTAACCATCACTAATCCGGTGAACATTTATCCAGCCACCACTAATCCGGCTAACATTTATCTAACCATCACTAATCCGACTAACATTTAACTAACCACCACTAATCCGGCTAACATTTATCTAACCACCACTAATCCGGCTAACATTTATCTAACCACCACTAATCCGGCTATCATTTATCTAACCACCACTAATCCGGCTATCATTTATCTAACCACCACTAGTTCGGGTAACATTTATCTAACCACCACTAGTTCGGGTAACATTTATCTAACCACCACTAGTTCGGGTAACATTTATCTATCCGCCACTAATCCGGCTTACCTTTATCTAACCACCATTAATCCGACTAACCTTTATCTAACCACCACTAATCTGGCTACTATTTCATATATTTCCTAGCCACCATACAACCCCCTGGAAACATCAAGGTTTCTCGGCACATAAGAAGTAATTTGCAGACTAGTTCGATGTTTTTCTGAAGCAAAAAGTCTATGTTATTTATAGAGTTCAGAAATCAAGTTAATTTTTCTTTGCATCCTACTCGGTTTAATCTTTGATTTCAATTAATCTTTCAAATCTCATCTCAGTTTCTATAGTTACATAAAGATCCAATAATTAAGATGTGTAATGAATGGTTAGATAAATGTTAACCGGATTACTGTTGGTTAGATAAATGTTAGCCGGATTACTGTTGGTTAGATAAATGATAGCCGGATCACTGTTGGTTAGATAAATGTTAGCCGGATTACTGTTGGTTAGATAAATATTAGCCGGATTACTGTTGGTTAGATAAATGTTAGCCGGATTACTGTTGGTTAGATAAATGTTATCCGGATTACTGTTGGTTAGATAAATGTTATCCGGATTACTGTTGGTTAGATAAATGTTAGCCGGATTACTGTTGGTTAGATAAATGTTAGCCAGATTACTGTTGGTTAGATAAATGTTAGCCGGATTACTGTTGGTTAGATAAATGTTAACCGGTTTACTGTTGGTTAGATAAATGTTAGCCGGATTACTGTTGGTTAGATAAATGTTAGCCGGATTACTGTTGGTTAGATAAATGTTAGCCGGATTGCTGTTGGTTAGATAAATGTTAGCCGTATTACTGTTGGTTAGATAAATGTTAGCCGGATTACTGTTGGTTAGATAAATGATAGCCGGATTACTGTTGGTTAGATAAATGTTATCCGGATTACTGTTGGTTAGATAAATGTTAGCCGGATTACTGTTGGTTAGATAAATGTTAGCCGGATTACTGTTGGTTAGATAAATGTTAGCCAGATTACTGTTGGTTAGATAAATGTTAGCCGGATTACTGTTGGTTAGATAAATGTTAACCGGTTTACTGTTGGTTAGATAAATGTTAACCGGTTTACTGTTGGTTAGATAAATGTTAGCCGGATTACTGTTGGTTAGATAAATGTTAGCCGGATTACTGTTGGTTAGATAAATGTTAGCCGGATTACTGTTGGTTAGATAAATGTTAGCCGGATTACTGTTGGTTAGATAAATGTTAGCCGGATTACTGTTGGTTAGATAAATGTTAGCCGGATTGCTGTTGGTTAGATAAATGTTAGCCGGATTACTGTTGGTTAGATAAATGTTAGCCGGATTACTGTTGGTTAGATAAATGTTAGCCGGATTACTGTTGGTTAGATAAATGTTAGCCGGATTACTGTTGGTTAGATAAATGTTAGGTCCTTGTTAAGTCATTGCTCTTGAAGTGTTTTCAGTTGAGGTCATAACGGCTTTATTATACAAAGGATAATTAGAGAACATCTATACACCATGTACATATCTCTGAATATGGATGACCAGGACCGAGGACTACCGGTTCTTATCAGGCCCATAATCGATGTGTAGTCTTTCAGTAGATTAAAAGATGTCGTTCAAATAATAGTAAAACGCCTTATTATTGTGTTTCATCAAATATTATTCGGCCCCAGATATAAAGATTTAACAATAGATATGCTTATCATTGTGTATACGATTCAGCATTATCTTCTGTTGAGCCGGATGTTATGATGCTTTCTGACACGCTATCCTATAGAGCTGGCAGTGATGCACAACACTTCACCAAACATTACCATTTATATGACAAACTTCAATATATTTGGATTCAAATTGGCAGCATGAACTGAAAATCGAAAGTATTAGCAATTTAAGTGAAACAGAATAAAATGAGATCCCTGGCGGTACATCTAGGTACGCGCCAGGCCGCAGACATAGCTCTATCAATCGGTTTTCCGAGCAGCGATTTCGCTGACAGTATACGTCTGCATAAAAAAGCCCAGGTTGCACTAGTTAGAGCCGTGATCGTCTTACCGGAAGTATCGAAGAAGACTCGATTACATAGTCGTGATTGCCTTACCGGAAATATAGAGGGAGACACAGTTACAGAGTCGTGATTGACTTACCGGAAGTATAGAGGAAGACACGTTTACACAGTCGTTATTGCCTTACCGGAAGTGAAGAGGGAGACACAGTTACAGAGTCGTGATTGACTTACCGGAAGTGAAGATGGAGACACGTTTACAGAGTCGTTATTGCCTTACCGGAAGTGTCGATGGAGACACTGTTACAGAATCGTGATTGCCTTATCGGTAGCGTAGAGGGAGACACGTCCACAAGGTCATGATTGTAGTTCCGAAACTGTCGAGGGAGACATTGTAAGAAATATTCGGATGTGGGAAACAAATAAATCACACAGGATCCAAAGAGGTTTGGCATGTAACCGCCTGATTCGACCTAAATGCGACCAATAATAAAATTGTAAAATTAATTTTCTGTTTCGTTAAATTCCGATAGGTAATATCAATGACATTTATCCGAATACCAATTACCAGAAAAATATCCTGGATATGTGCCATGTGTTATTTCTAACTGACCGTCAAGATCATCCAATGTATGTATATCACATTGGCCGATGTGCTGAATACCGGCTGGATGATGTGGTGATTCTGACCCTTGACCTCAAATTTCAATGAACTGGTGCTGTGAGGATACGGACAAAGTTTACACCTCTTATTGTTGCATGTCTAAAAACAGCCAGTTGCTGTAGTGTAGGACGTTGTATGTGGATTACCATTCATTATAAGTTATTTTTCGGCCGGCGATAAGCTAGTATTGGTGGTTCCGGAAAGTATATTGGACAACATTGGTAGTAGTGGTGGCATGTTGGGGTGAAAGGTCAACACGCAAAGTACTCTCACAGTTTTTTTGTCGGACTTGGTATTCAAGTGTACAAGCGCTGCCTAGTTCTATGTTTACTTAACACAGGTTGATTGTTGCTTAAAACAGGTCGAATTTCTGCTTAAACCAGGTCGAATGTTTGCTTTAAACAGATCGAATGTTTGCTGAAAATAGGGTGGATGTTTGCTCAAGTTAGGGAGGATGTTTGCTTAAAACAGGTCGAATTTATGTTTAAAACAGGTCGAATTTTGCTTTAAACAGGTCGAATGTTTGCTTGAAACAGGTCGGATGTTTGCTTTAAACAGGTCGTGCTACACTTCATATGTACAAAAAGAAATTTATAACACGTTTCAAAAATTACAAGATTACAAGAGTCTTGTTGTTGGCAGTTTTGATAGACATTGTCTGACTTAAGGTTTAGGTGGCGAAGCGATGTAGTGCTGGAAGATAGTTACGACGTAACCCGTGGGCTTACGGTGGGTTACAAAGACAGATTATCAATATCAGGTCTTAATCGACAGGAAGACAAAGGAGATATGTGTGTTGATGACTCTCGTTAGGCCATTTCCTTTGATCTCCATAAATGACCACACAGGTCTCTTGGTTCTTCCGTATTCAGAATATCATCGTTCACGCTGTGTGACTCCACATCGGTAATAAGTCAGTTTGCGTTGCTGCTGAAGTCATGTAACAATTCGTACAGATATTCTTGTGTATTTTCATTCTGTCCGTGAACTGTATACATCTATCAGTCAACTTCAAATAACAGTAATTATTTAATATTAAAACAGTTCCGAATGACCAAACTTGTAAATCTATGTTGAAGATAACAACACGATTGAATTAAACTATTCCATAATTACATTTCGACGCTTCGTTCATTTTACAGAATGTGTCAAGTGCATTTTATCATGATGACGACAAAATTAAGATTGTTTGTCGGATTGATCGATTCGTGAACAAACAGTTATTTTTTTGTATCATTTTTGCAACCGGTTGCTACTTCACTGAACATCATGGGGAGGCCCGACGCATGCTATAAAGAGCAGCTGGAATAAAGTGCTCAAACACGAGCTTAGTTCAGTCCTTGACCTCATCTGCATAAGAAGAATCGAACCTCACACAGCTGAAATGTCAGATTCGTTATTTACTGAACTATCGCAGCACCTAATAAGATGATTGTAGGAGACATAAAAAAGTAACACGTGTCTATACTTTAGCCAATGGCTCAACGTCATCATTGTATGTCAATAAAGCTAATTATATCTACATAAACCCTTGGGGTCTATATATAGTTGAAATCCTCTCCCCCTCCCCCTCTACCCATCACATTCACTCACATCCACACCCACCCACCACCATGCACACACCCATCCACACCCACATGCACACACATCGGAATATATATATAAATTTCACTGAACTTTGTCGCTATATTTGTCCAAAATTGGATTGTATTTGTGTCTAGGAACCTCGTTTCCATCACTGTGACACCGAGGTTGCCAGTGATCATATCCCGCGGGAACTGTCAGAATTGGTTAACTCCAGTGCAACGGTGTCAGACAACTTCAGACTGAGCCTAAATCTGATTCTTGATTCAGCTCGAAGCTCGCCATTCTGTGGGTCGCCATAACAATATCCATTATGTACAATGTAGATAAATATTGTCATCTTTTGATGTGTGCTGTATCGAACAGCCACATTTCATGAATGAAACCGACATTCCACAGGTCGCATCTGAGTAAAGGGCAATCACAAGTAAGAAAACAAATATCATATCTGCTGTAAAAATATCATCACCGAGATAAATTTTAGTAACCTGGGGTACTCTGAAGCCTTAGTTACCTGAGGAATCATGGACCATTAGTTACCTGGAGTACTCTGAAGCCTTAGTTACCTGAGGAATCCTGGACCATTAGTTACCTGGAGTACTCTGAAGCCTTAGTTACCTGAGGAATCCTGGAGCATAAGTAACCTGAAGCCTTGGTTACCTGAGGAATCCTGGACCATTAGTTACCTGGGGTACTCTGGAGCCTTAGTTACCTGGGGAATCCTGGACCATTAGTTACCTGGGGTACTCTGGAGCCTTAGTTACCTGGGGAATCCTGGAGCATAAGTAACCTGGGGTACTCTGAAGCCTTAGTTACCTGAGGAATCCTAGACCTGGGGTACTCTGAAGCCTTGGTTACCTGAGGAACCTGAGGAATCCTGGACCATACGTAACCTGAAGCCTTAGTTACCTGAGGAATCCTGGAGCATAAGTAATCTGTGGTACTCTGGAGCCTTGGTTACCTGAGAAATCCTGGATCATTAGTTATCTGGAGTCTTAGTTACACTTGTATGGCTGCTACTATTACATGTGACAATAAACGAGCTAATCCCTTCATCGTGATGTCGAGAATAATTCTATTTTTTTTCCGATAAAAATGTGTGGATTCCAGATCATTTCAATAATATCCTCTTAACAATGAATCTGATTAATTATTTTCTGTTTTTATCTTTTGAATTGTTTATCTGTTGTGTGTTTATTTCTAAAACTTGCGTGGTTCTCTCGTACAGTTCAGATGTGCTCTATAAATCAATATCGCACGTTCACATTTGAATTCAGTTAGGAATGAAAATCTTTACATCCTGTACCTCGTTTTAGAATGGAACTCTCCTGTCGCATGGTAATAAAGCGAGATCGCAAAACCCGCCTATGGTGTAAAAAATTGTTTTCAAGGTTATGGTCACGGCGGTCATTTTGAATGATTTTTCGTGAACAACCAAATATGAGTCATGATCTCGCTAATTGTCATATGTCATCTATAACGAATATTGCTTTCGAACGAACGGACGGACAATGAGCTGTGAAATTCTCTCTTTTGGTCTGTGGTCTGTTTAATATAGAAACACAAAGTACATGTTACCAGGTATGGATTTTTCACGCGCAGTGAATGCACACGTCTTATAAAACTTTAACTGGTTTAAATTTTACGTCATAGATTTTTTATTGGCTTTGCAAGTTAGAAGAATAGGGATAAAAACGTAGGTTATAATTATCGAAACAGAAAAAAAACGCTAACTCACGCGCCAGTTAAGGTACATCATACAAAATGCATTGAAACAAAGGGCGAATAAACACTAGAAACACTGTCGTGGGACACGTGCACAATATATGTAAATGTCGACGAAAAGGTACAACGAACACGGAGACCCTTCCCTAAAATCAATATCGAGAGTGACGCGTGTTTTCACAAGTAATTCGGAGGTCATAAGCTTAACTGTCCTGTTTTCTGTCAGATCTTTGCTTGCTGTGAAAAATACTGCTTTTTAACGACGTCATTTTTTCTATGGCTTTATTCTTTATTCATTTCAACATTAGACCGGGTCCGGCATGCGCTGTAACGGCGAGAAAGTAGGACGGACGACAAGTCTTGTGCAACCGGAATTGACCTGGCGACGTTTACTTACAATGTACCTAATTGTTCCTGATGTTCTTGGAGACACGGGAGACGACATTTTGGAATCTATTTAAAACCCGTCAATAAAAGTTATGTTTACGAGCCTCGAACCGTAATGATGATGTTGGTATTTTTAGACGCGTTTTAAGTTCATGTAGGCCGCTTTTGTGTGTTGCTAGAGAACTACACAGTACAATTCGTTTTGGACTTCAGGTGGTTTTTTAACACATAAACCACCACAGTCAGAAAATCACACGTGCATTTAATTCTAATGGAGAATACATATAGGCCTGTATACGACAAATGAGATTATATAGAAAGTAATAATAGTGTTTTTATTTAGAATCGTTTATCGCTTGTTACAGAGCCACAATATCACAGACTTAAGGGCCTCCCATCTCTAGGTTTGAAATCTGTAATTATTACCTGTAATGTAACTGCTGTTGTTGACAAAGTCTCGACAATGGATTGCGAATAAAATGTGATGATGTGCGCGCGCATGATCACTCATCGAACTACATATCTACGTAAGTGGCTAAGGTGGACCATGTCCCTGTTTTATTTAGCTGTCTACGATAGACCATGTCCCGGTTTTATTTATCTGTCTAGAGTGGACCATGTCCCGGTTTTATTTATCTGTCTACGATAGACCATGTCCCTGTTTTATTAGCTGTCTACGATAGACCATGTCCCTGTTTTATTTAGCTGTCTAGGGTGGACCATGTCCCGGTTTTATTTATCTGTCTAGGGTGGACCATGTCCCTGTTTTATTTATCTGTCTAGGGTTGACCATGTCCCGGTTTTATTTATTTGTCCAGGGTGGACCATGTCCCGGTTTTATTTATCTGTCAAGCATGGACCATGTCCCTGTTTTATTTATCTGTCTAGGGTGGACCATGTCCCGGTTTTATTTTTCTGTCAAGAGTGGACCATGTCCCTGTTTTATTTATCTGTCTAGGGTGGACCATGTCCCGGTTTTATTTATTTGTCTAGGGTGGACCATGTCCCGGTTTTATTTATCTGTCCAGCATGGACCATGTCTCGGTTTTATTTATCTGTCCAGCATGGACCATGTCTCGGTTTTATTTATCTGTCTAGGGTGGACCATGTCCCGGTTTTATTTATCTGTCTAGGGTGGACCATGTCCCGGTTTTATTTATCTGTCAAGGGTGGACCATGTTCCTGTTTTATTTATCTGTCCAGCATGGACCATGTCCCGGTTTTATTTATCTGTCCAGCATGGACCATGTCCCGGTTTTATTTATCTGTCAAGGGTGGACCATGTTCCTGTTTTATTTAGCTGTCTAGGGTGGACCATGTCCCGGTTTTATTTATTTGTCTAGGGTGGACCATGTCCCTGTTTTATTTATCTGTCAAGCATGGACCATGTCCCTGTTTTATTTATCTGTCTAGGGTGGACCATGTCCCGGTTTTATTTTTCTGTCCAGCATGGACCATATCTCGGTTTTATTTATCTGTCCAGCATGGGCCATGTCTCGGTTTTATTTATCTGTCCAGCATGGACCATGTCTCGGTTTTATTTATCTGTCCAGCATGGACCATGTCCCGGTTTTATTTATCTGTCCAGCATGGACCATGTCCCGGTTTTATTTATCTGTCAAGGGTGGACCATGTTCCTGTTTTATTTATCTGTCCAGCAGGGACCATGTCCCGGTTTTATTTATCTGTCCAGCATGGACCATGTCCCGATTTTATTTATTCCTGTTTTATTTAGCTGTCTAGGGTGGACCATGTCCCTGTTTTATTTTTCTGTCCAGCATGGACCATGTCTCGGTTTTATTTATCTGTCCAGCATGGACCATGTCTCGGTTTTATTTATCTGTCCAGCATGGACCATGTTCCTGTTTTATTTATCTGTCAAGGGTGGACCATGTTCCTGTTTTATTAATCTGTCCAGCATGGACCATGTCCCGGTTTTATTTATCTGTCCAGCATGGACCATGTCCCGGTTTTATTTATCTGTCAAGGGTGTACCATGTTCCTGTTTTATTTAGCTGTCTAGGGTGGACCATGTTCCTGTTTTATTTATCTGTCCAGCATGGACCATGTCCCGGTTTTATTTATCTGTCCAGCATGGACCATGTCCCGGTTTTATTTATCTGTCAAGGGTGGACCATGTCCCGGTTTTATTTATTTGTCTAGGGTGGACCATGTCCCTGTTTTATTTATCTGTCAAGCATGGACCATGTCCCTGTTTTATTTATCTGTCTAGGGTGGACCATGTCCCGGTTTTATTTTTCTGTCCAGCATGGACCATGTCTCGGTTTTATTTATCTGTCCAGCATGGACCATGTCTCGGTTTTATTTATCTGTCCAGCATGGACCATGTCTCGGTTTTATTTATCTGTCCAGCATGGACCATGTCCCGGTTTTATTTAGCATCATGTCCGGTTTTAGCATGGACCATGTCCCGGTTTTTTTATTTATCCGGTTTGTCAAGGGTGGACCATGTTCCTGTTTTATTTAGCTGTCTAGGGTAGTTTTATTTATCTGTCCAGCATGGACCATGTCCCGGTTTTTTTATTTATGGACCATGTTTAGGGTGGACCATGTTCCTGTTTTATTTAGCTGTCTAGGGTGGACCATGTCCCTGTTTTATTTATCTGTCAAGCATGGACCATGTCCCTGTTTTATTTATCTGTCTAGGGTGGACCATGTCCCGGTTTTATTTTTCTGTCCAGCATGGACCATGTCTCGGTTTTATTTATCTGTCCAGCATGGACCATGTCTCGGTTTTATTTATCTGTCCAGCATGGACCATGTCTCGGTTTTATTTATCTGTCCAGCATGGACCATGTCTCGGTTTTATTTATCTGTCCAGCATGGACCATGTCTCGGTTTTATTTATCTGTCCAGCATGGACCATGTCCCGGTTTTATTTATCTGTCCAGCATGGACCATGTCCCGGTTTTATTTATCTGTCAAGGGTGGACCATGTTCCTGTTTTATTTAGCTGTCTAGGGTGGACCATGTTCCTGTTTTATTTATCTGTCCAGCATGGACCATGTCCCGGTTTTATTTATCTGTCCAGCATGGACCATGTACCGGTTTTATTTATCTGTCAAGGGTGGACCATGTTCCTGTTTTATTTAGCTGTCTAGGGTGGACCATGTCCCGGTTTTATTTATTTGTCTAGGGTGGACCATGTCCCTGTTTTATTTATCTGTCAAGCATGGACCATGTCCCTGTTTTATTTATCTGTCTAGGGTGGACCATGTCCCTGTTTTATTTATCTGTCAAGCATGGACCATGTCTCGGTTTTATTTATCTGTCCAGCATGGACCATGTCTCGGTTTTATTTATCTGTCCAGCATGGACCATGTCTCGGTTTTATTTATCTGTCCAGCATGGACCATGTCCCGGTTTTATTTATCTGTCAAGGGTGGACCATGTTCATGTTTTATTTAGCTGTATAAGATGGACTATGTCCCGGTCCTGTTTGGCTGGGTAAAGAAGTCGGTTGAGGATTTTGATTACACGGGACTAGATTTGAAATTCTTGTCAATATTTTGTTATCATTTTAGATATGAAAACCTCATGTGTTGAACAGAGATCGTCCTTAACATGCCCCCTGTAAATCCCTGTAGCTAAGTTAGACCTCTTTTACCACTTAATCAACACTTTATTATCTGTAATCAACGTCAACCATAGACGCCACCCTCCTAATGGTATAATGATAGGCTTTAATATAGAACGATAATGGCAGAAACAGTGAAAGGCAATAATGTCGGGCGATAAGGTGTGACGTCACACCAGAAGATTACTGTACAATTATATCAACGGGGTGCAACAGACGCTGTCCGACTTGTTGCTATACAGGTCAAGGTCAAATAACAGAGTAAACCAAGGAAATAACCTATTGTTATGTAGGTCAATGTCAGCATAGCAGGGAGATCAAAAAAGGGAATATTCTGTTGTCGTACAGGTCGTCAGCATAGCAGGGTCAAGGTCAGCATAGCAGGGAGATCAACAAAGGAAACATCGTTTTGTCGTAAAGGTCACGGTCAGAATACCAGAGAAGGTTAACATAAATGACAACCTGTTGTTAAAAAAGGACGAATAGAGACATGCCAAAGAAGACAGAATATCTGATACCATGGTGCCCGTAGACCCAATGATAAGCAACTCACGTGGTCTCATCTGTAATGAGAAAACACGAGTCTGTAAAATGTAAGAGTACCGTTTTGACAAAGCCTATTACATACTTAACGAAGAAGCAAAACACCAAATCTATGAGGAAAACAACATTTAAATAAGTATATACTGTTACAATGAATTCATGAAAATAATGGTGGATGTCAGCTGACCAGTATATATTGTCTCTGACAACCGTAGTCATGACAACACAGGTTGATATCAGCTGATCAGGTTGATATCATGACAACACAGGTTGATATCAGCTGTATATATTGTCTCTCATGACAACACAGGTTGATAGATCATGACAAATGACAACACAGGTTGATATCAGCTGACCAGTACACATTGTCTCTGACAACCGTAGTCATGACAACACAGGTTGATATCTGCTGATCAGTATATATTATCTATGACAACCGTAGTCATGACAACACAGGTTGATATCAGCTGATCAGTATATATTATCTCTGACAACCGTAGTCATGACAACACAGGTTGATATCAGCTAATCAGTATATATTGTCTCTGACAACCGTAGTCATGACAACACAGGTTGATATCTGCTGGTCAGTATATACATTGTATTATCTCTGACAACCATAGTCATGCGCTTTCACGGTGGATTTTTTTTAAAAACTACGCACTTGTGTGTGTGGGAGGGGGGGAGCAATAAATATTAGAAATGATGAAATAATTGCTATAGATATCGACGTAGTTTTGCCTGTCCGTAGTTTTCGGATTCGTCTGATCAGGTTAATTTGAGCACTGTCAGCTCAGTGACTGTTTGAAGGTTTATTGCCCACGGCTTAAAAGCCATCTATAATTGTGCAGTAATTGTGTTTCACAGAGAATCCATCCTTCTACTAACGAGATCTTCATGCATATTTCAGGACGAGGCAGCAGAGCACCTGGCTAACATCACCACTAGGTGTCGTAAGCATTGTATATCACCCTCCGTCGTTAACTACCAGCCACGATCAAGACCAGCAAAAAGTAGCATTGTACTAGAATATATTTCTGACCTATGTATTAAACAAAATGTCGACAACGGACAAAGCTTCACCTTAAATTTAAAGTAATAAAACAGAGACTGAAATAAGGCAGTTAAACGTAATAACTGTTTCCTGTATTTCATTGAGAAGGCGAGAAACGAAATCAAACATCTGGGGAATAGTAAATATGTACATAGCCCTATGTTTTTCTCGTCCCTCGCCTCTGTGTCATTATCGCCAGGTGTCGTATTTTCGTCCTTACCTTTGTAATATCGCGCCCTCGCCTTCGCCCCCTCGCTGTGCGTTATGCACAACACAAAGACGCCCAATCCGACCTTTAGACAAGTAGTCCCACGCGTTCACCCTTTCCAAACTAAGTTTTCATGACGTGATTGAACGCAAAGAGGATAATCTTGTTTGTATATTATGAGTGGAACCTATGCTTATCTAACAGTACTTTCGTGACATTATTATTATTATTTTTTTTAATTTTTCTTCAGTTTGGTGATGTGAATAGAAAAGTAGCTCTTATTATACAACCAGTAGAACATAAGATTGGGACGAAACGTGAATCATCGCAAAGTCACACTCAGATCTTCTACTGGTTGTGTTATAAGATGAAGGTGACGTCACACTCTAATCTTCTACTGGTTGTGTTATAAGATGAAGGTGACGTCACACTCTAATCTTCTACTGGTTGTGTTATAAGATGAAGGTGACGTCACACTCTAATCTTCTACTGGTTGTGTTATAAGGTGAAGGTGACGTCACACTCTAATCTTCTACTGGTTGTGTTATAAGGTGAAGGTGACGTCACACTCTAATCTTCTACTGGTTGTGTTATAAGGTGAAGGTGACGTCACACTCTAATCTTCTACTGGCTGTGTTATAAGGTGAAGGTGACGTCACACTCTAATGTTCTACTGGTTGTGTTATAAGGTGAAGGTGACGTCACACTCTAATCTTCTACTGGGTGTGTTATAAGATGAAAGTGACGTCACACTCTAATCTTCTACTGGGTGTGTTATAAGATGAAAGTGACGTCACACTCTAATGTTCTACTGACTGTGTTATAAGGTGAAGGTGAAGTCACATTCTAATGTTCTACTGGTTGTGTTATAAGGTGAAGGTGACGTCACACTCTAATCTTCTACTGGGTGTGTTATAAGATGAAGATGACCATGTAGTCATTGAAACGTCACACTCTAATCTTCTACTGGTTGTGTTGTAAGATGAAGGTGACGTCACACTCTAATTTTCTACTGGTTGTGTTGTAAGATGAAGGTGACGTCACACTCTAATTTTCTACTGGTTGTGTTGTAAGATGGTGACGTCACATTCTAATTTTCGACTGGTTGCGTTATAGGACATTTCAGGATGGTTATAAAGTCTTCTATACCAGACCGATCCAATGACTTACTAATAATCCCCACGTATACATATATTCCTTCCTCGTTGGATCGATTTCTGTGTAGCTATTTAGTTTACACAATGGTGTCCTGTTGTTTTCTGTCAATCTCCCACAGCAAGTGCTACTTGTATTCAACTCACTTCGTCAACATGTCCTACACATCTGGAATTATTCCGAAACCCTATTATGCTGGATTCGAATCACAGTAAACTAAGGACACGGACTAGTCAACATTCGTACTCCTTGTACTCCCGATACTCCCGTTCTCCCGATACTCCCGATAATCCCGATACTCCCGATACTCCCGATACTCCCGATACACCCGATACTCCCGTACTCCCAATACTCCCGTACTCCCAATACTCCCATACTCCCAATACTCCCGATATCACGTACTCCCAATACTCCCGTACTCCCGATACTCCCGATACTCCCGTTCTCCCACTACTTCCGATACTCCCGTACTCCCGATACTCCCGATACTCCCGATACTCACGTACTCCCGATACTCTCGTACTCCCGATACTCCCGATACTCCCGATACTCCCGTACTCCCGATACTCCCGTACTCTCGATACTCACGTACTCCCTATACACACGTACTCTCGATACTCTCGTACTCCCGATACTCACGTACTCCCGATACTCACGTACTCTCGTACTCCCGATATTTCCGTACTCCCGATTCTCCCGATACTCTCGTACTCCCGATACTCCCGATACTCCCGTTCTCCCGATACTCCCGATACTCCCGTACTCCCGATATTCCCGTTCTCCCGATACTCCCGATACTCCCGATACTCTCGATACTCTCGTACTCCCGATACTCACGTACTTCCGATACACCCGATACTCCCGATACTCCCTTACTGCCGATACTCGCGTATTCCGGTACATAATGATAATCACATGAAAGTTTAATTTCTATGACGTCATGATGGGTATTTCCTGCATCATGAGGTATCCTGATAGACATTGAAAAGATAATAAAAATGTGTAGATATCTGGAGCTTGTATTTCACTCGACACGGAAGTTAATTTCATGTTTCCAAGATGAGAACAGGGGTATGAAAATGACCAAGAAAACATCAGCCATGTTAACAAGCATCAAACATGTTTACACAATCGGTTATATACATGTATCACCCATTCATATATAGGTAGTCCGTACGAGACAGAATGCCATCAGGACGGTTTTAGTGAAGTGATACCATGGAAATCACCTTCGTTTCGTTTACGTCAGCACCGTTGTCGGCTATAAAATGACGTCAGAGATGAATTTTGATAAAATTAAACATTTATAATATTATCTATTACCGTATGTGTACTAAAACAACGTTTTAATCAAGAGTTTTTATGATCTAGAAGTGTTTGTAAATAAGGACTATGAAATAACAACTATAATAAAACTAGACGTAGTCTCAGAGAACTCAACCTCTGTATATTGCCTGTGTAGTGATTTGATAAGACAATATTTGTTTATCACATGGAGGATATCATGAAACCAAAGAAGTCATTCCACTCCTTTTTGTCATGAAGAGTCAACGAGGCAATATATGTGCACCAGAGGGCGTTGTAGTCACGTGTTACTATCGACAAACGGTTGGCGATGTGCAAGAAACAACACAGAATTATAAAGAATTATACGTCCACTTTTACAAATTTGTGGCCTTTTAGTAGATGATACACTTACTCAATGAATGGAATTCATGGTATGTGAATTTTAAAGAACTCCACAGAGCTTTTGACGACCCAGTTAAAACATTTTTATTCTATAAGAACATTTGATTTTTTTCACTCTGTTAGTTTGCCCGTTGGTTCCGTTGTTGTGTACCTTGTTCTCATTTGAGAACGTGACATTATTTACTTGAATTGACCAAGGTTTACATGGCGGGTGTCGTCGAAAAAATATAAAGCAGTAGACAATTACTCTTCCGGAACACCTGGTCTAATTCTCCTTTTACTTTTTCAGGAGTCTCTGTATAAATCATTATTTTGTGCATATTTCCCCATAGTTGTATTGAATTTTAGTTTGGATTATGATTATAATGACATGTTGGTATTTTCTTGTCGTTTTTTTTCACGATAATTTCAGACTGCAAAGCATGGGTTAATGTATAAAACATAACATAGGGACGATATCAGATAACCATTAGACCGGAAATGACGTACATACACTTCCGCTTTCCCCTCCAACATTAAAAAACACGTAATAGTAGGGGTCGCACGATTTACCAGCACTTGCTGGACTGTTGCAGTGATTAGCGTGAAGAACACATAAAAGCAATATTGTCGTAACACAACTGATGTCACAATATCCTTAACGTAAAGTGAGCTTTAATGTTATTTCTAAGCCTCTAGATGAAGTACCACCTACTTCGTGCCACCAAGTAACAAAACACGTCATAGTGGCCTAGACGCTTGGTGCCTCCCCGTGAAAAAAACATTTTCCTGACCTAGATTATTTTTACACCAATCGGGATATTTTGCCCTGTTTGTGTTACTAAAGGAGACCCGCGCTGTCAATAGTGTGAACAGATCACCTCACAATGTTTGGAACCCTACACAATTATCCACCATCACAAAATGTTCTAATTATATCGATTCTTGCTGGAAGTTTTAAATATTGAACTATACTGTCTTCATTTGTGCTATCACAAACGATTGCCTAACTGCCTATATATACAATTTTATGCAATCAGACTTTCCCCTTTTTTCCATTTTCTATTGGAAATAAAATTCTCGTGATCCCTGTGGCAGTTATGATATAATAACTGACATTTTTTACAGAGGATATACACTGTCAGTGTCAGTAGTTGGTGAATATTTGGAGATCTTCATTTAATAATCCGATTCTTTGAGTTTGTTTCCTTGGTTATGTATACGCAGTAGATATATAACAGTACGGGAATATTAAGCAGAGTGTCAAACTGATCGGAAATTTAAGGAAATTTTAATTACTGATGAATTGAATTGTCTTATGTATAACTGTTTTACAGAATAAAATTCAAGATTTATGTCATTGTTTTCATCAGCAGATATTTACACACATTATGTTAGTACATAAAGTAAAGGATCGTGCCATTTACAGTCACATAAAGGACATGAGATGTTGACAGGTACATAAAGGACATGATATGGTGACGGGTACAAAAAGGACATGAGATGGTGACGGGTAAATAAAGGACATGTGATGGTGACAGGTACATAAAGGACATGAGATGGTGACGGGTACTTAAAGGACATGTGATGGTGACGGATACATAAAGGACATGAGATGGTGACGGGTACATAAAGGACATGTGATGGTGACGGGTACATAAAGGACATGTGATGGTGACGGGTACATAAAGGACATGTGATGGTGACGGGTACATAAAGGACATGTGATGTTGACGGGTACATAAAGGACATGAGATGGTGACGGGTACTTAAAGACATGTGATGGTGACGGGTACATAAAGGACATGGGATGGTGACGGGTACATAAAGGACATGAGATGGTGACGGGTACTTAAAGACATGTGATGGTGACGGGTACATAAAGGACATGAGATGGTGACGGGTACATAAAGGACATGTGATGGTGACGGGTACATAAAGGACATGTGATGGTGACGGGTACATAAAGGACATGTGATGGTGACGGGTACATAAAGGACATGTGATGTTGACGGGTACATAAAGGACATGAGATGGTGACGGGTACTTAAAGACATGTGATGGTGACGGGTACATAAAGGACATGGGATGGTGACGGGTACATAAAGGACATGAGATGGTGACGGGTACATAAAGACATGTGATGGTGACGGGTACATAAAGGACATGGGATGGTGACGGGTACATAAAGGACATGAGATGGTAACGGGTACTTAAAGACATGTGATGGTGGCGGGTACATAAAGGACATGGGATGGTGACGGGTACATAAAAGGACATGAGATTGTGACGGGTACTTAAAGACATGTGATGGTGACGGGTACATAAAGGACATGAGATGGTGACGGGTACATAAAGGACATGGGATTGTGTCGGGTACATAAAGGACATGAGATGGTGACGGGTACATAAAGGACATGTGATGGTGATTGGTACATAAAAGATATGTGATGGAAACAGACGTCCGGTAAACATGTGTGAGAAGCAGACGTCCGGTACATGGCGATGTTTTTTCATTTTTGCTGTGACAATGACATACGGTACAAGCGATCTAACCGTGCTTAAGACCATACGGTATCTGATGGTGGTGATACCATGGATAAACGCTCGAGACCATATGGTATCTGACCGTGACGGTATAGTAAGGTGACACTTGAGATGGTATGGTATCTGACCGTGATAGTATAGTAAGGTGACACTTGAGATGGTATGGTATCTGACCGTGATAGTATAGTAAGGTGACACTTGAGATGGTATGGTATCTGGTGATGGTATAGTAAGGTGACACTTGAGATGGTATGGTATCTGACCGTGATAGTATAGTAAGGTGACACTTGAGATGGTATGATATCTGGTGATGGTATAGTAAGGTGACACTTGAGATGGTATGTTATCTGGTGACGGTATAGTAAGGTGACACTAGAGATGGTATGGTATCTGGTGACGGTATAGTTAGGTGACACTAGAGATGGTATGTTATCTGGTGACGGTATAGTAAGGTGACACTTGAGATGGTATGGTATCTGGTGACGGTATAGTAAGGTGACACTTGAGATGGTATGTTATCTGGTGACGGTATAGTAAGGTGACACTAGAGATGGTATGGTATCTGGTGACGGTATAGTTAGGTGACACTAGAGATGGTATGTTATCTGGTGACGGTATAGTAAGGTGACACTTGAGATGGTATGGTATCTGGTGACGGTATAGTAAGGTGACACTTGAGATGGTATGGTATCTGGTGACGGTATAGTAAGGTGACACTTGAGATGGTATGGTATCTGGTGACGGTATAGTAAGGTGACACTTGAGATGGTATGGTATCTGGTGACGGTATAATAAGGTGACACTTGAGATGGTATGGTATCTGGTGGTGACAGTATAGTAAGGTGACACTTGAGATGGTATGGTATCTGGTGACGGTATAGTTAGGTGACACTTGATATGGTATGGTATCTGGTGACGGTATAGTAAGGTGACACTAGAGATGGTATGGTATCTGGTGACGGTATAGTTAGGTGACACTAGAGATGGTATGGTATCTGGTGACGGTATTGTTAGGTGACACTAGAGATGGTATGGTATCTGGTGACGGCATAGTAAGGTGACACTTGAGATGGTATGTTATCTGGTGACGGTATAGTAAGGTGACACTTGAGATGGTATGGTATCTGGTGACGGTATAGTAAGGTGACACTTGAGATGGTATGGTATCTGGTGACGGTATAGTAAGGTGACACTTGAGATGGTATGGTATCTGGTGACGGTATAGTAAGGTGACACTTGAGATGGTATGGTATCTGGTGACGGTATAATAAGGTGACACTTGAGATGGTATGGTATCTGGTGGTGACAGTATAGTAAGGTGACACTTGAGATGGTATGGTATCTGGTGACGGTATAGTTAGGTGACACTTGATATGGTATGGTATCTGGTGACGGTATAGTAAGGTGACACTAGAGATGGTATGGTATCTGGTGACGGTATAGTTAGGTGACACTAGAGATGGTATGGTATCTGGTGACGGTATTGTTAGGTGACACTAGAGATGGTATGGTATCTGGTGACGGCATAGTAAGGTGACACTTGAGATGGTATGTTATCTGGTGACGGTATAGTAAGGTGACACTTGAGATGGTATGATATCTGACCGTGACGGTATAATAAGGTGACACTAGAGATGGTATGTTATCTGGTGACGGTATAGTTAGGTGACACTTGAGATGGTATGATAAGGTGACACTTGAGATGGTATGGTATCTGGTGACGGTATAGTAAGGTGACACTTGAGATGGTATGATATCTGACCGTGACGGTATAATAAGGTGACACTAGAGATGGTATGTTATCTGGTGACGGTATAATAAGGTGACACTTGAGATGGTATGATATCTGACCGTGACGGTATAGTAAGGTGACACTTGAGATGGTATGGTATCTGGTGACGGTATAATAAGGTGACACTTGAGATGGTATGGTATCTGGTGACGGTATAATAAGGTGACACTTGAGATGGTATGATATCTGACCGTGACGGTATAGTAAGGTGACACTTGAGATGGTATGGTATCTGGTGACGGTATAATAAGGTGACACTTGAGATGGTATGATATCTGACCGTGACGGTATAGTAAGGTGACACTTGAGATGGTATGGTATCTGGTGACGGTATAATAAGGTGACACTTGAGATGGTATGATATCTGACCGTGACGGTATAATAAGGTGACACTAGAGATGGTATGGTATCTGGTGACGGTATAATAAGGTGACACTAGAGATGGTATGTTATCTGGTGACGGTATAGTTAGGTGACACTAGAGACGATAGTTTATTTGTATTCCAGATTTTGGGATTTACACGGATACCTGTTCGGGAATTGATTCCGGGGACCATTAATCAGTCAAGCTACATATAGCCACACTGTAAATGTCATCAAATGTTGATACTGAAGCGAGTTTAGTGAGAGGTGATGTGTATTTCAATAATAGCATAAAACGGACGTATTTCTACTGCTAACTCTATTAAAGAACTATGCCCAGATATCGTTAATATACACAGATATTAAATACGTTGCAACTGTAATTGTTGTTTATTTGAAAAAGATAGTGAGATTCCTACAGACAATGATGATTTCAAAAAGTCTTTTTCATATCATTCCTCTGAAGAAGCTTAAGAAAAGATAACAGAAACGGTACTCACCAAACCTGGGGATTGAGCTATATAAGTCCACGTGTGTCGTCCGACTATCCACAAACAGACTGCAACGCCGCAGCCACTGTATCAGAAGAATCACAGCGGGGAAGGCGGTGATCAGTCACGGCGATACAGGGAGGTGTCACACGGCGGGGGAGAGAGTGAGTCACGGCGTTACAGGGAGGTGTCACACGGCGGGGGAGAGAGTGAGTCACGGCGTTACAGGGAGGTGTCACACGGCGGGGGAGAGAGTGAGTCACGGCGTTACAGGGAGTTGTCACACAGCGGGGGATGGAGTGAGTCACGGCGTTACAGGGAGGTATCACACAGCGGGGGATGGAGTGAGTCACGACGTTACATGGAGGTGTCACACAGCGGGGAAGGTGGTGATCAGTCACGGCGTTACAGGAGGGTGTCACACAGCGGGGGAGGGAGTTAGTCACGGCGTTACAGGGAGGTGTCACACAGCGGGGGAGGGAGTGAGTCACGGCGTTACAGGGAGTTGTCACACAGCGGGGGATGGAGTGAGTCACGGCGTTACAGGGAGGTATCACACAGCGGGGGATGGAGTGAGTCACGACGTTACATGGAGGTGTCACACAGCGGGGAAGGTGGTGATCAGTCACGGCGTTACAGGAAGGTGTCACACAGCGGGGGAGGGAGTTAGTCACGGCGTTACAGGGAGGTATCACACAGCGGGGGAGGGAATGAGTCACGTCCTTACAGGGAGGTGTCACACAGCGGGGAAGGCGGTGATCAGTCACGGCGTTACAGGAAGGTGTCACACAGCGGGGGAGGGAGTTAGTCACGGCGTTACATGGAGGTGTCACACAGCGGGGAAGGTGGTGATCAGTCACGGCGTTACAGGAAGGTGTCACACAGCGGGGGAGGGAGTTAGTCACGGCGTTACAGGGAGGTGTCACACAGCGGGGGAGGGAGTGAGTCACGGCGTTACAGGGAGTTGTCACACAGCGGGGGATGGAGTGAGTCACGGCGTTACAGGGAGGTATCACACAGCGGGGGATGGAGTGAGTCACGACGTTACATGGAGGTGTCACACAGCGGGGAAGGTGGTGATCAGTCACGGCGTTACAGGAAGGTGTCACACAGCGGGGGAGGGAGTTAGTCACGGCGTTACAGGGAGGTATCACACAGCGGGGGAGGGAATGAGTCACCGTCGTTACAGGGAGGTGTCACACAGCGGGGAAGGCGGTGATCAGTCACGGCGTTACAGGAAGGTGTCACACAGCGGGGGAGGGAGTTAGTCACGGCGTTACAGGGAGGTGTCACACAGCGGGGAAGGCGGTGATCAGTCACGGCGTCACAAGGAGGTGTCACAGAGCGGGGGAGGGAATGAGTCACGGCGTTACAAGTAGGTGTCACACGGCGGGGAAGGCGGTGATCAGTCACGGCGTTACAGGGAGGTGTCACACAGCGGGGGAGGGAGTGGGTCACGGCGTTACAGGGAGGTATCACACAGCGGGGGAAGGAGTGGGACACGGCGTTACAGGGAGGTGTCACACAGCGGGGGAGAGAGTGAGTCACGGCGTCACAAGGAGGTGTCACACAGCGGGGGAGGGAATGAGTCACGGCGTTACAGGGAGGTGTCACACAGCGGGGGAGGGAGTGGGTCACGGCGTTACAGGGAGGTGTCACACAGCGGGGGAGGGAGTGATCAGTCACGGCGTTACAGGGAGGTGTCACACAGCGGGGGAGGGAATGGTTCACGGCGTTACAGGGAGGTATCACACAGCGGGGGAGGGAGTGAGTCACGGCGTCACAAGGAGGTGTCACAGAGCGGGGGAGGGAATGAGTCACGTCCTTACAGGGAGGTGTCACACAGCGGGGAAGGCGGTGATCAGTCACGGCGTTACAGGGAGGTGTCACACAGCGGGGGAGGGAGTGGGTCACGGCGTTACAGGGAGATGTCACAGAGCGGGTGAGGGAGTGAGTCACGGTGTTATCGGGAATGTAGCAATATATTTATCAAGATTGTTTTTCCTGCATTTTCTACTGAAATTTCGAAAGTATTTTTTTTTGTAGCATAATACCACTGTCTGTAATGATAGAATACATCCGACATAAATACCACTGTCTGTATTGATAGAATACATCTGACATAAATACCACTGACTGTACTGATAGAATACATCTGACATAAATACCACTGTCTGTATTGATAGAATACATCTGACATCAATACCACTGACTGTACTGATAGAATACACATGACATAAATACCACTGTCTGTATTGATAGAATACACCTGACATCAATACTACTGTCTGTAATGATAGAATAAACATGACATAAATACCACTGTCTGTACTGATAGAATTCACCTGACATAAATACCACTATCTGTACATATAGAATACACCTGACATAAATACCACAGTCTTTATTTACAATCCAAAGTAAGGTACCGAGGGGGTCATCTGTATCTACAATCCAAAGTAAGGTACCGAGGGGGTTATCTGTACCTCTATCTACAATCCAAAGTAAGGTACCGAGGGGGTCATCTCTATCTACAATCCAAAGTAAGGTACCGAGGGGGTCATCTGTATCTACAATCCAAAGTAAGGTACCAAGGGGTCATCTCTACCTCTATCTTCAATCCAAAGTAAGGTACCGAGGGGGTCATCTCTATCTACAATCCAAAGTAAGGTACCGAGGGGGTCATCTGTACCTCTATCTACAATCCTAAGTAAGGTACCGAGGTGTCATCTGTACCTCTATCTACAATCCAAAGTAAGGTACCGAGGGGGTCATCTCTATCTACAATCCAAAGTAAGGTACCGAGGGGGTCATCTGTATCTACAATCCAAAGTAAGGTACCAAGGGGTCATCTGTACCTCTATCTACAATCCAAAGTTAGGTACCAAGGGGTCATCTGTACCTCTATCTATAATCCAAAGTAAGGTACCGAGTTGGTCCTCTGTACCTCTATCTACAATCCAAAGTAAGGTACCGAGGGGGTCCTCTGTACCTCTATCTACAATCCAAAGTAAGGTACCGAGGGGGTCCCCTGTACCTCTATCTACAATCCAAAGTAAGGTACCGAGGGGGTCATCTCTACCTCTATCTACAATCCAAAGTAAGGTACCGAGGGGGTAATCTCTATCTACAATCCAAAGTAAGGAACCGAGGGGTCATCTGTATCTACAATCCAAAGTTAGGTACCAAGGGGTCATCTGTACCTCTATCTACAATCCAAAGTAAGGTACCGAGGGGGTCCTCTGTACCTCTATCTACAGTCCAAAGTAAGGTACCGAGGAGGTCATCTCTACTTCTATCTACAATCCAAAGTAAGGTACCGAGGGGGTCATCTCTATCTACAGTCCAAAGTAAGGTACCGAGGGGGTCATCTCTATCTACAATCCAAAGTAAGGTATCGAGGGGGGTCATCTCTACCTCTATCTACAATCCAAAGTAAGGTACCGAGGGGGTCATCTCTATCTACAGTCCAAAGTAAGGTACCGAGGGGGTGATCTCTATCTACAATCCAAAGTAAGGTACCGAGGGGGTCATCTCTACCTCTATCTACAATCCAAAGTAAGGTACCGAGGGGGTAATCTCTATCTACAATCCAAAGTAAGGAACCGAGGGGTCATCTGTATCTACAATCCAAAGTTAGGTACCAAGGGGTCATCTGTACCTCTATCTATAATCCAAAGTAAGGTACCGAGTTGGTCCTCTGTACCTCTATCTACAGTCCAAAGTAAGGTACCGAGGGGGTCATCTCTACTTCTATCTACAATCCAAAGTAAGGTACCGAGGGGGTCATCTCTATCTACAGTCCAAAGTAAGGTACCGAGGGGGTCATCTCTATCTACAGTCCAAAGTAAGGTACCGAGGGGGTAATCTCTATCTACAATCCAAAGTAAGGAACCGAGGGGTCATCTGTACCTCTATCTACAATCCAAAGTAAGGTACATTAGTGTACTCAGAAGAACAGTACTGTACAAAGAGAATAGAATCCGTCGGACATCAATATAATTATTAGCTGAAACTTAATGATGTTGAAAACACCAATATCCTTCTGTGATCTTGAACAATATCAAAATAAAAAAAACTTGATGAGAATGTTTGGTGTTTTATTCACACTATGATAAGTATTGACACTTCGAATGTACACCTACTACACTCTCCCTATGTTGATCAGAAACATTGACACATACAAAAAAATTCCAGGTGATTCCGGTTCTATCTTTAAACAGTTACACGAATCTATAGATTGTAGACAACTCAGCTCAGATGACTGGGATAATACAATCGGTCCTTATATAAAAGTGTCAATGATTTAAAACTATCGAACCTCTGTTACGTAATATTTGGTGAATATTTCAAATAGCTTGCTTACATAATTTCCAGTAAGACAAATTTTTCCGCTCTCTATTTCATTGAAAATACTTTCTTTCTGGACCCTAAACTTTCATTGTAGCGCATGCATTTTTTAAGTTTGATTTTTATATATTAAATGTTTCTGTATGTACAGTGCTTTGCTTGTTCAGAAAACAATACTATAACAATGTTTTGTTTCATTATTAAGAAAATAATTTTCTAACAATGCTGTTTTTTTTATTCAGAAAACAATGTTATAACAATGTTTTGTATTGATATGATAGTGGTAGCAGTTTTTTTTCGGGGATGTTGGACGGTTTTTAACAACACTTACAGATCTATTTTTGCCGCATTTTAATAAGATTTACACAAATAATAAACTTCCTATATGGTGTTAAATGATTATCTGGCCTGACTGACCACGAAAATAAGGTGAGATCATCCCAGGGCTGTTATTGTTGAGGACTTAATCCCCATAAAGATGTATGTGTTGACTAAGACCAATTGCTTCATTTTATAAATGTATTTAACAAATTAGTCAAACACTCTGTCATGTTTGTATAGGTGATAACTAATACGGGTTACCCCCACTTAAATGACGTCACATACAATCACCAAGGCAACGCAAACATGTGTCCTTCAGTGATTGAATTATGAAGTGATGAAGTTTTTCATTCAATTATCCGTATTGTGTAAAATATGTGTTTTGTTTAAATAGGGGTGCAAACAGGAAAAAAAATGGTGGTAACCGTTCTGTGTTGAAGCATCTTCCTTTATCCATGGGCAAATATAATTTAATCGCCCTCATCATACAACCGCGCCAACGTTTACTTTTTAAAATCATAGTTCAGATACCATTAAAACATTCGAGCGCGGGCTGGTGGTGAAAATGAGTTTGGGGCATCAGTTTCACAAGCTGTCAGAACAATATTTGTTAAATTCACTACGAGTGTTGAAGGTCTTAAATCTGAGTCGCAGTGGTAGTGAAGGGATGTGTGAGGGAAATTAGAAAATCTCGCTATAAACATAAACTTTATTTATTTTACAACAATTGTCAAACAAGTTATATCAACTTATATTAATCACTCTTGTTGACCCGGATGTAAGCGCGTGAGGGGTCTTATTGTGGGAGGAAAGCCGTGGAAAACCCACGTGGTCGGGCAGGTGACCCCTTACCTTTTCACGTCCGTTCCGGTCGGCTAGGTGAAAGGCGAGTGCGTTACCACTGCGCCACCCGACCACCTCGCAATCTCGCTAGTTGCCGTATACTCCGTAAAACATTCTATTGTCCCAATTTTGAAATATTCTATCACCTGATTTCATTTTATTTGCCGTTTTAGAATTTAACAGGAAAACCAATCCGTCCCCTGAAGTATAATCACGTGACAAAGAAGTCGATTAATCACGACCGAGGTTTTATAAGACATGTGTTACAGAATCAGACAAGATATTTCACTCCACTTTGTCGTTCTTGTCCAACAGAAGTTGAATAAGTGTACCGCCGGGTACAAGGATCCTTTTTTTCATTATTACACATACATATAAGAATACTAGAGTTGTCGCCCTTGGTACCATGACAAGAGACACAACTCTAGCATATAAAATAGTTTTCTGTCTGACTTTCCTATAACTATGATCGTTGACGTCAATTTGTTGTGATCTACCATGTAAACTATTAAGACTTTGTTGTGGTCTACCGTGTAAACTATTAAGACTTTGTTGTGATTTAACGTGTAAACTATTAAGACTTTGTTGTAGTCTACCCTGTAAACTATTAAGACTTTGTTGTGGTCTACCGTGTAAACTATTAAGACTTTGTTGTGATCTACCATGTAAACTATTAAGACTTTGTTGTGATCTACTGTGTAAACTATTAAGACTTTGTTGTGGTCTACCGTGTAAACTATTAAGACTTTGTTGTGGTTTACCATGTAAAGTATTTAGACTTTGTTGTGATCTACCGTGTAAACTATTAAGACTTTGTTGTGGTCTACCATGTAAACTATTAAGACTTTGCTGTGGTCTACCGTGTAAACTATTAAGACTTTGTTGTGGTCTACCGTGTAAACTATTAAGACTTTGTTGTGATTTACCGTGTAAACTATTAAGACTTTGTTGTGATTTACCGTGTAAACTATTAAGACTTTGTTGTGGTCTACCGTGTAAACTATTAAGACTTTGTTGTGATTTGACGTGTAAACTATTAAGACTTTGTTGTGATTTACCATGTAAACTATTAAGACTTTGTTGTTATTTGACGTGTAAACTATTAAGACTTTGTTGTGATTTACCATGTAAACTATTAAGACTTTGTTGTGATTTAACGTGTAAACTATTAAGACTTTTAATGTATTTATAATCTTTATCCGGTCTGTAATTTTGAGCATTTAATCTATAACAATATAAGTGTACAGTGGCTACATGCTGACTGGCAATAGTGTTCTCTGCAGGCAATTACAGCCAGATTCTGCATCCTGGTATTAAAAGCTCACTTGACCCAACAGGCCAAGTTGGCTTCAGGGATAGCATGGCCTTGTCTGTCATCTGTAAACTTTTCCTATCAATTGAAACTTGTCGTTAACAATTGAGAGGATTCTAATCAAATTTGATCTGAAGCATTCTTCGGGAAGGTGGAGCAAATTTTCTATAAACAGTAGGTCTGGGCCCCCTGGGACGAAATAGTGGGAAATCTATCAATTTCTTTAAAACCTATCTTGTTGTTTACGAATTTCATGATATTGTCCAAATTTGGTCTGAAGCATGCTTGGGTGAAGGGAAATCAGTTTTGTATAAACGGTGGGTCTTGACCCCTGGGGACAAACTTCCTAAAATTCTTCTCCTCCTGAAAAAATGATTAGAATCTGCATATAGTTGGTCTGATTGGTCCTTTGATGAGGAGGAATTAGTTTTATATAAACTTAATTACAAAATGGACAGGGAACAATAGGGGAAACAGAGCCAATTGTTTAAAATCTTTCTTCTGTAGGAATATTGGATGTTGTCACAATTTGGCGTGAAGCATACTTTGGTAGAGTGGAATCAGTTTTGTATAAACAGTAGATCTCAGCCTCATAGGGCAGGAGGATTTGGGTCCAATTGTGTAAATTCTTCCATATCATTTTTCTTTTGTAGGAATGCCTGGATTCTGTCTCAATTTTTTCTAAGACATGTTTGGATCATAACGATCGATTTTGTATGATCAGTGGGTTCAGGCCCCCTGAGCCAAGAGTGATGACCCAAAAAACTGAAATTGAGCAAATTCTTTTTAAATTTCTTCATTAGTTGAAACTGAAGACACCTTAGTATTTTATAAACAGTGAATCTGAGGGCCTATAATGGGGAAAAAGACACAAGTGTTTTAAATACTTTTCCCTATGTTAAAATATATAAATTTCAGCAAAATAAAAAGATGAGTGATACAGGACCTATGGGCCTCTTGTTTATTTACCTCTATGTATCTATATTATCATCCAGTTATATATATATCTCCACACTTCATTGTTGGCTTTTCATTAAATGGTGTTCAGGAAATTTTCTTGTTTTTCCTATCGCTCGATCATGAAATGGGTTTTAGAGGGAAAAAATCTGCTCTTTTTCGTTGAATATTTTCCGCTATGATTCATCTTATTGAGCTATACATACAAAAGTGTTAAGAAGTGTTAAGCGTGGAAATAACAAAACTTGGGCAATTTTTAACAACATTTGATGTTGAGATGATAGAAAACTTGCTTATATATGGACCCTTGCAGCAACAATAAGGAAACAGAATCCCTACTATATGTAACATGGGAGAAGTATTTCTCAAGAACCAGACTTCAAGAAATTATCCTGAAAACTTTTCAGAACAAATTTAAAGATGTAATACGTAAAGACGATAGAGACAAATACACCTGGGGCTGTGTGTTGTAGTAGATAGTTTATTTACCAAAATATACAGACCCTGTTGGTCTATCACAGTCTCTATTACATACGTAGCTACTCCATAAAATCACATACCAAAATATTTAATGTTCTGATTCCAAAACAGTGATTAAGGCAGGCTATAGGCAAATTTGATAACCAGATTTTTATACCTTAACAATGCTGGTTCAGAAATAGTAAGTAAAACGTCAGTGCAAATACTACAACCTAGAGACAACATCAGACAGAATTATACAAAATTAGGATATATATCGTAATTGATCAAGTTCCACAACGAGTTTCACTTAATCATCATTTCATCCTTAAGACCATCAAATTTAATTTAATTACATCCTCTATATGGCTGATGTTTATAGACAAGCCTGGGTATGAACAGAATAAACGACACAACAAATTCTGTTGTAGATTTCCAGGTTGTCTCCATGGTAACCATCCCAAAGATTCTTGGTTATTTAATCAAAGGCATGATGGAGTTTTAAAATACAAAATAGGTATCTTTGTTTTCAGATATAGCACTTTAAAACAGATAAATAATCAGTGAATGATGACTTTAAAAGATTTGTTAGAGTTATTGCCCTTGTCAGATTTTTGTGATAGATTAAGAAATGTGTCTTTTACAAACTAAAATCAAACTAATGATTTTTGTTAAAATCTGTGTAAGTCATTAATCTGATTAACAAATAGATCAAAAATACCTGTAATTAACACCAGGTAGGCCTCCATATAATCACAAAATTTTCCACTAAAATATCCTTGGAAATTAAGATATCATCTGAGCGTACAGCATTCCTTACATCAATGACAATTTAATAACACTTCGTTTGATAAAACTATACCCTAGTGCAAATAATAACTTAAGAAAAATACAAACCGAAAGCTTCCAAGGGAGACGACTCAAATACATTGTACATGATTATGTCCCTTGAATGTGACTTGAAAATTAAGGGTATATGCCAAAAATAAATAACAACTGTAAATTTAACTCAACATATTGTGAGTAATTAAGTCCTAATGTTATCTTTAAACACAGCAGATATCTCAGTAAGTTATAATACCTATGGCAAACACATATACTGATACACATTACCAACAGTACATATAGGACAGCTTTGTTACACTATTTAGGTCACATAGAACAAATAGCAGATTATTTCGATGTTTTCACCAACATGAATATGGCTGGTGCGCTAAAATTAGAATATGTCTCATCAACAAACAAATCATGTTACATTGGTTTTTTTAAATAAATGTTTCAGATTTTTATCCTCGCTGGTCTTACAATATATAAACACCTCCAGCATCTTGGTAACTAAAGGTTGATTGTTACACCATTACGACAGATAAACTGATCGTTCACCATGGTAACAGATAAACTGATCATTCACCATGACGACAGATAAACTGATCATTCATCATGACGACAGATAAACTGATCGTTCAACTTGGTAACAGATAAACTGATCGTTCACCATGACGACAGATAAACTGATTATTTACCATGGTAACAGATAAACTGATCATTCACCATGATGACAGATAAACTGACCATTTACCAAGATCGACAGATAAACTGATCATTCACCATGACGACAGATAAACTGATCATTCACCATGACGACAGATAAACTGATCATTCATCATGACGACAGATAAACTGATCGTTCACCATGGTAACAGATAAACTGATCGTTCACCATGACGACAGATAAACTGATTATTTACCATGGTAACAGATAAACTGATCATTCACCATGATGACATAAATGACCATTTACCATGACGACAGATAAACTGATCATTCACCATGACAACAGATAAACTGATCATTCACCATGACGACAGATAAACTGATCGTTTACCATGGTAACAGATAAACTGATCGTTCACCAAGACGACAGATAAACTGATTATTTACCATGGTAACAGATAAACTGATCATTTACCATGGTAACAGATATACTGATCATTCACCATGACGACAGATAAACTGATCATTCACCATGATGACAGATAAACTGATCATTCACTACATTGTCTGTTGGTCATTCCTATATATAAAGTTGTCACCAAAATACTCAAACTGACTCAAGAGTTACATACATATACAGGTGTAATACACCTGTATATAAATAATTCCATATCTTCAGATTATCACTGACGACGGTAAGGAAATATTCACTCTAGCTGATTCAGAAACAATTGAGTGTTGTTCCCTGTATATGTATACGTACATTTTGTCATATGACAAGTTTTTCAGCAAAATAAAGGCAATAAATTAGGATTAACAATTTCTATATAAATGTATTAAGAGTGTGAATTTCTGATAAACAGTTAATAGTCCACTGCTGGTAAACCTCCTTAACACTGAGGTACAGATACCAGGTCGGAAGGGAGGTAACTCTGTATATCTGCTGAAAGATTGATTTGTCTCCCGTTGACAGTGCACCCCTGGTGAGTACCATCCCCAGAATATCTGTGTCCTGTATATATGTGTCGATCTCATCAATGTTGGGAGATAGACGTCAATAATGTGACCTATATCAGATTGAGAATCACTATTGGAAGAGCGTGGAACATCCCTTTATTACTTCAAAGGCGATATCACTTCCTGTACATGGGGAGGTGACTGACGCATGGAAGAGCCTGGAGGACTGCGAGGGGGTTCTGAAAGTAGACAAAAATCTCATAATTGCACGTACTATAGGCTGGATTATAAATTTGCCTGTCAGCTTTAAATAATAAAAGTTAAATGGTCTACATAATCGGCAACAAATCTGAATACAGTGAGCCTCTAATATAACTTCAGAATAAGACACTCTAAAATACAAAATACCTGTACGCAAAATTTTGCAATCCAAGTAAAATGGTAACAAGATATGCTGAAAATGGACTAAGCGACAGATAAACTGACAAACAAATCAACAGACAGATGAACAGACAGATGAACGGTCAAATAAACTCACAGACAGATGGACTAACAAACAGATGGACTGAAAAATGAACTTATAGACATGGATTGATAGACAGATGGACAGATGTATGCACAGACTGATAGACAGATGGACAGATGTATGCACAGACTGATAGACAGATGGTCATGTCATTGGTAACTTAATTACCACCAGGTATATCATGGTTATTAGCATTATCTATAGACAGTATAGAGGTGGGGATGTGGGGGTGTGGGGTGGGGGGGTACGTAACTAACCACCAGGTATATCATGGTTATTAGCATTATCTATAGACAGTATAGAGGTGGGGATGTGGGGGTGTGGGAGGTGTGGGGTGGGGGGGTACGTAACTAACCACCAGGTATATCATGGTTATTAGCATTATCTACAGACAGTATAGAGGTGGGGGTGAGGGTGTGGGGGGGGGGCATACGTAACTAACCACCAGGTATATCATGGTAATTAGCATTATCTATAGACAGTAAAGAGGTGGGGGGAGGGCGGGATGGGCGTACGTAACTTACCACCAGGTATATCACGGGTACTAACACTACCAATAGGTGGTATAGGGTTGGTGGGTGGGTAGTGGGGTGTTGGTAACTTACCACCGGGTATATCACGGGTACTAACACTACCTATAGGTGGTACAGGGTGGGTGGGTGGTGGGGTGTTGGTAACTTACCGCCGGGAATATCACGGGTACTGGCACTACCAATAGGTGGTAGAGGAGGCGTGTTAGTCATATTTCGTGACATGTCTCCATCTGACAACCGCACACGCTTTGTATTCTGACTTACAGGTGATGATGGAGGGACAAATTCCTTGGTGGCTGAGCCTAAAATTAAGGTTCAACAAAGTTATACATACAATGTATGGGGTGACAGTTCAAATGTTTATACTATATGTAGTAGTACACAAACACTTTATTCCAAATTTATTTCTGTTAGTCCTGTCATCAAGTGAAACCCGTCTGCCAACCCCGACATCTTGAAAATACCAGTTATTATTTTTTTGTTTTTCCTAAATGTCATCAGCGTTTGATGCTATCATCAAAATAATTGAGTTATCTCCCTTGCCAATATTTTTGATATCATGGGCTTACTTGCAAAGGAGCGAGGTCGAGCATTTCCTGGTAGCGCTGTCGGCCTGTTAACAGTGATGTACGATCGTAAATTGTTCTGTGAGGCGTTCACAAGACGATCTTCTGTCATTCCTGGCTGTGTCATCTTAGAACTGCACATCAAACCAGATTACATCTTAACGGTTGTCTTAACTAACATTTATTTGATAGTTTTAAACCTTAATTTCACGATAGTTAAAACACTTATTTAACTTCACTCAATACAAAAGAGTTAATATTACAAGCAAATAAACTTAAAAATATGCATTTTGTATAAAAAAAAACCCAATCCGATAAAGTGTTACAAACCTGATAGTGTTTTGGCCAATCAGCATCCTGTTTATATCCAGCTCTAAGATACGGGGAGTGTTCATTGCATTTGGATTTTGTGAGCTCAGAAAATTTTCTGGGTCTCCTCTCACTACAGAAGAGTTCATCTGGAAGGGAAGAAACTCAAGATATCATATCATTCATACAATAATATACAAATTCCAAACATTTGAATTATTAAAAATTTCATGTTAAAGAACAAGAAACTGATCTATAATTTTTCAACAACATCACGGCTGTACACGGCTGAGATTTAGTATTAAGACAAGAATACTGAAATGCGTCGTGGTGGTTTCCATATTGCTGACTGAGACAACAGGACTGAGTGATAGTAAGGTACATTGATGTCTAGAATGTCTTATACAGCAACATGAAAATGCATAGGTAAGGTATAGTGGTGTAACTTACACTCCAAGTTTGTTTTTGGGTGGTCCCAACCCAATTAAGTGATGCCCCAGATATACCGCCCTCATCTCCCTCAAGGGGGCGTGGTACTTCTTGTTTAGGTACTGTCGTTTCATGTGTCATAGACTGAAAACAAAATTTGTTTTAAATATCAGGCTACACATATCAGCAGAGGACAGATTGGGCAAAAAAAAAAAAAAATTCTGCTGATATCACACAGCAAGCTCAAGATCTAACAGGTAACAATGTTTAAAGAACAATGTTTGAGTCTCCAGGTCCTACTTTTTTGTAAAAGAACAAATTTACTACCTTTGAGAAAAAAATCTTTTCAATGAATATGAACCACTATACACCACAATCCAGATCTTCAGCTACTTAAGCTGTATTTGAAATTACAGTCACACATGTGTGATGTTTTCTTCTACCTCATTCTTCACTGTGAGATTTTTGTGAAGACCTACCTGCGTTGTTGGAACAGGCTGTCCTCTGATCATGCGCATATTCGACGCAGGGGTAGGCGCAGGTGCAAAGGAAGTGAGATTCTCTCGGTTTGGTGATAAATTTCGCTGAGGCCTGATTGGTCGCGTTAGTTTACCCCCATAACGAGCATCTTTTATATCTCTGTAAACCAAATATATTAGGCTTTGATTAAAGTACGTAAGTGTGTATACCTATGTGATGTTGCGGTATCACTAATTAACCCTTTCGGCATCATAGGCGACTAACGTTGACATGCAGACAGGCCGTCATAGGCGACTAAAGTCGACATGCAGACAGGCCACCATAGGCGACTAAGTCGACATGCTGACAGGCCACCATAGGTGACTAAAGTCGACATGCAGACAGGCCGCCATAGGTGACTTTAGTCGACAATTTTTGCCATTGTTTTCGGATATTTTCAGGAAAATATTTGGCGCTGAGCTGTACATTGTGAGAAATATTTGGTGCTGAGCTGTACATTGTGAGAAATATTTGGCTCGAAAGGGTTAAGATAATTATAAGATACATATGCCAGTATAAGTACTTTTTCAGTGTCATAACTGTGGGTCACATATAAAATATGAAACAACAACAAATTATTTACACGATTCAGAAAGTCAAACTTGAAAACTGTTCCATGGTGTAAGCATTTTACTTACAAGTTTTTACATTGACACTGTAACACCCCTGTAATTAACTTAAACACTACTCGTTCAGAGAGGTGAGTATTGTGATGAAAAACAACCCCACAGATCTGTGAATGGCAGTGAAATATGACGTGCTGCACTGTTAAATTTGATATAGATTATGAAATATTGGAGAATATCAGTATAGTGTCAGCTGTGATGGTGGTTACCTTCCATCAAAACATTTACCACTGCATGTCAATTTCACACCAATAAACTATCAAATCAGTTAAAATTGTATTTTACTTTCAGCCAATTCAAATAGATTTCCTGATTTTTCGAGTACATTTAATTAGCTGTGGATTCGTAACTTACAGGCTAACCTATATTGTGGGGTTACAGATACAAAGGAAAAACACCAGTGTATTATCATCACACCAATAAATCATACATCCTATTATCATGTGCTTTATGATAAAGGTTATCCTGTGTATTGAGGTTAAAATGAAGGACAGTTAAGGTTCACATTTCAAAATGTTTAACAAAAAACTCAATCAGATATGTGACAACATATAGCTTTGTCTCACCGAATAGTCAAAGGAGCATTCAAGTATTTGAACCTAATAAAATAAACAAAAATAACTTCGAGGCTGTTCTCCTGGTACATATGTAGATAACATACTCATTAACAAACAAACATTGATTCTCTACCTGTTTAATAACCCCTTTATACCAGGTATATATGCATAGATTATCTATCTGTAATATACATTATGTACCTTACCTGTAATATAGATAATCTACCTGTAATACAGATAATCTACCTGTAATAACCTACCTGTAATAACCTACCTGTAATACAGATAATCTACCTGTAATACAGATACAGATAATCTACCTGTAATACAGATAATCTACCTGTAATATAGATAATCTACCTGTAATAACCTACCTGTAATAACCTACCTGTAATACAGATAATCTACCTGTAATACAGATAATCTACCTGTAATACAGATAATCTACCTGTAATAACCCACCTGTAATAACCTACCTGTAATACAGATAATCTACCTGTAATACAGATAATCTACCTGTAATATAGATTATCTACCTGTAATACAGATAATCTACCTGTTATATGGATTATCTACCTGTAATACAGATAATCTACCTGTAATACAGATAATCTACCTGTAATACAGATAATCTACCTGTAATAACCTACCTGTAATAACCTACCTGTAATAACCTACCTGTAATAACCTACCTGTAATACAGATAATCTACCTGTAATACAGATAATCTACCTGTAATACAGATAATCTACCTGTAATATAGATTATCTACCTGTAATAACCCACCTGTAATAACCTACCTGTAATACAGATAATCTACCTGTAATATGGATTATCTACCTGTAATCTACAGATAATCTACCTGTAATATAGATTATCTACCTGTAATAATCTACCTGTAATATAGATAATCTACCTGTAATATAGATTATCTACCTGTAATATAGATTATCTACCTGTAATACAGATAATCTACCTGTAATATAGATTATCTACCTGTAATATAGATTATCTACCTGTAATATATATTATCTACCTGTAATATAGATTATCTACCTGTAATACAGATAATCTACCTGTAATACAGATAATCTACCTGATTATCTACCTGTAACATAATAATCTACCTGTAATATTGATTATCTACCTGTAATACAGATATTATCTACCTGTAATATAGATTATCTACCTGTAATACAGATTATCTACCTGTAATATAGATTATCTACCTGTAATATATATTATCTACCTGTAATATGGATTATCTACCTGTATAACAGATTATCTACCTGTAATATATATTATCTACCTGTATTATTGATTATCTACCTGTGATATAGAAAACTACCTATCATGTTATTAAATTCTCAATATAAATATTTGTAAACAAACCATCATCACACCAGTAAACAAACCTTGAGAAGTCTCCTGTAGTCTCAGATCTGTCAACAAACGTGTTTGAATATCTTAGGTCACGTTGGTCTTAATCAAATCTTAATGCTGGAATGTAATGTGTGTAGCCTGCCGTGTAAAACAATGGCTGCCACACTGGACTGATAGCTATCTATTAAATATTCCTAATTCTAAAACCCTACGATAGACAAAGACCTGTGTATGTCAAAGTATTGTGAGTTTTAGTCAAAAGGAAATATGTATGTTGTGTCAGAAATATTTTTCATAGAGTTCAAAATCATCACAAGATCAACATCACATTTTGAAGGTTGTGTTTCTATTCAATAAAATAATTGAAACTTCAAGATACTTTCGTATTGAAATATATATATATGTAAAGTTTAAAGAATTTGCAGACAGAGCATTATCAATATAGCAGATATAGACAATGATCATTATAATGATCTGAAATCATTAAGTTCTCTAATCAACTTATAGAACAGAATTTAATATTGAGAAACTACCTGTCTATTATATTTTAAATTGTAATGTAACGAAAAATTAATTTTTTGATTAAAATTTAAATGTATTACTTAATCAGAATACAAGCTGACTATTCCACTTTTCAGTGTATGATGTCATCAGTACCACATTTATTATGTATAATATATGTCTTACAGAAGATATATTTAAAATACCATACAAGTCTGTTAACATCGAAATCTTTTATTTAACATGATCCAGCTTTATATAAATCTAAAGTGACCAATACATTCAGTAACACTAACACATGATACTGTATCTGTTACCTGTTACCTGGTAATATGATACTCGTTAGGGAGGTAGATAGTGACTAGCTATTTTAAATAGTCTTAATATATTGTATCTTGTTTTTTCTACCTGTAACAATACCTGTAATATTGATTATCTATCTGTAACATATATTATCTACCAGTCATATTGTTATCTACCTGTAATATTGGTTATCTACCTGTAATATAGATTATGTACCTGTAATATATATTATCTACCTGTAATATAGATTATGTACCTGTATAACAGATTATCTACCTGTAATATATATTATCTACCTGTAATATAGATTATCTACCTGTATAACAGATTATCTACCTGTAATATAGATTATGTACCTGTAATATATATTATCTACCTGTAATATGGATTATCTACCTGTATAACAGATTATCTACCTGTAATATATATTATCTACCTGTATTATTGATTATCTACCTGTGATATAGAAAACTACCTATCATGTTATTAAATTCTCAATATAAATATTTGTAAACAAACCATCATCACACCAGTAAACAAACCTTGAGAAGTCTCCTAGTCAGTCTCAGATCTCGTCAACAAACGTGTTTGAATATCTTAGGTCACGTTGGTCTTAATCAAATCTTAATGCTGGAATGTAATGTGTGTAGCCTGCCGTGTAAAACAATGGCTGCCACACTGGACTGATAGCTATCTATTAAATATTCCCAATTCTAAAACCCTACGATAGACAAAGACCTGTGTATGTCAAAGTATTGTGAGTTTTAGTCAAAAGGAAATATGTATGTTGTGTCAGAAATATTTTTCATAGAGTTCAAAATCATCACAAGATCAACATCACATTTTGAAGGTTGTGTTTCTATTCAATAAAATAATTGAAACTTCAAGATACTTTCCGTATTGAAATATATATATATGTAAAGTTTAAAGAATTTGCAGACAGAGCATTATCAATATAGCAGATATAGACAATGATCATTATAATGATCTGAAATCATTAAGTTCTCTAATCAACTTATAGAACAGAATTTAATATTGAGAAACTACCTGTCTATTATATTTTAAATTGTAATGCAACGAAAAATTAATTTTTTGATTAAAATTTAAATGTATTACTTAAGTCAGAATACAAGCTGACTATTCCACTATTCAGTGTATGATGTCATCAGTACCACATTTATTATGTATAATATATGTCTTACAGAAGATATATTTAAAATATCATACAAGTCTATTAACATTGAAATCTTTTATTTAACATGATCCAGCTTTATATAAATCTAAAGTGACCAATACATTCAGTAATACTAACACATCATACTGTATCTGTTACCTGTAACCTGGTAATATGATACTCGTTAGGGAGGTAGATAGTGACTAGCTATTTTAAATAGTCTTTGCTATTGTAGTTTTTTTCCCCTAACAATGCCTGATGAGTGTGGAGGTAGAAAAACAAACACATTTGTCCCACAAACGCACATGTAGGAATATATGTACACAGTCTGTATGGTAACTAACTTGCCCCTGTAGAAGTACATGGTCTGTATGGTAACTTACTTGCCCCTGTAGAAGTACATGGTCTGTATGGTAACTTACTTGCCCCTGTAGAAGTACATGGTCTGTATGGTAACTTACTTGCCCCTGTAGAAGTACATGGTCTGTATGGTAACTTACTTGCCCCTGTAGAAGTACATGGTCTGTATGGTAACTTACTTGCCGCTGTAGAAGTACATGGTTTGTATGGTAACTAACTTGCCCATGTATAAGTACATGGTCTGTATGGTAACTTACTTGCCCCTGTAGAAGTACATGGTTTGTATGGTAACTTACTTGCCCCTGTAGAAGTACATGGTCTGTATGGTAACTTACTTGCCCCTGTAGAAGTACATGGTCTGTATGGTAACTCACTTGCCCCTGTAGAAATACACAGTTTCTATGGTAACTTACCTTCCTCTGTAGAAGTACATAATTTGTATGATAACTTACTTGCCCCTGTAGTAAAACATGGTTTCTATGGTAACTCACCTGCCCCGGTAGGAGTACATGGGTTTGATGAGGAAGATTCCAGACTCCTGTTCTATTGAGTCTAAAGTCTCCATCAGAAGGTTTGCCAATCGTATTCTCTCTGATCCCATCTGGTCCATTTTGTCCGCCCAAGTCTTAGCGCGCTGTAGTATAAAGTAAGAATTGTTACAGTAGACTTATCAAAAGGGTCAACAGGCTAAATATAGACATGTATATGTATATATTTTGATAAAAATTGTAGCAAAAACAGCTTTTTCTGATAGCAGAATTAATCTATTTCTAATCTTCTTATTAAGTGTTTCTGGGTTACACAGATCAATAAGACTTTGGGTTCGTCCTCAGTTACGGGAATCTCTATGTATTTAGATGTAAAAATCGTTCCTTATTAACTTGCCTCATTCTGAAGTGCCTCCATCTTGTCCAGAATTTCAAACACATTCTCATTTAGGCTTTTGCTCTTTTTGACGTTTTCTGAAAAAAAGTGCCAAAGTCTTATTTCACATCTATGTGGAGAATGTGTTCCGTTTAGACAGAACACCTGCATCATTACCGTATTTTACCGCAAATAATTACACCTGGCGATTAAATGTAAGTACTGCTCTATCGTCACACATGTTGTTTGTTTTTTTTTTTTTTTTCAAAAAAATTGTGGGGGGGGGGGCTTAATTGCGAATACCCCCCTATTCCTGGCAAATTGGATAAATTGGTAGGGGGGCTTTTTTGCGGGAGGGGGCTTATTTGCTGTGAAATACGGTATGTATCCACTGCCAGAATTACTGACAGCAGAGGTAGGTGTTACAGTGTTTTGAAAAAAGTGATGTTGATTTAATTTAAAATATGAGATTTTCTTATTTGATAACTACAAAATTTAAGACATTTAAATCCACTTCAGTCAATTTCAAAAATTAATTATTTAATAATTCACAAAACGAAACTAATGTTCTCACCTTCTATTTCCTTCATGCGGCTATGATGGACATATTTACGAACAAGGTGAGCAAACCTCTGGGCTGGTAGTCCCACGTAATCCTCCATCTTTACCAAGGCATCCTGGGAAATATAGATTAGAATCTCCACAAACAGTCAAAAGGAAATAACTACATGAATGAAACCAAGCTTTTCCACACCAGAAATTGACCTATTTTTTCAGTGCTCTCTACTAATATATCATGTGATGTTTTAAGTACACAACATGGAGGAAGGAGTCTCTATTGAACTTCACATAAAATTTGAAAAAAAAACTTCTGCTATGAACTTTTTGTTATTTGCACTTTAGGTTATTTGTTTTCAATTGATACTAATATATGTTATATGAATACCTGATATGTTATTATTCCTAGTCTAGGTAAGATGAGTTGTCTCCCCTTACCTTGTATTTTTCTGTGTTCATTTTCTGATCATTAACGGCCCTCTTCATAATTTTGGCATTCCTCTCGGAGTCAAGCCTTGTAAACATGATGGCAGAATCAGTTGTGCCCTGAAATATACCATACAAACAGGTGTGATATTCATGAAAAGTCAGAAAAATATCATCACAGTAATCAAATTCTTTTTGGTCAGAGTTTCTCTGTGAAAAAGTTTAATGTAGTTTAATGTATCAGAGAAATCTCCATCAATGTCTGTCAAACATTCTTTCTTAACAGATATTATAAATTTCCTCACTAATACGAACTGACCATGTACTGCTATTTCACAAATCTCTCTCAGAATTTTATTTAACCTTATAAGTATTTCATTTGTATGTAAATCCCAGAGACAGCCTGAACAACATTTACAACTCACACTTCTAATTGTTTCTGTATGTCTGTCATACAATTATACTAACATGGGGTGAAGTGGTGTCAGATTGGGGTCGGAGGCGACTGGACGATCGTCCGAGGTTTGACAATTCACGTTGTAAATCATTAATGGTGTCCTGCATCTCCATCATCACCACAGTATTGTGTCTGAAACCATCGTAAAATAGATATATTACTGATTTAATAAAAATATAAAAATAGTCTAGATGTAGCACGGTCAAATAGATATTTACATCACAGTCTCGATAAAAATATAAAAATAGTCTAGATGTAGCACGGTCAAATAGATATTTACATCACAGTCTCGATAAAAATATAAAAATTATTAAGATATAAACAATGTTGAAGTATCAATAACAACATTCTAACAAGAGGCCCATGGGCCTTAACGGTCATCTAACAAAAAGCAAGCCAAACCTAGAAAGTGGGTTGAGGTCATTGAACAAACTTGGTAGCCTCTCCTCCAAGCATCTTACAGGCCCAATATCAGCACTCATGGACTTTTGCTTGTTGAGAAGAAGTAGTTTGTATAACATATTTGACCCCTGTGACCTTGAAAGTGGGTTGATGTAGCTTGGTACGCATGTCATCGGCAATAGATATTGAGATGAAGTCCTTTGTATATTTTCACACCCCTGTGACCTTGAAAGTGGGCCAAGGTCATTCATTTGAATATAAAATGCTATGGGCCAAGTATTAGCCCCCTAGGCCTTCTAGTATTTGAGAAGAAGTTATTTAGCACTTGAAAGTTGTTCAAGGTCATTAGATAAATTGGTAACCTTTCCTCCCAGCATGCTACAGACCCAATATCGGCACTCATAGACTTTTGCTTATTGAGATGAAGTCCTTTGTATATTTTAACATATTTGACCCCTGTGACCTTGAAAGTGGGCCAAGGTCATTCATTTGAACAAACTTTGTAGGGCTCCATGCCAGCATGCTATGGGCCAAGTATTAGCCCCCTAGGCCTTCTAGTATTTGAGAAGTTATTTAAAGATTTTGACATATTTGACCCCTGTGACCTTGAAAGTTGTTCAAGGTCATTCATTTAAACAAACTTGATAGCCCTTCATCCCAGCATGCCACAGGCACAATATCAGCAATCTGAGCCTTTTGGTTATTGAGAAGAAGTTGTTTAAAGATTTTAACATAATTGACCCCTGTGACCTTTAAAGTGGGTCAAGGTCATTCATTTGAACAAACTTGGTAGTCCTTCATCCCAGCATGTCACAGGCCCAATATCTACACTCTGAGCCTTTTGGTTAATGAGAAGAAGTTGTTTAAAGATTTTAACATATTTGACCCCTGTGACCTTTAAAGTGGGTCAAGGTCATTCATTTGAACAAACTTGGTAGAGCTCCATGCCAGTATCCTCTGTGCCAAGTATTAGCCCCCTAGACCTTCTAGTATTTGAGAAGAAGTCGTTTGAATGAAAAGTTTACGGACGGCGCACGGCGCACGGCGGACTGGCGCACGGCGGACGACGACGGACGAAGCATGATGACTATAGGTCATCGGACCCTTCGGGTCCAGATGACCTAAAAATAGAATAGAACCCTTGAAAAGCAAGCTTGATTAAGGAAGTATTGTAATAGATTTTCACTGTTTCGCTCCGTTTTGTGTGGCTCCGTTGTTAAGACACAACATCCAATGTTTTAACAAGATAAACATGAAGAGTTTCCTCGGAAACAGATTACTACAAAGTTAGAATTTTACCTGAGTTGTTCCTCGTGTTTTCTTGTGTCACTTGACAGCTGATGTTGTCTGTAACAACAAAATACCTGGTTATATTTTATATAGTAACATGTTCTACCTTAGATAGTTATCAGACAACAGGACAGTAATCTATATCGTGGTCTGGAAAAAATAGTGAATTTACTACAGTCTTAATGGTCGGAGATAGTAACATGTTTTAACTCTGGTCTTTTCCAGTACAATCTCTGTTTACTCGATCACTTAAAATCTCATCCATTTAAACATTACGGCTGAGACAGAGAAAACCATCAAAAAGTTTGTCAAATAATATCAAATGTAACAGATCCTTATGTATAAAATGTTAAATGTCAGTTAAGTCAGATGCTAGCTTATCTAGGTGTCAGTTAAGTCAGGTGTCATTTAACTTAGGTGTCAGTTAAGTGTCATTTAAGGTGTCTTAGGTGTCAGTTTATTAAGGTGTCAGTTTATTTAGGTGCCAGGTGTTATATTTAGGTGTCAGTTAAGTCAGATGTCAGTTTATTTAGGTGTCAGTATATTTAGGTGTCAGTGGAGTCAGGTGTCAGTTTATTTAGGTGTCAGTGGAGTCAGGTGTCAGTATATTTAGGTGTCAGTTAAGTCAGATGTCAGTTTATTTAGGTGTCAGTATATTTAGGTGTCAGTGGAGTCAGGTGTCAGTTTATTTAGGTGTCAGTGGAGTCAGGTGTCAATATATTTAGGTGTCAGTTAAGTCAGATGTCAGTTTATTTAGGTGTCAGTATATTTAGGTGTCGGTAAAGTCAGGTGTCAGTTTATTAAAGTGTCAGTTAAGTCAGGTGTAATTTTATTCAAGTATAAAATTTGAGTAACCCTTATATACGTACAGTCGGTCATACTGTTCCTGAAGTTCTCGAAGTGCAATGCGATCTGAAACATCACTTTTGGCAGAGAATTGTGAGTGGTGACTGGCACGTGTAACAGTGGGACCCCGCCCAGACTCAGCAGACTTGGGACCAACCACAGCCTGCGTAGTATCTCTGGACATCATCATACCTCCCCCAGTAAGGGACGATACCATTGGCTCCTGAAATAGGTTAAAATATCACATTGAATGTTCTCCATCAAGGAAAGATATACAGGCATACTTCTCATTGATAAGCTGGGTGTATCGGACACAAAGGCCTAGGGGTAGTGCTTAGGTCTCAAAGAGTGGTGGTTAGGCCCTCAGGGTGGTGGCTAGGTCTCCAGGAGTGGTGGTTAATCTCCAGGGTGGTGGCTAGGTCTCCAGGAGTGGTTGTTAAGTCCCCAGGGTGGTGGCTAGGTCTCCAAGGATAATGGTTAGGTCCCCAGGAGTGGTGGTTAAGTCCCCAAGGTGGTGGTTAAGTCCCCAGGGTGGAGGCTAGGTCTCCAAGGGTGGTGGCTAGGTCTCCAGGAGTGGTGGTTAATCTCCAGGGTGGTGGTTAATTCCCCAGGGTGGTGGCTAGATCTCCAAGGGTGATGGTTAGGTCCCCAGGAGTGGTGGTTAGTCCCCAGGAATGGTGGTTAGGTCCCCAGGAGTGGTGGTTAGATCTCCAGGAGTGGTGGTTAGGTCTCCAGGAGTGATGGGTAGGTCCCAAGGAGTGGGTCTCCAGGAGTGGTGGTTAGATCCCCAGGAGTGGTGGTTAGGTCTCCAGGAGTGATGGGTAGGTCCCAAGGAGTGGGTCTCCAGGAGTGGTGGGTAGGTCCCCAGGAGTGGTTGGTAGGCCCACAGGGATAGTGGTTAGGTCCCCAGGAGTGGTCATTTGGTCTCCAGGAAAGGTGGGTAGGTCCCCAGAGATGGTTGGTAGGCCCACAGGGATGGTTGGTAGGCCCACAGGGATGGTGGTTAGGTCCCCAGGAGTGGTCATTTGGTCTCCAGAGATGGTTGGTAGGCCCACAGGGATGGTGGGTAGGCCCACAGGGATGGTGAGTAGGTCTTTGATTTGATATAATCTGAACATTATAACAACAATGTTCAACAATAAGGACAATCACAGTGTACAGCATGTTATTAACCCTGCAGGTTGGAGACTATGGAAAGAAAATGACCATTTGGGTTAGGGCATAACAGAAACCATAAGGACCTGGGAAAGAGAGACCCCTTCAGTAGGGGTAGGGGAAGAGGTACAGAGAGCTTAAGGACAAAGGGGAGAGAGAGACTCCTAGGGTAGGGGTAGGGGAAGAGGTACAGAGAGCTTAAGGACAAAGGGGAGAGAGAGACTCCTAGGGTAGAGGTAGGGGAAGAAGGACAGAGAGCTTAAGGACCAGGGAGAGGGAGAGACTCCTAGGGTAGGGGTAGGGGTAGGGGAAGAAGGACAGAGAGCTTAAGGACCATGGAGAGAGAGATCCCTAGGGTAGAGGTAGGGGACAGTGACACCCCAACAAGCAGGGAGATGGGGAAGAGAAACTAAATTGTCTTTCTCCAAGGTTAGAAAATGAGAAAGACCCTTAATGGTAGGGTCAAGAGAATGATGGTACACATACCCGGTCAGCCAGGAGTATGTTAGATAATACTGCAAGAATCTCCTCGAACACTGAAATATAAAAAAATAATCAACATTATTTAATAGGCTCTTACACGACCTCTAAAATCTGTAAACCAAATCTTACTTTGATAACAAAAACAAACTCCTAAAATCCAATTTTACCACTAAAGAAAAGTAAACACAATTCTATCTTAAAAAAAAACCAAAATCGTCTCGTTTGTAATATGTATCAGATATTTACATACAAGACTGCTTACTAGTAGGGAATACTTCCACAAAAATGACCTAGTACAGTTTTTATTTCACAGGAAAGTAATATTAGTCAACAAGTATTCTTTATACACAGGTAGGTTAACATTGCTGAACGTTTTATCCAGGTTGATGATGACATCAGAATACGACGAGATTTAAGTGTGATGTTTTGAGGATCTTCATCAGAAGAAATCAGTGTGAAGCATACTATCATTGATCATTTGTCGGACAAAGGTGACGGACTTAGTCAATGGACTTAGTCATTACCACATCACATGCTACGTGTTGTGTTGTAAGAACTTCTATAGGTAGGTAATACTTACCATGATAAACATTGTGTGTCATGCCCTCAATCTGAGGCTCCAACTTACTGGAGCTGATGAATTTTTTGGTATCAATATCCTCCAGAATCTGACTAGGCTGGAGCATATCTGAAAAATATAGATCTGTAACTTTATAACCTGATACCCTGTGGATTAACCTGTCTCATCTAACGCCCTTTAGTATATAACATATTGGTCAGATTAACCTGTCTAATCTGACACCCTGTGGTACACTACATATTAGTCTGATTAACCTGTCTAATCTGACACCCTGTGGTACACTACATATTGGTCAGATTAACCTGTCTAATCTGACACCCTGTAGTACACAACATATTGGTCAGATTAACCTGTCTGATCTGACACCCTGTAGTACACTACATATTGGTCGGATTAACCTGTCTAATCTGACACCCTGTGGTACACAACATATTGGTCAGATTAACCTGTCTAATCTGACACCCTATGGTACACTACATATTAGTCAGATTAACCTGTCTAATCGGACACCCTGTGGTACACTACATATTGGTCGGATTAACCTGCCTAATCTGACACCTTGTGGTACACAACATACTGGTCGGATTAACCTGTCTAATTTGACACCCTATGGTACACTACATATTGGTCGGATTAACCTGTCTAATCTGACACCCTATGGTACACTACATATTAGTCGGATTAACCTGTCTAATCTGACACCCTGTGGTACACTACATATTGGTCAGATTAACCTGTCTAATCTGACACCCTGTTGTACACTACATACTGGTCAGATTAACCTGTCTAATCTGACACCCTGTGGTACACTACATATTAGTCGGATTAACCTGTCTTTGTTAACACCTCAATGGAAACACCACTTTGGAAGACTTAAGACACAAGACATTATACAGAGATCATGGCTTACAAACCAAATTATAAAATTATATTTAGCTAAAAAGGCTAGGAAGAAAGTGATGAAAATACAAAACATCTTTAATGTGTTGACAAAAAAAGACCAAAAAAAAATAACCTCTGTCGACCATAAGTTTGCTGAGGGCATTCCTAAATTGGACCACACCCTCGTACAGGCGCAGGTATTCAGTCACGATAGGATGGTCCGCATTTACTGGTGATAGTCTGAAACAAATTTGATAGGAACATAATTTTTATTTCAAGTTTGATTTTTTAGACTGAAACTGAACAATCTTTTACATAAGAAGTTTTTCTCAATTAGATTTATCAAATTTTTTACATGGATAAAAAATGATCCTTGTCACAAATGACATTATACTTACTGCCAGGTAGAGGTTCACAGCAGACCTAAGTTCAGTTTCCTTCAGTTGAATTTTACTGTGTATTTCCTGAACTTTATCATTTGATCCTGACTGACCTTAGTGAACTTTATGATTTGATCTGACTGACCTTAGTGAACTTTTGATTTGATCTGACTGACCTTAGTGAACTTTTAATTTGATCTGACTGACCTTAGTGAACTTTATGATTTGATCTGACTGACCTTAGTGAACTTTTTGATTTGATCTGACTGGCCTTAGTGAACTTTTGATTTGATCTGACTGACCTTAGTGAACTTTATGATTTGATCCTGACTGACCTTAGTGAACTTTTGATTTGATCTGACTGACCTTAGTGAACTTTATGATTTGATCCTGACTGACCTTAGTGAACTTTTGATTTGATGCTGACTGACCTTAGTGAACTTTACAATTTGATCCTGACCTTAGTGAACTTTATGATTTGATCCTGACTGACCTTAGTGAACTTTTGATTTGATGCTGACTGACCTTAGTGAACTTTGACAATTAGTGAACTTGATCCTGACCTTAGTGAACTTTATGATTTGATCCTGACTGACCTTAGTGAACTTTATGATTTAACCCTGACTGACCTTAGTGAACTTTTCATTTGATCCTGACTGACCTTAGTGAACTTTATGATTTCATCCTGACTGACCTTAGTGAACTTTATGATTTGATCCTGACTGACCTTAGTGAACTTTATGATTTGATCCTGACTGACCTTAGTGAACTTTATGATTTGATCCTGACTGACCTTAGTGAACTTTATCATTTGATCCAGACTGACCTTAGTGAACTTTATGATTTGATCCTGACTGACCTTAGTGAACTTTTGATTTGATCTGACTGACCTTAGTGAACTTTATGATTTGATCCTGACTGACCTTAGTGAACTTTTAATTTGATGATTTTTTTTTTGTTCTGACTGACCTTAGTGAACTTTTTATTTGATGCTGACTGACCTTAGTGAACTTTATGATTTCATCCTGACTGACCTAAGTGAACTTTTGATTTGATCCTGACTGACCTTAGTGAACTTTTGATTTGATCCTGACTGACCTTAGTGAACTTTTTATTTGATCCTGACTGACCTTAGTGAACTTTTGATTTGATCTGACTGACCTTAGTGAACTTTATGATTTGATCCTGACTGACCTTAGTGAACTTTATGATTTAACCCTGACTGACCTTAGTGAACTTTTGATTTGATCCTGACTGACCTTAGTGAACTTTATGATTTCATCCTGACTGACCTTAGTGAACTTAATCATTTGATCTGACTGACCTTAGTGAACTTTTAATTTGATTTGACTGACCTTAGTGAACTTTTAATTTGATTTGACTGACCTTAGTGAACTTTATCATTTGATCCTGACTGACCTTAGTGAACTTTATGATTTGATCCTGACTGACCTTAGTGAACTTTATCATTTGATCCAGACTGACCTTAGTGAACTTTATGATTTGATCTGACTGACCTTAGTGAACTTTTAATTTGATTTGACTGACCTTAGTGAACTTTTGATTTGATCCTGACTGACCTTAGTGAACTTTTGATTTGATCCTGACTGACCTTAGTGAACTTTTTATTTGATCCTGCCTGACCTTAGTGAACTTTTGGTTTGATCTGACTGACCTTAGTGAACTTTTGATTTGATCCTGACTGACCTTAGTGAACTTTTTATTTGATCCTGCCTGACCTTAGTGAACTTTTGGTTTGATCTGACTGACCTTAGTGAACTTTTGATTTGATCCTGACTGACCTTAGTGAACTTTATGATTTGATCCTGACTGACCTTAGTGAACTTCCAGAAGTGACTTAGATATCACCGCCATCACTGACATATGTTTTACTTGAGACCTTTACTTACTTTGATGAACTTTTCTGTCCCGGGGGTGGGGATGTTCCCATCTCCATTGTCTGTTCTCTCTTCAGATCTAAAACAAAAACACTGCTGTAAAAACATTTTACAATGACTGTTGATCTCACTAATTATCATCAAATCACCCTGTTACTGAGCCTGGTAGGAACTAACGTCTCTGATCATGTCACAGTAAACGACAATCTAATCAGAATTGAAAATGCTTTATGATAAGATGTTTGCTATTTTTATTTTTTTTTAAGATATATTTCACATTTTCATCACTTGACAACTAACCCAAACCAGAATGTTAACCTGACCTTGTCTATATCACACCTTACTAACCTTCAATGTCATTGTACGGTATCTCATCATCGTCATCTTCATCAATTAGCTGGTCTTCCTCCAATGATCGCTGTGAAGGGATGGATATTGCTGGCGACTTTGTACGACGATCTTCGACTGCTGCACGTACCTCCCCCAACTTGTTACGATATTCCTTCCTTAATGAAGCTCGACTAAGTGCAGACGTTGCTCGAATCTCTTCTTCTGTTTTAGGCACAATCTGGGTCTGGGTCTGTCAAATGTTAGAAATGCAGTGTCAAATAAAGGTAATATTTGAATTTGGGAGTAGTCAGCAAAATGTTTGAAACATTATTCTTAAATACCTAGCATGTTTTGTCAGTCATTTGTTTAAAAACCTCATATTCAACATTTGAATTCAAGATATTTTAATTGCAGATATTTAATATATAACATTTTAATTAGTTACAATAAAAGATTTTAATCCCAATATTCAGAAGCACAAATGTTGTTTAAAATTGAAATAATTTTTTGCATTTAGAAAACTTAAGAAAACCTGCTAGAAAAAACAAAACAATATTATGCTCAAAACAAACACATGTGAATGATTGTTTACAAAACATCATTTTAGATAAGATAATGAAAAGTAAATAATGATGAATGAAATTACTTTTTTCTTGTTTCGTCTTGTAAATTAACAGTGAAACCCTAATAAGCTAATTAACATACACTTTTCTCATAGATCTCATTTTTCTGTGTACACATTCAGACAATCTCTTCATGATCATTAAATAAAATGTTGCTTTCATTTAAAATTGCTCCCTGAAGTAAATTCAGAAATGTGTAAACACCTAAAAACAAGTCTTATGTTACAAATATGCCAAAATTAAAAACTTAAATTCCACTATAAGAAAGGTGTAGATGATATAACAGAAAAATCACTCAAGTCTACAAATATATACATGTATCACTGAGAACAGTCCTATTGATAAACTGACTCTGGTACAGAAATATTTTGATACATGGTCAGATGTTTATTGAATACAACTAGTAAAATTATGGACGCTGAAAGAAGACATGCTACAGGTTTCTTGGTCAGGTGTATGATGTTTGTAATACACAAACCACACCCTACAAATCAATACAGAACTTATTGCCAAATGGAATATTTTTGTTCATGAATATTAAATTAATTCTGAAATACAAATTAATTAAAAATGTTAGGATTTAATGCTTAGTAAAGACAAATTGTTATTCTCTAAAATGTTTTGAACAGAAGCACTAATTTACATTAAACAATTACTTTACTGTTTGACTTAAGTAAATAACTGACTCAGTTACAGTCAATAAAACATCAGAAAACACAATGTAGACTAAGAATGTGATTCAGAATCATATCATTCCAGCTATTCATAAAGTGAATTTCATTTTTAAACCTAAGAAAAAAGAAAGTAAAAAATATTCTGTGAATTAAATTTGATCTTTAACAGGAGTCAAACGTACTAAATCTTTCAAAACCCTTTAACACTTTCTTATAAGTTGAGTTCACGATTCTGGAAGAAATTTTATATCGAAATTTGAAAATAGATTTCTGAAGTAGGATTCAGTAAAAGGAAAGGTGGTACAGTATATGAAGAACTAGCTGATAATTCTGATCTGCGAGAACTGGTAAGAATTTCCGATAAATAAATAAGTTTGTGTGTTTGTGCTCCATCTCAGCCAGAAGACTGAAAGGAATGAGATATACATCATGATATATACAATGCTTAAAGACAGTGCATTTTCTGATATTTCTTAGATGACAGACAGAGGTACAGATAAGGGAAGATAACCATGAATAAGCGCACAAACTCTTCATTACAGTAATAGATTTACTTCTTATGTAGAACTAAAATAGATTATCAACATAAATATAAAATATCTTATATTATGTCAGTGACTTAGAAATAACATTACTTATCAATTTAGAAATAAGTCTGTGCATAGATTATCTCCCCTTGTAATGGAACATATGTCTTTTTTCTTTTTATCTCGTCACCTCTGGGGGAGTGACAAAATCTCCCATGATGCCTTGCATCGTTGTATCAATGTTAAGTATGCTGTTCTCATCTATAGATTCTCTAAGCCACTGTACTGGACGAAACTTCTGAACATTGTCAGTTTTAATTAAATTATCAGAGTTATCTCCCCTTGTTTTTAGATCAGTCATTTGTCTTGTATGTGATTTCAAACTTGTAACTCTATTTACTATTGGATGAACGTCTGTTTTCTTGAAGTGAACTGGATCACTCTCCAGTTTGCTTGGTTCTGGGATAGTGACAAGTTTCTCTGTGACAGGTAAATCTGAACTCTCTGACAACCTAGCTTTCAATGGTTCTCTGCTGGAGAGTCGGCTATCATCACCAAGATCTGTGGAATCATTTTTTTTTAAAGGCAGACCAGTGACCTTTAACTTCTCAAGATCATACAATGAATAGTCAAACTGCTGTGTCATGACCTCTGAAACTTTGACCTTTGACCTTATGACCTTTCTTTGACTTTTAACATCTGGATCATATCTTTCAACTTTCAATCCAATTCTAAGTGCATCATTCCCAATATCTTCAGACGGATTATTTTTAATTTCATTGACAAGAAATGATACTGAGCCTTTGTGCTGAGAGCCATCATCTGACTCCTGACCTTTGACCTCCACTACATCTCCATGGCCCCTATTTGAATTTTTTTCATCATCAATTTCACCAACAAGCTCATCTTTTGGGTAAGAAATATCAACCTTCTTGATAAATTTCGAGTCATTGACCTCTGACCTTGATGTTGCTGATGAACCTTTACTCTCGACCTTTGTGCTAACATCAGAGACTGGTAAAGACACCTTTAGGCCTGACTGACTGATTTTCTCTTCACAGTCTCCACTCTTAGTGTGGTTCACATTTTCAAAATCTACATCATTCTGGTAGAATATACATGCATCATTGATAGCCTGACCTGGTTGGTTGGGGCTCGATGATTCAAATACATCCTTAGACTGGTTTTCATTGGTCCCCTGTGATTGATCAAAATCATCAACAACCTCTGGTGATTGGTCAAAATCATCAACAACCCCTCGTGATTGGTCAAAATCATCTACAACCCCTTGTGATTGGTCAAAATCATCAACAACCTCTGGTGATTGGTCAAAATTATCAACAACCCCTCGTGATTGGTCAAAATCATCAACAACCCCTTGTAATTGTTTAAAATCATCGACAATTTGAATATTTCTTAAATCCTCTACTGTGTGCGAATCCCCTTGCTTTGGCACAACAGCTGTCAGAGTTTCTGGGATTCGTATGTTTTCCAAATCAATGTCATTTCCTTCACTGTCAGACTGATTATTTTCAATAGTTTTAAACATTTCTAAATTTTCTGTTTTGTCAGAATCTTCCAACGGAACAGTTCCAATAGTTGAAAAACAGTCAGAATTGTCTTCATTTTCAAAAATTTCAGAATCATCAGAATTTTTTCCATTTTCAGACTGAGTCGAAACATTGATGTTAGATTGATTAGAATGTTCAGAATTTTCGACAGTTTCAGGTGGAAGAGAAACTACAGCGAAACCAGAAGCCAGTATGCTGCCCTCAGTTCCATCGCTGATCTGAAAACAACATCAATCACAAACAATAGGTCAACCATTTAGAAACATAAATCTTATCAGAATTCCTCAAAACTGACTTTAGCATGGGCAACATCATGTATCGGCTGATCAGGTCATTATATATTTATTTTTGTTGAAATGTTTATTGTTGAATTAGTTGAAAACTCATAACAATTGATGTAAACACAGTCCTAAACCTCCTGAAGTATCTCTAGGTGTAACTTTTTCAACTTTCCTAAAATCTGCAGGTTTATATTTATACATATATTTTTCAGGCCTCAGCAAAATCTATTTATAGATTTCTTTTACACAACCAGAAACAAAAGGATGCATTTTGGCTCTTAATTTCAACAGACTTGATAAATTCATTAATAACAAAGAAATTATTCTGATAAGGTTGTGCATAAATTATACAGTAAAAATTGCAGAATTTTGGAATTTTAGCCCTTGTTAACTAGTCATGTCTGCATGCCCCTGACAATAGCCTGTCATTATGTTTAGTATATAATCTCCTACAGATGGTAATGTAGAACTACATATAAGTCTAGTTCTGATGTGTTACACACATTATATGATACCATAACAGGTAAAAGTGGAGAATTCTGGATTAATTTCACTTATCTACAATAAACTATATGTAAACATTATTTGAATTTTTAAGAGCCTTATTTTTTCTGATTTTTTAAAATAAATTTTTATCTCACAAAATTAGATATAGTTATATTAGAATAATGATGTATAAACAGTGTCACCTACACCATCAAGGTCCAGGGTGACAACAGTCTGACAATATACACCCATAACATGATTCAGAGTGAGTGATCATGAATGTAGGAAGTCAATTATGATTAATTTTGACAAACATTGATGATAACGATCATAAATACTTAATTAACCTTACAAATAATTACCATTATGACCTGATCACACCTGTAAACCTACTGGAACCATACCTGTCAACTTTCCTGATTCAGTCTGGAGTTCCCCAATGTTCATTGAACAGTATAAGGGTATTAATTACCCGGTGATTATCAGTTAATTAATACCTTAACAGTCGTCCACACCGATACATCCCAAACCTGACATATTGTTGACAGTGTTATGTCCAGTCTATGATTTCAGTACTGAGTGAGGCTATGAAAACATGAATGTTTTTAGTAAGTCTATTTTGATTTTAGCTGGGCTGTAGGGCCCTTGTGGTCAGTTCTATTGTTATCACCAGTGGATTAGGGCGTCTGTCCAGTCTGATGAATGGGTCAACACAATGACCTGTTGGTTAACATTGAATAAGTGAATACAGTTAATCATTATATATTGCCGTCCTTATAGAATTAAAAGGTAGGCCAAGTATTAAAAAATATCAGGTGTATATCATATAATGAATACATATCTGTTGTTAGGTAGAACTATTTAAAGTAAAAGGCCAAGCAAAAAAATGTTTTAGATATATATTAATCTAAAAACAAACAATTCTTGAAACAATAAATGAACAGTTGATAGTTAATATATACATACATGTATATATATGTATACAGACCCTTTTTTATTAAAAATATTGATAACCTTGCATCAATTGACTTCAAAAAATGTTGTAAAATATATGATTATCAGTTATATAACTCCATACTAATGCTTGTATCTTACATCAGATTAAAATAATCACCAGAAACAAACATTTGTTTACTTGGCCTGGTTTGTGATAATTGGTTACAGTAGTGGTGGTCTGTTAATCCTTTCCCCATTGACCATCATAAATAAATTACTAATATCCTACCTTTGCTTTTGGGGGCAAAAGTCGTACCATCTGATCGCAGAAAAACATGATGTGTGACAAATATCTACAGTTAACTATACATAACCTACTGTCACCTTAAAATCTCTACCAGTCCCCATCACATCTTAGGTATGAAATAAAATATTGTCCATACAGCTAGATTTTCTAAAAAAAAGTCTGCGCCTGCAATAAAATCTTTATTTTCACGAAATTGTGAGAATGAGTCTGTGTGTATAACAATAAAAAAAAACATACTGTGAATTAGGTATCACCATAGTAACACAGAGGGTATTAGGTCATCACCATAGTAACACAGAGGGTATTAGGTCATCACCATAGTAACACAGAGGGTATTAGGTCATCACCATAGTAACACAGAGGGTATTGGGTCATCACCATAGTAACACAGAGGGTATTAGGAACATGTAAAACAATTTCTTTATCTCAGTGATTAACACTGGCTATGTTTGACAATGGAAATGGAAAACTGACTGATTAGTTGGGGTCAAATTAAAAAAAAATCAGGGAGGAATGAAGGTCAAGGTTGCAACAAAAGTCAAGGTCACCTGATACATTGGACTTGTTCCATTATCATACAAAATGAGTTGGAAAATCGGACTGGTTCCGTGGTCGCAAACTTTGATACCATGATACAGGTATCCCTCTTCATTTCCTGGATATTCAAAATACTCTGGTGACCCGAATGTCAGGCCCATATCCGTCTTCTTTGTCCGTGACAACTGGGACCTCGACAACATCTTTGTCACTGACTTTGGCCTCGGCGTTATAGGACTGCTTTTCCTCGTAGTTCCTCCAGTTGCCATGGTAGCAAAGGTCATGAGTGGACCTTGCAAAGTCATGTTTGAATCTGCACGAGGTCTGTCATGATATTTGGACATATTGTCTAAAGATGCAGAAGACATTTTAAGACTCCTCTGCCGACTTCCTGTCAAACGCCGAGATTGTGAGGAGAGAAGAAAGGACTCGAGAGGAGGGAGTTGTTTCAAACTGCCAGAAGATGTCTCTGTGATTGAAGGCTGATAAAGGTACGAAACAGGGCATTACAAACAAAACAATCCTTACATAAGTAGACCTTTGTTTTTAATTAAAAGTAATAACCATCAACCAGATATTTTTACAGAAATGGGAAATAAATGAATTCCAGAAATATTTCGAGTTAAAAATTGAATTGACAAATTAAAATATTTTAAAAAATTTGTTTGAAATGTCAGTAAGTAAAAGAAATCACAAGCTGTGAATTTAAATCTAAAAATGTTAAAAAAGTGAACCAAACAAGAAACAGGTGATGGTTATAAAGAAGATGCTGTATTACGGTCAGCAGATCAGTGAAGAAAACGGGAAAAGTGGAATGGTTTTTATTAATGTCTTCTAGAAAGTGAAGACACATCATTATGTGGATGTGAGAAGTTTTGTTATATCAAAAGTCATCATGTCGTACCAGATACTGGGAATAGCCGTGGAGTATTACAGGGATGACACATCATTCATTTTGTTCAATTAGGTGCATAAAATTCATCCAATCACAAACCTCTGTGAGGACAGAGCCCTGAGTCATTGGTCGAAGCAGTTCACCCCCTGGGGTATCGTCAATTAGAAATTCTTCTTCCCCATGGCTCATGTTTGACATTGCACGGGAGTTGATCTCGGCAAAAGCATCAAACACACTTTCAGGCAAAACACCGAGTTGGATTGACTCCTCCGTCAACTGACTTGCAAGGGAGATAAGCGTAATTGTTCGTTCCAACTGAAGGTCAGATAACTCTTGATCTTTCTCGTTAAGTGTTTTGAGAGCAGATCGCACCGATTCAAGAGTACGATGTTGCACGCTGGACATATTTTCTTCCTCCATCATACTTTTCATGTTATTTAGAGCCGATGACTGGCATTTAGGAAGATTATCCTCAACGATAAAGGCATCCATTATATCATGGCCGCTGACTGTGCTTCCCTGTCGTGACTGATAGCGGGGTGTGACATGTAGTATCCACTCTTTACAAGACCCTGACCCTGCAGACCGACTCCGACTTTTCCTTGTACATGCAGATCCCACCTCCGATAATTCCTCAATTGGAGTTGTTCCTGTCATTCCACGGGTGACGTACTGAGAAACAACACTCCCTCGCGATCTAGATAGAGGAGGTGAGCGTGGGGCGGACATACTGGACCGGGTCTAATAGCCACAGGGAAAAACAGCCATTACAGATCAATATGTTATTGATATGTTACAAATAATCCCATCATTACATTTAGAGATATATGACACAAGGTAATAAATGTCTATTGCTTCAAAGGACTCTTATTAGATGGTTTTTATCTAAAAATAGAACCTTAGTCATCACCACAAAAGAATTCAGTACAAGGGAAGTAACTCTAACAAACCCAAACCCATGACAGGATAAGTCCACCAGACCCTTGGGTAGAAACTATTTCTATATCTAGGGATGGTAATAAATGTTAAGTTAGGGAATCCTCTGTCTAAAACAGGAGACAAAATACATTAACGAGCTTTGATCCTGTCAATGTCTTTAACAATACACCATTTTTACTGACTGGCAACCATATCAAATCCTTTAGTTCTTTATCAATGCCCACTTGGGGCATTAAAAAGTGAGAATTCTATTGTACCTTCATAAGGAGGAAATAAAAAAATTTTGGGAGATTTTTCAGAGAAGAAAAACATTTGCTAAAAATTGATGTCTCTGTAATTCTCTAGTGTCCTAACACCATCCTACATGATGGGAGGACTTAACATATCAAACAAAACCAAATAACAAAATATAAAAAAAATGTCTCAAATTCAGCAAAAATTAATAAAATCCACAGCCACACAGTCAGAAAACACACAGATAAGAAACCAAACTCCTACAAGACACTCCATCAAATTAGTTTAATGATCAAATCCAGAAAATGTCAGATACAACCATTTGTTCTGTTAACCCTTTAAATCTTTATACATTTTTGTAATTTTTTTTTTCAAACTACGGGACCAGTGAACTCTTCATGGTAAGACTAAATGATATTTGGTTTCTGTTGTATTAAGACAATAGATATTAAAAATCATAGCAATCTTTAATAAATATATATGATAGATATCACCAAGGAGTTTATACAGCAAATGTTCAGGCAAATGGGTTCTGTTATATTGAAAGGGCCAAACCAATCATGTAGTGTTTTGCCGAGAGTAATCAGCCAAATAGGTTGTGTTTCACTGAGAGTGCTCAGCCAATCAGATTGTGTTTTACTGAGAGTGCTCAGCCAATCAGATTGTGTTTCACTGAAAGTACTCAGCCAATCAGATTGTGTTTCACTGAGAGTGCTCAGCCAATCAGATTGTGTTTAACTGAGATTGCTCGGCCAATTAGAGTTTGTTATTCTGTCTCTGACTACCTGGGCTTAAATATCTAATTATCTACACGTATAAGTAACAGTTACCAAGTAAATCTACATTTTGGTGGAGGGGGGAGGTAACATGTGACTAATAAAAGCATTTAAATAAAAGTATGGAAGCCAATAAGATCTCAAGCTTCACATCAACACTCTATAAATCTCTGTCAACCTACCGTTTTGTCGCACTGGGTGAGAAAAACAAAATCAATGTAATTTAGAGGTATCAAAATTGTGTCACGATACTCTTGAGAAAATAACAAAATAATTTGAAATTAAAATTAGAATATGAATTTACTTCACACCAAGCATTTTAAAATTTTAGACAAAAGCGTTTGGTTGTTGTTTGATATCTGTTATAGATACATAACTGGGAAGTAGAAAGAGACTGAGAACCAAAGAACTAAAGTTCAAACTTTCTTGAATTCAAATTTGGTCATTATCTGTTAATTTTAGGTATAACAGTTTCCTAATTGGATACCTGATCCCAGATTTAATTTCCCATCATTCATAGGAGCAAAGAGCTCAAAACAATGGTAACACCTGTATATTTTATTTTATAACACAAACCTTACGACAAACTACAAATGTTGAAGACATACATATTTCATTAAAAGCAATCACATGATGGCCACAAGTTGCCACAAGTTGCCACAATTTGCCACAATTAAGATGCAAGTTGCTAATTCCGACAACAGTATGGGAATATTTACATCAGAAGTGAGTGACAAATCACCTACCTTGTCTCTCGTCTCCGACTCAGGTTCTACCGCTGGAGGAGCTGAAAGCGCTCCAGACGACTTCCTGGCATTCATCACCTGGACCTGAAATGGACAGCATCAACTTGAAAACTGGTAGAGACCAAGGACAAGGAACGTTACAGTCCTGTTACAGTTCAGAATGGATGAACAGACAATATCTTAATAACCAAATTCTCGTCCAGACTTAAATGCAGCCATCTATTTTTAAAGTTAAGATTAAACACAATAATGTACATGCGTGAACCAAAATTATACTTTCATTGTAAGAATACTAACCAGTACTGTCTATATCAGTGGATTATCATTACCAGGTGATGTATAATGGTTAAAGGCAGTTATTTCACTCACATCGAGTCTACACTGAGGTTGTATGAATTTATCTATTCTTGATATCAGAACAAACAACTTATTTTTCTTCAATAAAAAACAGCTACATAAGTTTTTCATTTACTAATATTTAAAGAGTTGTGAAGTAACAAGTATTCTAAGAAACACAAACAACATTTAAAAACCACATACATTGTACAGTTAACCGACACATTGATATCACATGACAGGGGTCAAATGACATTGTAAATATATGCAAATAATCACATGACACAAAAACGTATGGTCACATGATTCCAAAAATCACATTGACAATCTACAAACACTAACATTACAACAGCAAAGTTTTTCATCAAAAATCAAAACGCATGCAAGAGTTAAGGAAACAATGACACTGAAATAGAGAGTTTTAGCACAGGTGGACATTTTGTAAATAATTGACAGGTGGACATTTTGTAAATAATTCACAGGTGGACATTTTGTAAATAATTGACAGGTGGACATTTTGTAAATAATTGACAGGTGGACATTTTGTAAATAATTCACAGGTGGACATTTTGTAAATAATTCACAGGTGGACATTTTGTAAATAATTGACAGGTGGACATTTTGTAAATAATTGACAGGTGGACATTTTGTAAATAATTGACAGGTGGACATTTTGTAAATAATTGACAGGTGGACATTTTGTAAATAATTGACAGGTGGACATTTTGTAAATAATTCACAGGTGGACATTTTGTAAATAATTCACAGGTGGACATTTTGTTAATAATTCCAGATTCTCCTGGTCGTCAATAACAACATCATGTTTTTATATACCGTTAAACAGAATAATATTTCATTCCATCTCTTCATAATATACAGATCTATGAAGGACCTCTTGGTTTTTTTCTGAACAACCTTTTCGAGTATGTGTTGAAACTTTTGTCCTTACAACAGTGAATGTACTGTATAATATTGAGAGCTGTATAAAATGGCTTTAGTCCATACTGACAGCTAACTCTATCACCTTATCTGAACACGATCTAAAATTCGTTGGAGGTCACACATAATTTCAAGATAATTTACAGCAAAAATGATCACATAAAAATATCCACTTGTACAAGAAAAAAAAAATTAAGTTGAAGACTCATAGAGATAACTATTTCTGTGGGACTTATTGAGATAGCTATTTCTGTGGGACTTCTTGAGATAGCTATTTCAGTGGGACTCACTGAGATAACTATTTCTGTGGAAAACTTATTGAGAGAACTATTTCTGTGGGACTCATTGAGATATCTATTTCTGTGGGAGACTTATTGAGATAACTATTTCTGTGGGACTCACTGAGATAAGTATTTCTGTGGGACTCACTGAGATAACTATTTCTGTGGGACTCACTGAGATAACTATTTCTGTGGGAGACTTATTGAGAGAACTATTTCTGTGGGACTCACTGAGATAACTATTTCTGTGGGACTCACTGAGATAACTATTTGTGGAGGACTTATTGAGACAACTATTTCTGTGGGACTCACTGAGATAAGTATTTCTGTGGGACTCACTGAGATAACTATTTCTGTGGAAAACTTATTGAGAGAACTATTTCTGTGGGACTCATTGAGATATCTATTTCTGTGGGAGACTTATTGAGATAACTATTTCTGTGGGACTCACTGAGATAAGTATTTCTGTGGGACTCACTGAGATAACTATTTCTGTGGGACTCACTGAGATAACTATTTCTGTGGGACTCACTGAGATAACTATTTGTGGAGGACTTATTGAGACAACTATTTCTGTGGGACTCACTGAGATAAGTATTTCTGTGGGACTCACTGAGATAACTATTTCTGTGGGACTCATTGAGATAACTATTTCTGTGGGACTCACTGAGATAACTATTTCTGTGGGAGATTTATTGATATTACTGTCTGTGGAAGACTTATTGAGACAACTATTTCTGTGGGACTCATTGAGATAAGTATTTCTGTGGGACTCACTGAGATAACTATTTCTGTGGGACTCACTGAGATAACTATTTCTGTGGGACTCACTGAGATAACTATTTCTGTGGGACTCACTGAGATAACTATTTCTGTGGGAGACTTATTGAGAGAACTATTTCTGTGGGACTCATTGAGATAACTATTTCTGTGGGAGATTTATTGATATTACTGTCTGTGGAGGACTTATTGAGACAACTATTTCTGTGGGACTCACTGAGATAACTATTTGTGGAGGACTTATTGAGATAACTATTTCTGTGGGACTCATTGAGATAACTATTTCTGTGGGAGATTTATTGATATTACTGTCTGTGGAGGACTTATTGAGACAACTATTTCTGTGGGACTCACTGAGATAAGTATTTCTGTGGGACTCACTGAGATAACTATTTCTGTGGGACTCACTGAGATAACTATTTCTGTGGGACTCACTGAGATAACTATTTCTGTGGGAGACTTATTGAGAGAACTATTTCTGTGGGACTCATTGAGATAACTATTTCTGTGGGAGATTTATTGATATTACTGTCTGTGGAAGACTTATTGAGACAACTATTTCTGTGGGACTCACTGAGATAAGTATTTCTGTGGGACTCACTGAGATAACTATTTCTGTGGGACTCACTGAGATAACTATTTCTGTGGGACTCACTGAGATAACTATTTCTGTGGGAGACTTATTGAGAGAACTATTTCTGTGGGACTTACTGAGATAAGTATTTCTGTGGGACTCACTGAGATAACTATTTCTGTGGGACTCACTGAGATAACTATTTCTGTGGGACTCACTGAGATAACTATTTCTGTGGGACTCACTGAGATAACTATTTCTGTGGGAGACTTATTGAGAGAACTATTTCTGTGGGACTCACTGAGATAACTATTTCTGTGGGAGACCTATTGATATTACTGTTTGTGGCAGACTTATGGAGATAACTGTTTGTGGGGGACTTATTGAGATAACTGTTTGTGGGGGACTTATTGAGATAACAGTTTTCAGGGACTTACTGCGATAAATATTGAGGTGGGACTTCTTGAGATAACTATTTCTAGGGGACTCATAGAGATTTCTAGGGGACACACTGAAATTGTTAAAATAGATTTTCTTGAATATTAACAAAACTATACAAAACAATTAAGAAAGTTCACAACAGAAAATTGCATCAAAGGTCAAGGTCAGACAAGTATAAAGTGAAAAAAGATCAGGGTGACAACATCAGAAGGTCGTTTTGTGACAACATCAAGGTCAAGGTGACAACATCTGTGATAACAAATATGTTTAAACCTGGGAGCTAGATCTTGGTGGAGAAGATGGGTCTGGCTGTGTTCCAGATCGAGACGAAGGTTCCAGTGAGTTGCTGACTGACATACGTTGCTGGGATGCTGTTCTCCTGGAATCAGATTTCTCCTGTGTGACCACCTGTACATCAAAGATAGGCTCATACTCTGTCTCCTCACTGTACAATTCAACATCACCGTGGCTACGCTCAGTGAGAACAGAATCTTCAGCAGCATGGCCAATTTCCTCTACAGTCAGGTGTTTGGAGAGTTGTGTGCTCCGCAGTGATAAAACATCACTATTACTTTTCCTGGATTCCAGTTTCCCATCTTCAACAACTGATTCTGTTTCTTCTTCCAGGTCTGAGTCACTTGTTCTCAGAGAATTGTGTACTTCTTCATGCTCGCTTTTCCTGGGAGTGCCTCCAGATTGTTCACTCTTTCGAGACACCACTCCAGATTCGTTACTTTTTCTGGAGGCAGCTCTAGACTGAGTGCTTTTTCTTGAGGTTGTTCCAGATTCAGAAATCTTACTTTTTTGCGATTCATTTCTCTCCAAACTCTTCTGGGATTCATTTCTCTCTATACTTTTCAATGAGCTTCTTCTTTTCATATTACTTCGAGTTTGGCTACGACTTTGACGGGACCCCCTGCGGGACCTGTTGTGGGACCCAGATTGCGACACTAACTCCTCCTCCAATTCTTCTGTCTCTTCTGCCTGCGATGGTGACCTTTGACTTTCCTCCTGTGTAGCAGACATTTTGGACTTTGACCTCTGTTTTTCTTGTGTAACCTTGGATGTTGACCTTTCACTTTCTTCTTGTGATGGAATCTTAGATGACCTTGACTCCTGACCGTCTTGATCAGACTCGACGTGAATATCTCCATCGGGAGTGACCTCCCTTGAATTAAGCACTTCCTGAGTTTCCTCTCTTGTTGTGTGGCGAGACAGAGTTTTCCTTGATCGCTTGGAGGCAACAGATCTTCGCTCCTGAGAACTGTTTTTAGACAAAACAGTGCCTTGTTTGTCTTCATCAGTAACTAACTTAGAATCTGTCTCATCATTCTCCTCATCTTCATCAGCTTCGTCAGGTTCCTCTAATTTTGACATCTCAGAGGCAATGTGTTCACTTTTCGTGCGGAAACTTGTTTTTGAGGCACTTGACCTTACAACTGTTTCTTCATCGTCCTCGTCGTCATTGTCTAATGATTTTTTCTCTGATGCTAATAACCATGGCGCCACATCAGAATTGATTGACGAGGATCGTCGGGATATAGCCTTGCTGTCTGATCTTTGTCGTTCATACTTTAAAACAAAATCACGGTTAGTTATAATATGTTAATATGGTATATTTTGTATAAATAAAAGAGTAAAAAGACTTTCTTAATGCCTGACATGATGTTTCAATACCCTTCCTACCTCTTCTACATCAACTGGATGGATCCTATCTCACACAGACAATAGTACTACTAAACGCTGAAATAAAATTATTTTAACAACTTTTTTGAAAAATATTTTACGGACTTCAAAGTTTTTCCTGGTACTGGTATTGTATTTCTCTGACTGTTTAAAACTGAAATAAAATAGGTTTATGACTTATGTGTAAGCTTCAAGCTATTTAACCTCTAAGGTCAAATATTGTGACCTTTCATTACCTTTGCATCATCTGTTTGTTGCATGAGATTGGTAAGTTCATGTTCTGACTCTTCACTCTGTACAAAGGTTGGAGGCGGTGCTCCTGTCTCTGCTCCAGGTTGTATGGGGGTCAAGGTCTTAGGTGAGCTAGAAGTCACGACCTCTGACTCATCATCATCATTTTGAGTAGGAATACTGACCATGACTGGTTTAGACACACCCTTCACAACTTCCTGTCTCTTCACTTCTTCTTCCTCCTCCTGAAAACAAAGTTCCGAATTTTTACCATCATTACTCATCTCACACAATCATTCTCCAAAGAATATAGTGTTGTAACTAACTTTGTGAGACAAATACACTGAGATACTGAAGCTTGTGAGGATGGACAGATGGATGAACAAACTACAAAGTTTAAGGGGATGGACAGATGGACAAACTACAAAGCTTAAGAGTATGGGCAGATGGTTGAACAAACTACAAAGTTTAAGGGGATGGACAGATGGACAAACTACAAAGTTTAAGGGAATGGACAGATGGACAAATTACAAAGCTTAATTGTGACGATGGACAGATTGACAGATAGACAGATGGACAGATGGACACTGATGGACTGATGGACAGATGGACAGATGGACTGATGGACATCTCTGTCAAACAAGTTTGTGTGGAAGAATTTTTACCAAGAAAGGACTTTTGAGGGGATGGACAGATGAACAACAGAAAAAAAAAATTGAAGGAAAACATATAAATTAAATTAATAAAATTGAATGATAGAGCAATGAGTAGACAGACAAAGTTACACAATGATTAACGTACCTGTCTAAAACTACTCCCAACAACAAGGAAATCCGGTGATTCCTCCATAATTCTCTCACGTTGTTATCAACACGTTTAAACACTAAATTTAACTAAAAATTTTCAGGCACTTCCTCACAACCTCAACACTGAAAAATCACTTTTCCAACTCAGAGCAGTAAACATCTTTAAGTTCTTTGTCTGTACTAATTCTAAATCTTCAGATTTAAAACTTAGTCTAATAAAACATCTAATCAATTGACCTGAAAATGAGGAATTCATTTCTACAAGAAAACTTAACATGTTCCTGTGATTTCAATGTGTGAGTATCCATAGCTCCTGTCCTCACAAGAATTACAGTTAATGTTTTAAGTTTTTCGTACCTGTCTGTCGTCATTGAATTGTTTACTAAATCTTATCTACATTTACCTGAACAGACAGGTCACGCCTCATTGGTGTCTGTATTTCAACACATTGTAACAAATGATTTAAATTTACCAAACCGTAACAGTGTGAAGTAGGTGTTTTATTGAATGTGACGCACTTATCTCCCTTGATCAGTAATACACCTGTATATAATGGAACTGCTTTAAAATCTGTCAACTTCATAAATCTGAACTCTGAACAGTGCATACAGGAGATACAGACATATCACTGTATACAGGAGATACAGACATCACTGTATACAGGAGATACAGACATATCACTGTATACAGGACATATCACAGGACATATCACTGTATACAGGAAATACAGACATCACTGTATACAGGAGATACAGACATCACTGTATACAGGAGATACAGACATATCACTGTATACAGGAGATACAGACATATCACTGTATACAGGAGATACAGACATCACTGTATACAGGAGATACAGACATATCACTCACTGGAGATATAGACATATCACTGTATACAGGAAATACAGACATCACTGTATACAGGAGATACAGACATCTCACTGTATACAGGAAATACAGACATCACTGTATACAGGAGATACAGACATCACTGTATACAGGAGATACAGACATATCACTGTATACAGGAGATACAGACATATCACTGTATACAGGAAATACAGACTTATCACTGTATACTGGAAATACAAACATCACTGTATACAGGAGATACAGACATCACTGTATACAGGAGATACAGACATATCACTGTATACAGGAGATACAGACATATCACTGTATACAGGAGATACAGACATCACTGTATACAGGAGATACAGACATATCACTCACTGTATACAGGAGATACAGACATATCACTATATACAGGAAATACAGACATCACTGTATACAGGAGATACAGACATCTCACTGTATACAGGAAATACAGACATCACTGTATACAGGAGATACAGACATCACTGTATACAGGAGATACAGACATATCAGTGTATACAGAAGATACAGACATCACTGTATACAGGAGATACAGACATATCACTGTATACAGGAGACACAGACATCACTGTATACAGGAGATACAGACATCACTGTATACAGGAGATACAGACATCACTGTATACAGGAGATACAGACATATCACTGTATACAGGAGACACAGACATCACTGTATACAGGAGATACAGACATCACTGTATACTGGAGATACAGACATATCACTGTATACAGGAGATACAGACATCACTGTATACAGGAGATACAGACATCACTGTATACAGGAGACACAGACATCACTGTATACAGGAGACACAGACATCACTGTATACAGGAGATACAGACATCACTGTATACAGGAGATACAGACATATCACTGTATACAGGAGATACAGACATCACTGTATACTGGAGATACAGACATCACTGTATACAGGAGATACAGACATATCACTGTATACAGGAGATACAGACATATCACTGTATACAGGAGATACAGACATATCACTGTATACAGGAGATACAGACATCACTGTATACAGACATATCACTGTATACAGGAGATACAGACATATCACTGTATACAGGAGATACAGACATATCACTGTATACAGGAGATACAGACATATCACTGTATACAGGAGATACAGACATATCACTGTATACAGGAGATACAGACATCACTGTATACAGGAGATACAGATATCACTGTATACAGGAGACATATCACTGTATACAGGAGATACAGACATATCACTGTATACAGGAGATACAGACATATCACTGTATACAGGAGATACAGACATATCACTGTATACAGGAGATACAGACATATCACTGTATACAGGAGATACAGACATATCACTGTATACAGGAGATACAGACATATCACTGTATACAGGAGATACAGACATCACTGTATACAGGAGTAACAGACATCACTGTATACAGACATATCACTGTATACAGGAGATACAGACATATCACTGTATACAGGAGATACAGACATATCACTGTATACAGGAGATACAGACATATCACTGTATACAGGAGATATAGACATATCACTGTATACAGGAAATACAGACACTGTATCACTGTATACAGGAGATACAGACATATCACTGTATACAGGAGATACAGACATATCACTGTATACAGGAGATACAGACATATCACTGTATACAGGAGATACAGACATATCATACAGACATATCACTGTATACAGGAGATACAGACATATCACTGTATACAGGAGATACAGACATATCACTGTATACAGGAGATACAGACATATCACTGTATACAGGAGATACAGACATCACTGTATACAGGAGATACAGACATATCACTGTATACAGGAGATACAGACATATCACTGTATACAGGAGATACAGACATATCACTGTATACACTGTATACAGGAGATACAGACATATCACTGTATACAGGAGATACAGACATATCACTGTATACAGGAGATACAGACATATCACTGTATACAGGAGATACAGACATATCACTGTATACAGGAGATACAGACATATCACTGTATACAGGAGATACAGACATATCACTGTATACAGGAGATACAGACATATCACTGTATACAGGAGATACAGACATATCACTGTATACAGGAGATACAGACATCACTGTATACAGGAGATACAGACATATCACTGTATACAGGAGATACAGACATATCACTGTATACAGGAGATACAGACATATCACTGTATACAGGAGATACAGACATATCACTGTATACAGGAGATCCTATTTATAATTATTTTACTCACCAATCTTTCCTGTTCGTTGATGAATTCTTCCAGCTGCGTCATGGCGACGTCTGCTTCCTTCTCAGCCTCAGTTTGAAGTTTCTGAGCCTGTTCTACTTGTTCTATAAGCACTTTTCTCTCCTGTAACATATATTTCAAACATTCACTTTTTTGGAATTGTTCTATATGTAGAATACCAAACTTTTATCTTTAATGGCTTAATACTTATTTTATCTTGTTATCAACACTTCCTCACCGTTTCCCACTTGCTCTTGTGTTCTTGGAACTGTGACTTCAAGGTCGTGACCTTTCTTTGGGTTTTGGCGACAGTTAGACCTAACTGTTCCTCTAGTTCAGACAGTTTCCTGATGGTCTGTGTATAAAATTTGTCAACAATTGTCAGATTATATAAACATATATTCCAGACAAATTATGACATATTTCAATTACTTTCTAGATTATCAGGTGACTTTAACATTCACATTCAATCAAATCATGTATTTGTAAATTCAGAACTAATATTTCTGATTCTTTTCAGTTCCTGTTTCACTGGTTAATACATTACTTAGAATGTCATGATGCTACTTAAGGAAAAAAATAATATTACTTGGAATAATGTGATATTATTTAGAATAACATTATATTTTTAAGAATAACATGATATTATATTTGGAATAACATTATATCATTTGGAATAATGCGATATTATTTAGAATAACATGATATTATATTTGGAATAACATTATATCATTTGGAATAACATTATATTATTTAGAATAACATTATATTTTTAAGAATAACATGATATTATATTTGGAATAACACGATATTATTTAGAATAACATTATATTTTTTGTAATCACACAATGTTATGATGTTACTTTCAATGTCACAGTCTGATTGGCTATTGTAAACAAATTTGATCCTCTTTACAACAAACACTTTGTATATACTCACCATTTTACGGTATTGTGCAAAACGACCAGGTATGGTTTCCACGGGAACAAGTGCCTGTCAATTACAGGGAAATATTTATAACACAAGAAAAACAAACACCAGGTAAGAGGTTTGTTTGAACAAAGGGGTTGAGACTTCTAAAAACTGACCAATGATTTACAATTTTCTGCTGTCATTTTGTGGGACATAATGAATTCATCTTTTATATATTTAGATATTGGGAGAGCTGAATTGAAATTTGATCAATTTAAGTATAAAATGTAAGAAAGTTATCAGAACTTTGTTTTAATGTCAGACTAACCCATGAATTTTCATCTGCAAGATCATAAGAATCCTCAAATTCAGCACCGTGGTCCGTTTCCTTAACAGTTTCCAGCGTTGATCTCGCCCTCTTACTTTGTCGAGTCTCTGCATGAGCAGACACGGGATCTCCACCCTCATCTTGTATAGAAGCATCAGCTGTTTCTGTGTGGACACAAAGATGTTTAATTATACACATGTTTTACACCTGTCTCATCCTATATACACAGACCATCACTATTGGTCAAATGATTTTACCTGTGTATGGAGACACTCAACAAGTGACCTTATATACAGGTAAACACAAAATGATTTTACCTGTGTATGGAGACACTCAACAAGTGACCTTATATACAGGTAAACACAAAATGATTTTACCTGTGTATGGAGACACTCAACAAGTGACCTTTATATACAGGTAAACACAAAATAATTTTACCTGTGTATGGAGACACTCAACAAGTGACCTTTATATACAGGTAAACACAAAATGATTTTACCTGTGTATGGAGACACTCAACAAGTGACCTTTATATACAGATAAACACAAAATGATTTTACCTGTGTATGGAGACACTCAACAAGTGACCTTTATACACAGATAAACACAAAATGATTTTACCTGTGTATGGAGACACTCAACAAGTGACCTTTATATACAGGTAAACACAAAATGATTTTACCTGTGTATGGAAACACTCAACAAGTGACCTTTATATGCAGGTAAACACAAAATGATTTTACCTGTGTATGGAGACACCCAACAAGTGACCTTTATATACAGGTAAACACAAAATGATTTTACCTGTGTATGAAGACACTCAACAAGTGACCTTTATTTACAGGTAAACACAAAATAATTTTACCTGTGTATGGATACACCTGACACCTGAACTTTATAAACAGGTAAAGAAAATTAACTGTGTATGGATAAACTCAACAAGTGACCTTTATATACAGGTAAACACAAAATGATTTTACCTGTGTATGGAGACACCCAACAAGTGACCTTTATATACAGGTAAACACAAAATGATTTTACCTGTGTATGAAGACACTCAACAAGTGACCTTTATATACCGGTAAACACAAAATGATTTTACCTGTGTATGGATAAACTCAACAAGTGACCTTTATATACAGGTAAACACAAAATAGTTTTACCTGTGGTTACACCTGACAACTGACCATTATATACAGGTAAACACAAACAAAATAATTTTACCTTTAAATTAAGGCAGTATCAAATGGTTTATAACCCTTCTATGAAGGTGAAAATCCGCATATTGAGGAATGTCATATTTCAGACAGCAATAGTTCTATTTATTAGGCACGATACATGTTTGTCCTTTTTCTATTGTAAATTCAGGAAGCTGTAGGATCGACTCTGCGTAGCGTAATTTGTGATTATTGATAAATGCCTACCATCAATTAAGGTTAAATTGACAACAAAAGAATGGGACCTGACACTGAACTTTCATGTTAAATCTTGGTCCAGAATGCGGTCAGTTTTGATGGATGACCCATCAAACTTGACCATTATGAGTGGATAATTTAAGTGGATATAACACAACATCCAAATTGTACAATTACAAATCAAACACTTATCTCCTTGATGAAATGTCAATGTTCACTAACCCAATAGAAAATTAATTATAACCCCCATTATAATGTTAACATTTCAATTACTGTATGTAGGCCGAACTCAATTAGACGATAAATAATTAAATGGATGGAGAGGTCTATTTAATGTAACAATACAAAGATGTTACTAGGTCTCACTACAGTAAATATCTCAGTAACCTAGTTAACTGTGAGGATGTTGTCAGGTCACTTTATACTCACTACAGTAAATATCTCAGTAACCTAGTTAACTGTGAGGATGTTGTCAGGTCACTTTATACTCACTACAGTGAATATCTCAGTTAACTGTGAGGATGTTGTCAGGTCACTTTATACTCACAACAGTAAATATCTCAGTAACCTAGTTAACTGTGAGGATGTTGTCAGGTCACTTTATACTCACAACAGTAAATATCTCAGTAACCTAGTTAATTGTGAGGATGTTATCAGGTCACTTTTTCCAATAAGAGATAGTTGTACTTTTTCAACAAAAACATTAAGAATACATTACTACAGCAACCATGTTACAATATTTTCTGGAAGAATGCTTGAAATATGTATTTTAAGCTCTTCATGACAAATAATAAAAGATATTGAAGTGTGAAAAATCTTCCACCCATCCAACATGGGGCCTGCTCCCCATCCGAGTGCCCCTCTCTAACCTTGCTACCAAGCACAAGTACCTTGTCGCTAGCCCCCAAGCCCCCTAAGACCCCTAGCAAGCTCACCATTTCTGTTTCACTTACCTTTCACTGGTTTCACAGGTGATTTTGACTAAAATGAAAAAAAAATCCACTTTATTTAAAGTGCCAGAACACAATCCATGCTGTGTTACCAAAAGTTCCTTACAGATTACAGATAAACGTTTATATCATCAATCAATTATTTACACTTTTCTGAAAGTAAATGGCGTTTACTGATGTCTATATCATCTGTCTATTCCCTAACACTCCACCAACTGTTTATTAGTAAGCCTCACTGCTGTAACATGTACATACCTCTGGTTTAGAGGGCTTTGTCGCTGTTTTAGCCGCCGGTGTGGTCCGTGTCACGGTTACCTTGGTAGGGGCTCCTTTACTAGATCTAGTGTCTTTCGTGCTTGGCCGACTTTCCTAAAACAAAAAAAATCATTCTGTGAACATTTGATAATTATTTATTTTTTTCTATTATGACAAGAAAACAGTTAGAATATCTGAAAAAATATCAAATGATATGAAGATCAATTTGTGTACGTATAATCTCACTCAGTCAGCACCTGTACCAATGTTTCCTTAAATGACAGCAAAATATCTCAAATCACCGATTCATATATACATGTACATATCATCATCATAATGTTTTGTATTTTACTCATAAATAAGACAGAAAAAAATGGGATAAATTTCTCTGTCTCTCAGATTTCCAAAAATCTGAATTATTATTGTGACAAACATTTAACTTTGTTATACAATATCTGAGTACCTGATAGTAAAAGTTATATAGTGTCTGAAGATATGATTTAAACTTTATAATTGAAAAGTGACTTTGCTATAATTTTGCTATAATTTTGCTATAGTTTTGCTGTAATTCTGAATAGAAAACGTAAACTAAAGGTAGTTATTCTGTAAGTTTAGATCAAATTGTCTGACGGCTAGTAATACCCAAAGACATTTGTTACACCTAGATCTGTTTACTATTGAATCCCTTTTCAACCCAAAAACAGTAATATAACTAGTTTCAAATGACATCAACAGTTTTATCTTACATGAATGGAACATTACCTTGCAAAACAAATTTTGAAAACTACATGTAAGGATAGGCATTGTTGAGCTTTAGTTATGCAACATAAAGTGATCTACACAACATATTAACACAAAGTGTAAACCCGTTATTGACTTTGGCGACTGTCTAACCTCAAATGAGTCAGGATCTGATAGAGCAAAGATAAATCAATTTTATTATTGAGTTTCTGGAAGAATGAAAACATGACTAGTTTTATCAAAGAAATTACTTTCTTAAGTAAAAATAAATCGATTCTAGAACTGCAATAAAGCCCGGAAATTCTGTCATTACTGAAAGCATTGTGATATTGATTACACAAGTAATAGATATACACCAACGTTTTTTCTCAGTATCAATCCTCGTAGGAGATAAAAATATTTTACAGAAATATTTCTCGTTAAAGCAAACTAATAAAAACACAAAATAGGGAGACGTTTTGTATGTTTTGTTCCGTGATGTATTGTCAGTAGACATGTGTGGAAGTTTTTTGTATCGGAGGAGCCCCTAAAAATATTAAAATATTAGATTTGTTGTCTGAAAATATTGTTGTTTTGTTTTTATTCCTGTGTTATATAAACTCTCAGTCTTTGTCATAAACATGCGCTTCACACATCGTAAATGTATTGAAAAGTTTGTAAAATTGAATTGTATTAAGCTTTTCAGAATCAAGGTTTTAAGGGTAATTAAAACCAGCTGTATTATACAGTTATCATAGCTGTACTGTACAGTTATTCCAGCTGTACAGTTATCACAGCTGTGTACAGTTATCACAGCTGTACTGTATAGTTATCATAGCTGTATTGTACAGTTATCACAGCTGTACTGTACAGTTATCACAGCTGTACTGTACAGTTATCACAGCTGTATTGTACAGTTATCACAGCTGTATTGCTCATCACAGCTGTACTGTACATATATCACAGCTGTATACAGTTATCACAGCTGTATTGTACAGTTATCACAGCTGCACTGTACATATATCACAGCTGTATACAGTTATCACAGCTGTATTGTACAGTTATCACAGCTGTACTGTACATATATCACAGCTGTATACAGTTATCACAGCTGTATTGTACAGTTATCACAGCTGTACTGTACATATATCACAGCTGTATACAGTTATCACAGCTGTATTGTACAGTTATCACAGCTGTACTGTACATATATCACAGCTGTATACAGTTATCACAGTTGTATTGTACAGTTATCACAGCTGTACTGTACATATATCACAGCTGTATTGTACAGTTATCACAGCTGCACTGTACATATATCACAGCTGTATACAGTTATCACAGCTGTATTGTACTGTTATCACAGCTGTACTGTACATATATCACTGCTGTATTGTACTGTTATCACAGCTGTATTGTACTGTTATCACAGCTGTACTGTACATATATCACAGCTGTATACAGTTATCACAGCTGTAATGTACAGTTATCACAGCTGTACTGTACATATATCACAGCTGTATACAGTTATCACAGCTGTATTGTACAGTTATCACAGCTGTACTGTACATATATCACAGCTGTATACAGTTATCACAGCTGTATTGTACAGTTATCACAGCTGTACTGTACATATATCACAGCTGTATACAGTTATCACAGCTGTATTGTACTGTTATCACAGCTGTACTGTACAGTTATCACAGCTGTATTGTACAGTTATCACAGCTGTACTGTACATATATCACAGCTGTATACAGTTATCACAGCTGTATTGTACTGTTATCACAGCTGTACTGTACATATATCACAGATGTATTGTACAGTTATCACTGCTGTATTGTACAGTTATCACTGCTGTACTGTATAGTTATCACTGCTGTACTGTATAGTTATCACAGCTGTGCTGTATAGTTATCACTGCTGTACTGTACAGTTATCATAATGATAATAATAACTGATAATACCCAGCTTATGTATGGTAGAATATTATCTTAGGAGATTTTGACAATACCCAGCTTCTGTACAGTACAATATTATTTTGACAATACCCAGCTTCTGTACAGTACAATATTATTTTGACAATACCCAGCTTATGTACAGTACAATATTATTTTGACAATACCCAGCTTCTGTACAGTACAATATTATTTTGACAATACCCAGCTTCTGTACAGTACAATATTATTTTGACAATACCAAGTTTATGTACAGTACAATATTATTTTGACAATACCCAGCTTATGTACAGTACAATATTATTTTGACAATACCCAGCTTATGTACAGTACAATATTATTTTGACAATACCCAGCTTATGTACAGTACAATATTATTTTGACAATACCCAGCTTATGTACGGTAGAATATTATTTTGATAAAACCCACCTTAGGAGGTTTTTGATACAATCTAACTTTGTAAGCCTTTTTGATAATTTTAACAAAAAGAAAATGCCTATAAAATTTTAATCATAAATGTAGATTGATGAAACAAGATAAAAAAGGCAACATTTTGTTGTGGTGAAGACTAAATTAATGGCATGTTTAAAAATATTTTCTTTTGTTTAATTTTCAATCTTGTTTCATCAATTTTTATTTATAATTAAGATTTTCAAGTATTTTCATGACTTAAATTTACGTGGTAACGTACGTACGTAAAGACTTCGTCAATCCAGGACAGTCCGATTAATGTCATGTTGTCAAATAATGACCATATAAGTAACAGTAAACAAACACAATTCCCTAACTAAGTTGACTTCCTTAAGCTTTCGTTGTTTCTTACCTTCGAAGTCTTTTTCGCGACACTGAGCTTCTTCTTTCCGTGGAAGGAAGACATCTTGTTTCACTTTTTCTCACTTATCACACTTAACACTTTACAGTGATGTACAAACAAGTGTTTCCATCTATTTAAGCTTTTTAACATGTTTACAATGTAACTTGTAGGTTCTAAAACAAAAATCCTTCATCTTTGGTGTCTACTTTCATTTTATAAAATACCCTACTAACATTCATATATCATTCTTCAATAATATCTACAAATTTATTAAAACATAATTTTTTATATTACAATATAAAATATCTTATAATTTGATGACAACATTTCACGCCAGTCATTATTTTTTTCTAACAGAATTTTCCTTCATTTTTTGTCATTGAAGATAAACTTTTAACTCATCCAATTGATACAATGCAATGTTTTTGTTTAGAAACCTGTCACAATGTACGATAATCAACTCTTCATGATAATATCCTGTCTTCTATTCTTAAATTCTCCTTAGAAATATAGAATGCAATGACCCGTAGACTATAGAACACGCCCTATAAAAACCGTTATACATATCCACGCTTTGTGTCCATTCCAATCCATGCTTTTCACGTGAAAGGTACAGAGCATGGCATACACGACTCAGTAAACATCGTCATAATATTTTCATTTGACACAAGAGATGATCGTCATGACGACAACGTCAGCAGCGGCCTGGTTACTGACATGTCGGAGTGACAGGTACGGTGAAATGAACAGTGTTGCTGTTACGCTCAATAGTCAGGCCTATTATCCCATCATTTAATATAGCTTTGTTCAATTTTACAGTCAATACTAATAAGGAAGAACACTGGTGGGGAACTACCTGCGAGGTAAGTTTGGTTTCTGTGAGCTGAGGCAAATAATTCTAACCTTATCCAATTTTACCTGTAAACTTCGTGTATTTCATCAGAACAGCATTTACCTGTAAATACCTGACTTAGTGTATTTCATCAGCACAATATTTACCTGTAAAGACATTTACCTGTAAACATCTGACTCAGTGTACTTCATCAGAACAGCATTTACCTGTAAATACATTTACCTGTAAACACATTTACCTGTAAACACCTGACTTAGTGTATTTCATCAGAACAGCATTTACCTGTAAATACCTGACTTAGTGTATTTCATCAGAACAGCATTTACCAGTAAATACATTTACCTGTAAACACATTTACCTGTAAATACCTGACTTAGTGTATTTCATCAGAACAGCATTTACCTGTAAACACATTTACCTGTAAACACATTTATCTGTAAACACATTTACCTGTAAACACATTTACCCAGATAACGTTCTGTTACACAGATGTTACATATAAATCATGACATTTCTGATCACATAATGAACAATTTACAACAAATTTTATTTCACATTTGTGTTGACAATCTTTAATCTTTTAACTTCCAATTCAGTTGTGCTTTATAGAGGTCTTGGATGTTTCAGATCAAATGGAACCAGGCCAATCAGTTTACTAAGCAAACCTTCATAACATCTGTATGTTAAACTTTGTTTGACAATCTCCAAAGTCACCATGATTAAATTGCTATCATATGTTTTTATTTTCTGACAGATGACTCATGGTTTCAGGCAATTATTTGTAAATCCATTGAACAATTTCTCTTCTACTATAGCAATGTCTCCCATGGAGTGGCCACTTTCCAGGTACAGAGGCTGTTATCTATAGTCTGTTTCACAATACTCACAAAAGAGCCCCCTACACACCAACACTGTTCAATCAATACTCTCAAATACCTGGGCTGGCAATGAAACACCGTCACAAAGGGTCGGTAAATACTGGACCCCAGAACAGTAAGTATGGCATGCTTAACACAGGTAATCAAGATCACTAATTAAAAAGGTCAAAAACACTTTCAAAATCAAAATTACCAAATAAGGAGAGAAAATAATTAACGTTTTATGTACTATGTTGATAAAAGGAAACTTTATTCTTTATCGACTGTTAACGATTTTCTGACGAAAAATTACGAAATCGATACGAAATTTACAGTAATTATACTCACAACATCAAAAATTGTGATTATTATAGTTGCATGTATAAACTTTCAATACAGTACACATATACTGATGATGTAATTCACAAGAGTAAAATGTCTAAAACAGTATATACACATACTGATGATGTAAAACACCAAAAACACTTCATAATCTGATTGTATAGTTCAGCAGGGCACAAAAGCATAACAATGATAATAGGAAAGATTTCTGCTACATGACAAGTAAAACTGTGAAAAATATAGAAGTTTTGATAATTTTTGTCACTTTAACCATCAGGGCCTGTATTCATGACACCATTCTCATGCTCAAGCATAGATTTTCTGCTCAAGCAGACTTTTAATAATTCACTTAAATTATATAAAATAATACAAATGTCAAATTTAAACCTTGAATATAGCTTTGACTTGAAGTCCTTTCAAAATGGTTTTTAAATCTTAGGCAAAATCAGCCTTATTTATCAATTTTGAACTTAAACAAGACATAAAACTTGAGCATAAAATTCATGATTGAGCATGAGAACGGTTTCATAAATATGGGCCCAGGACTTTTTTCAACATGCAAATGAAATAGTTCCGATATACTGTGCGAACAGGATTTACCATACACAGAGTACTGCATCCAATGTCTATTCTTAATCAAATAAAGAATATTTAAATCTTTACTTGACTTGTTTCGAAGTATTTTGGACTTAAATCTTACTAGAACACCCAAATATCTGTCAGTTATATAAAGTATTCAAGCTAAGTAAATCAATGATAAGAAAGTCAATGTTATAAACATCTGTAGATTATATGTAGACTAGAATTGTTTTGTAAACATACAATTAATTATGAACTCATTCATCGCTATATTAACCCTCTTAACATAACTGAAATAAACGTCAACAACAAATTTCAATGAATTCTGGAAAATCCTGTAGGAATTAATATTTCATAATTGAATTGTTTAAATTCAAATCAATATTTGAAAATATATTCATTTATTTTCTTTCTCTATTTTTAGGCTAAACGTACTCAGTACACATAGCCTATTGCGACGGCCTTTTAGACAAAATTTACCAATCCTGGCCTTCTCATTGGCTGAAATATCGAAAAGAGTTAGAGCCCTCTAGCGGCAATTTTCTGTGTAAATAATGCTGCGATCTTTCAAATTGCTATTTTAAAAGCATCCACAATTAGTTTATTTTTTTTAATAACAATACGATTACTATATATTTCACTAAAGAAGCACAGTGTGGTTGAACTGTTGATAAATTTTGAACAATATCTTTGATTTCTTTATGTTACAACATAACAACCTGAGTATAGATCAGTAACATATGTAAAGAGTCCAGTGTCCGTTATATTCCTAGCTTTGTGACATGTTTAGTGTTATCGTAAATCATGCACTGCAAGGGCTGTAACTTTTACAATTTCTTTCCTTTTTTTTTTTCTTTCGTTTTTTGAATGAGAGAGAAAAGGGAAAAAAATGACAAAAAAAGGAAATATTGTGTTAGGAATATTATGAATTTGTGAATAATATGTCATTTTTGCTAAAAGGTTTTAGTATAACCAACAAAATCGGAATAATTTTAACCATCATAAAAAATCTATAAAAACAAACAGTGAAAGTCTTTACAATAATTATCTATCTAATATTTGACAGAAACAAAAATAAAAATTACCCTAGAATGTACAACATATGTGACAACGGTACAGTGTAACTAAAGAGAAACATAACCGAATAAAATCAAAAACAGAAAACAAAGTTATAAGACAACCAATGTGTTCTATAGGACTACATGATATATGTAACAATACATAGAGATGGGAAAGGATGAGAAGTGAGGTCACTTATGACAAACCATTTTGATACAAATATCAATGTACAAAAATTGATACATCATTTCTGTACAAATAGCAACAATGGACAAAACGTAAAACTAAAGAAGAATTATTTTAGAAGGGAGACAACTTTTTCTGATGATGAAATGTACAAAAAAATATAGGAGGGAAAATCAAGAGAAAAGGGAGATAATTTGACCTTACCCGGCTACGTGACCGTGACTTAGCACGGTCAAATTGTAGCTTTTTCTTCTGATGCAAGTATGGGAATGAAAGAATGATTATGTAACATATGTATAACAGCATGATATATCTCCACACACTATAAATGTACATATTACATGACATGAAAACAATTCAAATCCTTTGACAAGTCAGTGCATTAGTGGAACTTAAGAAATGAGAACCAGTTAAGAAAAATATAGACAAGAACATGAGATTAATTATAGTACAGATAACAGGTTACATGTCTTCTGAAATAGTTTAAATATATCTAATGAATTTAATTTTGTGCTGAAGATAAATCCAGGTTTTTATTAATACTCATTATATTGTATCATTAGTTATAGAATTGTTTTCTAAATGTGTCTTTATCTCGGAGCCACAAAGTGATAAATCTTTATCTAGACTTGGAGTCACACCTTGTTGAATCTTTATCTAGACTCTGAGTCACACAGTGATGTATCTTTATCTAGACTCAGAGTCTTACAGTGTTGAATCTTTATCTAGACTCAGAGTCACACAGTGTTGTATCTTTATCTAAACTCAGAGTCACACAGTGTTAAATCTTTATCTAGACTCTGAGTCACACAGTGTTAAATCTTTATCTAGATTCAGAGTCACACAGTGATGTATCTTTATCTAGACTCAGAGTCTTACAGTGTTGAATCTTTATCTAGACTCTGAGTCACACAGTGTTAAATCTTTATCTAGATTCAGAGTCACGCAGTGATAAATCTTTATCTAGACTCAGAGTCACACAGTGATAAATCTTTATCTAGACTCAGAGTCATATAGTGTTAAATCTTTATCTAGACTCAGAGTCACACAGTGTTGTATCTTTATCTAAACTCAGAGTCACACAGTGTTAAATCTTTATCTAGACTCTGAGTCACGCAGTGATAAATCTTTATCTAGACTCAGAGTCACACAGTGATAAATCTTTATCTAGACTCAGAGTCACACAGTGATAAATCTTTATCTAGACTCAGAGTCATATAGTGTTAAATCTTTATCTAGACTCAGAGTCACACAATGATAAATCTTTATCTGGACTTGGAGTCACACAGTGAATATTCCCTTTGTTTACTTGGGACAACGGAGAAAAGACGAATACTAACCTGACGAGAACTGTCTCTAGACACACCATCATCCTCAGCCTCCGGGGGTTGTGACTCAATTTCTGTGGTGGGGCGGGAATCTCCAGCAGAACCCTGAGTAAAGCAACAACAAAGTTAGACTTTTTATATATATAAAAAAAAAAAAACACAGAAATATCATATTTTTTATTTAAAACAAAACTTAAGAACATAATGAAATTACGTACATATAACAGAGAACATGAAAGAAAAAAGTTCCATTTAACATCAATTTACTGATGTTTACTTTAAAAATTACAAAATACTAACATTCCATTGTATTTATCAACAAAAACAAAAACATAAATTATCAAATATATGATATATATCAATAGTGGATCAAGGGGCTTAAATGGGTATAAAAACATAAGGACAGGTAAGGGAGATCAGGTAGGTCGTTAGTGGATTCTGTAATTACACTCAGATAATGACAGCCAAAAACAAAACTCATCCTTTTTCAATTTTTTAAAAATCATATGAATATTAAGTTGTTTCCAAAACAGTGATTTTTTTCTACGTTGTATGAGATTAAGTCTTTGGCTGTCATTTTAACATTAATGAAGACGGCAGTTATTATACATCAATTAATGTAAAAAGCAATCAACAGTTACACTAATTAAGATAATAAGTAATTAACAGCAATGACATTAAAATTAGTAAATGTCACACGAGTGTTATATACACAGGAATGTGTTATCAGCACACAAGGAAAGGGGAGGCAACTCCAGCATACCTGTAAGCAGACCTATAAAGCTATCTAAAATTTCTGAAAATAATCTCTTAATTCTGTAAGCAACAAAATATTTGATGACACCTTATCTAAAATTCTAAAACATTTTTGGATACATCTCATTATTTTTTTTTTTTTCTATAAACTATTCGGGAATTCTTTTTTTTTATATAATTTTCCAGTTAATATTTCCAGTTTTTGATTGTACAGGCAGGTACAAGTATTCTCAGAAAATTTCTTAATTTGTTTTCAAGTTTTGTGATTATCTGTATTGCGATTCAGGACCATATTTGTTATTACAGGTGTAGGGTTTGTGTAGATGTATAATTGTCTATATATATATAATAAAATTAGATATCTTAAATTTCTATTTATAACATACACTACCAATAACATCAATCAATAGAACACAGTTGAATGCCACATATTAAACTGTTTAATAATAATTTTGATGCCCATTACTGTACAAAAATTAACATCTTATTCCAACCAATTATTGCATGATAGATAACATTTAAACTTCATAATTTGTCTTGAAATGAACTTTATATGTAAATATGTCTGTGCTATTTTAAAATCTAACACCCCTACCGGGATCAAATGGTTTTAGTTTTATAGTAATATATAATATTTAAACGTTAATGCTAAAATCAAATTATGAAAATTTATAAAAACACTAAAATTTCACAATGAATGACTATCTTAAAGATAATGAAATAAAGGTGACTGGATTATCTACTGGGAATGAAGGTGACTGGATTATCTACTGGGAATGAAGGTGACTGGATCACTACTGGGAATGAAGATGACTGGATTATCTACTGGGAATGAAGGTGACTGGATTATCTACTGGGAATGAAGGTGACTGGATCACTACTGGGAATGAAGGTGACTGGATTATCTACTGGGAATGAAGGTGACAGGATTATCTACTGAGAATGAAGGTGACTGGATTATCTACTGGGAATGAAGGTGACTGGATTATCTACTGGGAATGAAGGTGACTGGATTATCTACTGAGAATGAAGGTGACTGGATTATCTACTGGGAATGAAGGTGACTGGATCACTACTGGGAATGAAGGTGGCTGGATTATCTACTGGGAATGAAGGTGACTGGATTATCTAATGGGAATGAAGGTGACTGGATTATCTACTGGGAATGAAGGTGGCTGGATCACTACTGGGAATGAAGGTGGCTGGATTATCTACTTGGAATGAAGGTGATTGGATTATCTACTGGGAATGAAGGTGACTGGATTATCTACTGGGAATGAAGATGACTGAATTGTCTACTGGGAATGAAGGTGGCTGGATCACTACTGGGAATGAAGGTGACTGGATTATCTACTGGAAATGAAGGTGACTGGATTATCTACTGGGAATGAAGGTGACTGGATCACTACTGTGAATGAAGGTGACAGGATTATCTACTGGGAATGAAGGTGACTGGATCACTACTGGGAATGATGGTGGCTGGATTATCTACTGAGAATGAAGGTGACTGGATTATCTACTGGGAATGAAGGTGACTGGATTATCTAATAATTTTCCATTTTTTATTTCATGTCTTATATAACTTTCAATGATTGGTCAAAGTTTAAATTTGAAAGTTTAAGATAATAAAACATATCTTTGAAAAAATTCATCACGTTACTGATCTCACTCATCATCTATACATCAACCTTACAGCAGACATTTTTATCTATTTGGACCACTTATCTATGATATTCTGTTTCTTTGTTTGAGTTTGAAATCCATTACTGACGACTAATACAGGTCAAATTAGAGTGTTATTTGGATTAAACAACAGACAGGTTAGTTAATAAGTCTGATTAATTAAACTTAAATTTCTCTTTTTTTTTCAAGAAATTAAGGCTAACCACCCCTCTGAAGAATAATGGTTTAGACTTTCTTCTGATCTGAACCAGTTCATACAGATTTATAGGGGTAATAGAAGTTTATCTGCTACTTCAGCTGTTCTTTAAAAGTATTATATTTACAACAAAAGTTTAAAAAATGACATCAAATATTTTTCTAATGTACTTTTTATATCTTATTCAGTAACTTCTCAACTGTTCAGCTGTAACAGCAAATTTTGATGTTTTATTTTCAGTGACCAATACTATCGAGGCGATGTACCTCGATCTTTACTACAGTAAATCATAACGTGACTCATAGATACAGATCATCAAAATTAGAGCTCTTCTTCAGTGGAGGAGCAAAAGACAGATTCATAGGTTAAAGTAAGTTTCTATAAATATTTGAATACTTAGTCAATCCAATTGATAATTTCATAATTTTATTTCAAAGAACAGCTGGTAAACATGATAAACTTGTGAGCACCATCCCTGATTCAGGATATGGTGCCACATACTTCAAGCTGTATTGCTAATAAATCCTGACGGGCTTTGTCAGCCGCGTCCGTAGCATCAGCTACCAGCCTCTCTGTTTCCTCCACTTTCGAGTTAGCCTCCAGTAAATCGTCCTAGGAAAAAAGTGGTGACAATCTTCCGTTCAAAGTTACGCATTACAATATCAAACTATTACAAATTAACATGATACCAAACTTGGTGAAACTGAAATAGAAGTTTGTGAAAGAATCAATTTTTTCCTTATTATACACCATAGAGGCATGAAATCTAATTTGTCCTCAGAGCTTCATTGGTGTACTGTGTGATGGTGAGTGTTGTGTATGGTCAGTGTTTATAGTGTTGTGTATGGTCAGTATTTATAGTGTTGTGTATGGTCAGTGTTGTGTATGGTCAGTGTTTATAATGTTGTGTATGGTCAGTGTTGTGTATGGTCAGTATTTATAGTGTTGTGTATGGTCAGTGTTTATAGTGTTGTGTATGGTCAGTGTTTATAGTGTTGTGTATGGTCAGTATTTATAGTGTTGTGTATGGTCAGTGTTTATAGTGTTGTGTATGGTCAGTGTTTATAGTGTTGTGTATGGTCAGTATTTATAGTGTTGTGTATGGTCAGTGTTGTGTATGGTCAGTGTTTATAGTGTTGTGTATGGTCAGTATTTATAGTGTTGTGTATGGTCAGTGTTGTGTATGGTCAGTGTTTATAGTGTTGTGTATGGTCAGTGTTTATAGTGTTGTGTATGGTCAGTGTTTATAGTGTTGTGTATGGTCAGTGTTTATAGTGTTGTGTATGGACACTGTTGTGTATGGTCAGTGTTTTATAGTTTATAATGTTGTGTATGGTCAGTATCTATAGTGTTGTGTATGGTCAGTGTTTATAATGTTGTGTATGGTCAGTATCTATAGTGTTGTGTATGGTCAGTGTTGTGTATGGTCAGTGTTTATAGTGTTGTGTATGGTCAGTGTTTATAGTGTTGTGTATGGTCAGTGTTTATAGTGTTGTGTATGGTCAGTGTTTATAGTGTTGTGTATGGTGTTGTGTATGGTCAGTATAGTGTTGTGTATGGTCAGTGTTTATAATGTTGTGTATGGTCAGTATCTATAGTGTTGTGTATGGTCAGTGTTGTGTATGGTCAGTGTTTATAGTGTTGTGTATGGTCAGTGTTTATAGTGTTGTGTATGGTCAGTGTTTATAGTGTTGTGTATGGTCAGTGTTGTGTATGGTCAGTGTTTATAGTGTTGTGTATGGTCAGTGTTTATAATGTTGTGTATGGTCAGTATCTATAGTGTTGTGTATGGTCAGTGTTTATAATGTTGTGTATGGTCAGTATCTATAGTGTTGTGTATGGTCAGTGTTGTGTATGGTCAGTGTTTATAGTGTTGTGTATGGTCAGTGTTTATAGTGTTGTGTATGGTCAGTGTTTATAGTGTTGTGTATGGTCAGTGTTTATAATGTTGTGTATGGTCAGTATCTATAGTGTTGTGTATGGTCAGTGTTTATAATGTTGTGTATGGTCAGTATCTATAGTGTTGTGTATGGTCAGTGTTGTGTATGGTCAGTGTTTATAGTGTTGTGTATGGTCAGTGTTTATAGTGTTGTGTATGGTCAGTGTTTATAGTGTTGTGTATGGTCAGTGTTTATAGTGTTGTGTATGGTCAGTGTTTATAGTGTTGTGTATGGTCAGTGTTGTGTATGGTCAGTGTTTATAGTGTTGTGTATGGTCAGTGTTTATAATGTTGTGTATGGTCAGTATCTATAGTGTTGTGTATGGTCAGTGTTTATAATGTTGTGTATGGTCAGTATCTATAGTGTTGTGTATGGTCAGTGTTGTGTATGGTCAGTGTTTATAGTGTTGTGTATGGTCAGTGTTTATAGTGTTGTGTATGGTCAGTGTTTATAGTGTTGTGTATGGTCAGTGTTTATAATGTTGTGTATGGTCAGTATCTATAGTGTTGTGTATGGTCAGTGTTTATAATGTTGTGTATGGTCAGTATCTATAGTGTTGTGTATGGTCAGTGTTGTGTATGGTCAGTGTTTATAGTGTTGTGTATGGTCAGTGTTTATAGTGTTGTGTATGGTCAGTGTTTATAGTGTTGTGTATGGTCAGTGTTGTGTATGGTCAGTGTTTATAGTGTTGTGTATGGTCAGTGTTTATAATGTTGTGTATGGTCAGTATCTATAGTGTTGTGTATGGTCAGTGTTTATAATGTTGTGTATGGTCAGTATCTATAGTGTTGTGTATGGTCAGTGTTGTGTATGGTCAGTGTTTATAGTGTTGTGTATGGTCAGTGTTTATAGTGTTGTGTATGGTCAGTGTTTATAGTGTTGTGTATGGTCAGTGTTTATAATGTTGTGTATGGTCAGTATCTATAGTGTTGTGTATGGTCAGTGTTTATAATGTTGTGTATGGTCAGTATCTATAGTGTTGTGTATGGTCAGTGTTGTGTATGGTCAGTGTTTATAGTGTTGTGTATGGTCAGTGTTTATAGTGTTGTGTATGGTCAGTGTTTATAGTGTTGTGTATGGTCAGTGTTTATAGTGTTGTGTATGGTCAGTGTTTATAGTGTTGTGTATGGTCAGTGTTTATAGTGTTGTGTATGGTCAGTATTTATAGTGTTGTGTCTGGTCAGTGTAACAAGTGTTGTGTATGGTCAGTGTCTATAGTGTTGTGTATGGTCAGTGTTTATAGTGTTGTGTATGGTCAGTATTTATAGTGTTGTGTATGGTCAGTGTTTATAGTGTTGTGTCTGGTCAGTGTTTATAGTGTTGTGTCTGGTCAGTGTTTATAGTGTTGTGTATGGTCAGTGTTTATAGTGTTGTGTATGGTCAGTGTTTATAGTGTTGTGTATGGTCAGTATTTATAGTGTTGTGTATGGTCAGTGTTTATAGTGTTGTGTATGGTCAGTGTTTATAGTGTTGTGTATGGTCAGTGTTTATAGTGTTGTGTATGGTCAGTGTTGTGTATGGTCAGTGTATGTTATGGTCAGTGTTTATAGTGTTGTGTATGGTCAGTGTTGTGTATGGTCAGTGTTTATAGTGTTGTGTATGGTCAGTGTTTATAGTGTTGTGTATGGTCAGTGTTTATAGTGTTGTGTATGGTCAGTGTTTATAGTGTTGTGTATGGTCAGTGTTGTGTATGGTCAGTGTTTATAGTGTTGTGTATGGTCAGTGTTTATAATGTTGTGTATGGTCAGTATCTATAGTGTTGTGTATGGTCAGTGTTTATAATGTTGTGTATGGTCAGTATCTATAGTGTTGTGTATGGTCAGTGTTGTGTATGGTCAGTGTTTATAGTGTTGTGTATGGTCAGTATTTATAGTGTTGTGTATGGTCAGTATTTATAGTGTTGTGTATGGTCAGTGTTTATAGTGTTGTGTATGGTCAGTGTTTATAGTGTTGTGTATGGTCAGTATCTATAGTGTTGTGTATGGTCAGTGTTTATAGTGTTGTGTATGGTCAGTGTTGTGTATGGTCAGTGTTTATAGTGTTGTGTATGGTCAGTGTTTATAGTGTTGTGTATGGTCAGTGTTTATAGTGTTGTGTATGGTCAGTGTTTATAGTGTTGTGTATGGTCAGTGTTGTGTATGGTCAGTGTTTATAGTGTTGTGTATGGTCAGTGTTTATAGTGTTGTGTATGGTCAGTATTTATAGTGTTGTGTATGGTCAGTGTTTATAGTGTTGTGTATGGTCAGTATTGTGTATGGTCAGTGTTTATAGTGTTGTGTATGGTCAGTATTGTGTATGGTCAGTGTTTATAGTGTTGTGTATGGTCAGTATTTATAGTGTTGTGTATGGTCAGTGTTTATAGTGTTGTGTATGGTCAGTGTTTATAGTGTTGTGTATGGTCAGTATTTATAGTGTTGTGTATGGTCAGTATTGTGTATGGTCAGTATTTATAGTGTTGTGTATGGTCAGTATCTATAGTGTTGTGTATGGTCAGTGTTTATAGTGTTGTGTATGGTCAGTGTTTATAGTGTTGTGTATGGTCAGTGTTTATAGTGTTGTGTATGGTCAGTGTTTATAGTGTTGTGTATGGTCAGTGTTGTGTATGGTCAGTGTTTATAGTGTTGTGTATGGTCAGTATTTATAGTGTTGTGTATGGTCAGTATTTATAGTGTTGTGTATGGTCAGTATTTATAGTGTTGTGTATGGTCAGTATTTATAGTGTTGTGTATGGTCAGTGTTTATAGTGTTGTGTATGGTCAGTGTTTATAGTGTTGTGTATGGTCAGTGTTTATAGTGTTGTGTATGGTCAGTGTTTATAGTGTTGTGTATGGTCAGTATTTATAGTGTTGTGTATGGTCAGTATCTATAGTGTTGTGTATGGTCAGTATCTATAGTGTTGTGTATGGTCAGTATTTATAGTGTTGTGTATGGTCAGTGTTTATAGTGTTGTGTATGGTCAGTGTTTATAATGTTGTGTATGGTCAGTGTTTATAGTGTTGTGTATGGTCAGTATTTATAGTGTTGTGTATGGTCAGTATTTATAGTGTTGTGTATGGTCAGTGTTGTGTATGGTCAGTGTTTATAGTGTTGTGTATGGTCAGTGTTTATAGTGTTGTGTATGGTCAGTGTTTATAGTGTTGTGTATGGTCAGTATTTATAGTGTTGTGTATGGTCAGTATCTATAGTGTTGTGTATGGTCAGTGTTGTGTATGGTCAGTATTTATAGTGTTGTGTATGGTCAGTATCTATAGTGTTGTGTATGGTCAGTGTTGTGTATGGTCAGTATTTATAGTGTTGTGTATGGTCAGTATCTATAGTGTTGTGTATGGTCAGTGTTGTGTATGGTCAGTGTTTATAGTGTTGTGTATGGTCAGTGTTTATAGTGTTGTGTATGGTCAGTATTTATAGTGTTGTGTATGGTCAGTATCTATAGTGTTGTGTATGGTCAGTATTTATAGTGTTGTGTATGGTCAGTATCTATAGTGTTGTGTATGGTCAGTGTTTATAGTGTTGTGTATGGTCAGTATTTATAGTGTTGTGTATGGTCAGTATCTATAGTGTTGTGTATGGTCAGTGTTTATAGTGTTGTGTATGGTCAGTGTTTATAGTGTTGTGTATGGTCAGTGTTTATAGTGTTGTGTATGGTCAGTGTTTATAGTGTTGTGTATGGTCAGTGTTTATAGTGTTGTGTATGGTCAGTGTTGTGTATGGTCAGTGTTGTGTATGGTCAGTGTTTATAGTGTTGTGTCTGGTCAGTGTTGTGTATGGTCAGTGTTTATAATGTTGTGTATGGTCAGTGTTTATAGTGTTGTGTATGGTCAGTATTTATAGTGTTGTGTATGGTCAGTATTTATAGTATGGTTGTTGTGTATGGTCAGTGTTTATAGTGTTGTGTATGGTCAGTATTTATAGTGTTGTGTATGGTCAGTATTTATAGTGTTGTGTATGGTCAGTGTTGTGTATGGTCAGTGTTTATAGTGTTGTGTATGGTCAGTGTTTATAGTGTTGTGTATGGTCAGTGTTTATAGTGTTGTGTATGGTCAGTATTTACAGTGTTGTGTATGGTCAGTGTTGTGTATGGTCAGTGTTGTGTATGGTCAGTGTTTATAGTGTTGTGTCTGGTCAGTGTTGTGTATGGTCAGTGTTTATAATGTTGTGTATGGTCAGTGTTTATAGTGTTGTGTATGGTCAGTATTTATAGTGTTGTGTATGGTCAGTATTTATAGTGTTGTGTATGGTCAGTGTTGTGTATGGTCAGTATTTATAGTGTTGTGTATGGTCAGTATTTATAGTGTTGTGTATGGTCAGTGTTGTGTATGGTCAGTGTTTATAGTGTTGTGTATGGTCAGTGTTTATAGTGTTGTGTATGGTCAGTATTTATAGTGTTGTGTATGGTCAGTGTTTATAGTGTTGTGTATGGTCAGTATTTATAGTGTTGTGTATGGTCAGTATTTATAGTGTTGTGTATGGTCAGTGTTTATAGTGTTGTGTATGGTCAGTGTTTATAGTGTTGTGTATGGTCAGTATTTATAGTGTTGTGTATGGTCAGTATTTATAGTGTTGTGTATGGTCAGTATTTATAGTGTTGTGTATGGTCAGTGTTTATAGTGTTGTGTATGGTCAGTGTTTATAGTGTTGTGTATGGTCAGTGTTGTGTATGGTCAGTATTTATAGTGTTGTGTATGGTCAGTGTTTATAGTGTTGTGTATGGTCAGTGTAACAAGTGTTTTCTGGACATATCAATACAGTTCCTCTTCCTTCGGGTCAGGTAACAGTGTAATTGTTATGACTGCTGTGGAATTAACTTGTAACAAAGGTTATCAGACTGAGATTTTTATCAAAGGAGTGTATAGGGACTTCTCCCACCCCCTCACAGACATGGATAGAGCAGCCCCTCCCCCTCACTGACATGGATAGAGCAGCCCCTCCCCCTCTCACTGACATGGATAGAGCAGCCCCTCCCCCTCTTACTGACATGGATAGAGCAGCCCCTCCCCCTCTTACTGACATGGATAGAGCAGCCCCTCCCTCTCACTGACATGGATAGAGCAGCCCCTCCCCCATTTGCTGACATGGATAGAGCAGCCCCTCCCCCTCACTGTCATGGATAGAGCAGCCCCTCCCCCATTTGCTGTCACGGATAGAGCAGCCCCTCCCCCATTTGCTGTCATGGATAGAGCAGCCCCTCCCCCATTTGCTGTCATGGATTGAGCCCTAATCTCAAGTGAGGGTGCTCTATGTATAAAACAGGACAGATGAGATTTCTCATTAAGGTTAGTAAACTCCAACACACATTAAAAAGATTATCACATAAATAGATACAGATGACAAGCATCTACTTAAACACTAGATTAGAAACTGAGGTTAGATAAAGCCTGCCACAAAAATGTCTCCATATGTAATGGAGATTTGGATTATAACTGTAACTCATGGAATACTCATACAGAGGAAGCAGCTGAGAGAAAACTACAGGGACGATAAGTCTGTCAGTCTGACAAACTACAGGGACGATAAGTCTGTCAGTCTGACAAACTACAGGGACAGTAAGTCTGTCAGTCTGACAAACTACAGGGACAGTAAGTCTGACAAACTACAGGGACAATAAGTCTTTCAGTCTGACAAACTACAGGGACAATAAGTCTGTCAGTCTGACAAACTACAGGGACAATAAGTCTGTCATTCTTTACAAAATAAGCAGCACACAGGTCTTACCTCGAACTTTATATAATCATACGTCGGAGGGTTAGAATCAATGGTGAACCGTAAATCCATGTACTGAACAATCTGCACCGCCGCCATCTTGTTGTGTTTTTAAGTTCACAAGATTGTTAATGAAAACATCCACAAAAAAAGTCACAAATAAATCCGGGAATCATTCCTCACCATATCTACATGTAGTAGTGGCTAGAAATTCCGTGAGAAGATTATATCTCGTAACCAAAGTAAACGTTACAACTACACATTACCATAACTCCAGGTTGTTCTGGTTCCAATTCTCAAACTTAAACTCCCTAAAATAAGAAATGGAAAGTTCAGAGAATGCTTGCCTTTGACTAAAAAACATAACTTTGAAAATGTATTCTGACGCTAACTGTTGGATAAAGCTATCTAGAATATGACTAAAGAAATCACTTTGAAGAACCGTCGTGTTATTACATCACATCAAAGATAAACACTCCCACATTCAAAAGGAAACCAACCACCAGCACACCACGAAGCCATGGTGAAAAAAATCCTGACAAGAAATGTCCCCAATAGTCTGCCCTCCTCGGGAGAAATCATTATTTATGTGCCAAACATGTCAAACAAGTTGGGGAGAAATCATTATTTACGTGCCAACTTTGTCCTATAGTGGTATTTGAGATTTCTTCCAGTGTATGAATTAAGCAGTACCAATACTGAAAGAGAGTGCTAAATTTATAGTGACATGAAAAAGTTTGGATAATTTCCTCAAGGCCTTCTGTCTCACTCCAATAGAGCTCCTTTTCACAGGCTTACTTATAAATTTGTCTCCAATCCTAAAGGGACTTTTTATTTTTGCAATATGTTAATGTATTTAGTAATTGTACTTGACAAAGTCACCAAGTTGTTGCTGAAAGTCAGTGTACAGACGCATCAAGCTAACAGTACAAGGTTTGACAGTGGTCGGTAAATAATGGCTAAATATTTGCATTCTAGATCAGAGATTGTGTTTAGAAGAGATTGTATGCAAGATTTAGATTACAAATTGGTTTACAGTTCTTGTGTTATTGTATAATGGTGTTTTTCTAATGTATTTGGAGTAATTACCTGTTTTTGTCCTTATCAATAGAACAGAGAAAAATACAAGCTCCAATATTTTTCTGAGAATTCAAAGGAATATCTTAACGATATATATATATATATATCTGTACTGAAACAGTCATATCAGTAAAAAGTATGTGGCTTTAACCCAACACATCACATATCAACATTTATAAATATTCTAAATTTTCAGGATACATACTTGTCACCATCAATCACTGAATATCTCAATTTTTCAGATTTCCCTTACAGACAAAACAACGATTGATTTTACAAACAAAAAAATATATAAAAAGATCAAAATTACCAACAAAATAAAACTCAACATCAAAACAACACATCCACCAGGTGTTAGAACCCCTAGATCAAGGGTTCCATGAAGCTACAAAACAACACATCTGTATCACTGACCAACAACATACTGTATCACTGACCTACAACACATCTGTATCACTGACCAACAACACATCTGTATCACTGACCAACAACACATTTATATCACTGACCGACAACACATCTGTATCACTGACCAACAACACATTTATATCACTGACCAACAACACATCTGTTTCACTGATCAACAACACATTTATATCACTGCCCTACTTTCTATCCCCCTTGCCAGCTGAATATAGAATTAATTTGTTCTCAAAATGACAGCTCTATTGATGTCCTTTAAAGTCTCACAAATTTCAATCTGTATTTAAGTTAAATGAGCTGTTAAAAATTATTGAGACTTCAGTAATCTACAGGGTTTGTCCATGAATACACCACTTAAAACTTTTCTACAGAACTTCATTATATTCACAATTATATACTTAAGTCTATAGATAACACGCACAGTGTACATTTCCATTAATCGCCCTCATTATGTAGAGACCGAGATAAATTCATCAGGAGTTTACAAAACTCAAAATTCTTCAAGCTTAATAGCAAAACTTACATGTATGCCATTTGTAAATTTTTATCAAATTGACTTCTAGGAAAAATTTTTGTTTTCCGTAATTCTAGCAAATTAAATTGATTATCGTTTTTTCAACTTTGATAATTAAAAAAGAATATTACTGACCCATGTGGTGAAATTGTGCTTGTTATTTAAGCTAGTAAACTAGACATGACTAGATTTCACCACTAGATAACTGATCTGAAAGGTTATATGCAAGGGGACATTAAATTATAAAACCAGTTTCATCGGAACAAAAACTGCAATTAAATGGACATTAAAATAGAAAATCATTGAATGAAGAGAGTAAACGATTAAAAGCTGATATCATCTTGGGGAACATTTAAGGAGATAATGACATATTTAGGATGTCACTTATCCATTCTATTATGTACCTAAAAATAGCAATATTAGTTCCTTTCTGTCATAACTCAGTTTTCTTTACCTAATATCCACAAAACTTGCTTTGTACTGAACAAATTTTTAAATTACGAATGCTAAAACAGAATCTATGATTAAAATTTTATGTTTAAATTTACTGCATATGAACAGGTTGTTAATTTGATCATTAAATTTGAATTAGATTGACGGCACCAAAATTTTTGCTTTGAAAAAAAAAAAAAATTTTCACAAAGTTTTTGAAATTTTCTTAAAGACAACTTGAGAGAAATTATCCTGATAATTAGAACAGCCATCCCAGAAAGTAACGCGATTCTCTTTATAGAATATTGTCTAAAAATAAATCTCACTTCTGAGGGTGAATGAGACTGACCTTAAGTACAACATCAAATAAAGTTACATAAAGTATGTTGTTTTGACATGGATAAGGAATTAAGACATACAGCCAGGAATGCTGTCCATTGCTGGTAATGGAAACATCAGAAGTCTTCTAACTGTCTCTGCAATGTGTTGAATGGTAAATCATTCTATGTGTCATCACATCCACCCACCAATCTTGAACAGAACTTATATCTGGCTACAAACCTACGAAACTGATGTAATGATCCTATTTACTAATAGCAGTGAGAAAAAAAAATTTAAAAAAAAAAAAAAATTACTTGACTTTTATAAGAATGGAACTCTTCTTGAAAGGAGATAAATATTTTAGAATGTAACATACATCTTTAAGGCTGAGGTATATACTTCTTAATCCCTAAGCATGAGGTCGATTTTACAGTATGCATAACGTGTAGCTAGGACAAGTTTATATAGACCACTGTGTACTGACACGTAGATACAATATTTAAATGTATTCTAAGCTATACATGGAACCAGTCCAGTTCTCAAAGAAAAAAAAAGGCTCTGAATAGTGTATATATGAAACTTGTGTAAGGGTAAATAAAGACGGCTTGCATGTTTTTGTTAGCGAATCTCAAGACATGTACAGATGGTTCAAAGACTTAAACAAACTTCATTGTCGGCCATTGTCTGTATGTCTCACATTAATATTTCTTGAACAATGACCGATGAAAATTATACCGGGTGGATCAGGTACGTACCTAGATAACAGATCTCACAGAGAGAATTATCATCAATGGCTTTTCAATTTGGAAGGTCATGTTTGAAGGTAGACTATGAAACCTTATAATGTTTTAAACTGCATAGCAACAATATACAATAGGACCTTAATCGGGATTGTTTCAGGAGCTTCATCTCTTACACATATTCCTTGTCAAGTTTGCTGAGTCTACAACCTTCAAAATATTTCAGACTTTGCCCAATAGTCCCCAGATAAAATCCTTTCTGTTTTTTCCTGCAACACTGTGTTAAATTTTTTATGTTTACATCATCTCATCATCCCCTGTTTAATTATTAAAGTTCAGCATTACAAAATCCAATCCTACTGTGATCTTGACTTAACAAATCTCTACCTATTCCAAAACATTCAAACGACATTTTACAAAGAAGCAGTTAGGAAGTACAGACCACTATGGGTGTACAGTGACATCTGTCACTGGCTCAAAGTCATTGGCAGATTATAAAAGTAGTTATTATTTTGTCATCCATAATATAACATGACAATATCTCTGTAATGACATCCTCTACGATATCAAACACTTCTCTATAGTGACATACTCTATAATATATGACACATAATAAACATATCAAACCCCGTCTCTATTTCTCCCCACATAATAAACATATCAAACCCCATCTCTAATTCTCCCCACATTATAAATATCAAACCCCATCTCTAATTCTCCCCACATAATAAACATCAAACCCCATCTCTAATTCTCCCCACATAATAAACACCTAACCCCATCTCTAATTCTCCCCACATAATAAACATCAAACCCCATCTCTTATTCTCCCCACATAATAAACATCAAACCCTATCTCTAATTCTCCCCACATAATAAACATCAAACCCCATCTCTAATTCTCCCCACATAATAAACATCAAACCCTATCTCTCATTCTCCCCACATAACAAACATCAAACCCCATCTCTAATTCTCCCACATAATAAACATATCAAACCCCATCTCTAATTCTCCCCACATAATAAACATCTCAAACCCCATCTCTAATTCTCCCCCACATAACAAACATCAAACCCCATTTCTATTTCTCCCCACATAACAAACATCAAACCCTGTCTCTAATTCTTCCCACATAATAAACATATCAAACCCCATCTATAATTCTCCCCACATAACAAACATCAAACCCCATCTCTAATTCTCCCCACATAATAAACATCAAACCCCATCTCTAATTCTCCCCACATAATAAACACCAAACCCCATCTCTAATTCTCCCCACATAATAAACATCAAACCCCATCTCTAATTCTCCCCACATAATAAACATATCAAACCCCATCTCTAATTCTCCCCACATAACAAACATCAAACCCCATCTCTAATTCTCCCCACATAATAAACATATCAAACCCCATCTCTAATTCTCCCCACATAATAAACATATCAAACCCCATCTCTAATTCTCCCCACATAAAAAACATCAAACCCCATCTCTAATTCTCCCCACATAATAAACATATCAAACCCCATTTCTATTTCTCCCCACATAACAAACATCAAACCCTGTCTCTAATTCTTCCCACATAATAAACATATCAAACCCCATCTCTAATTCTACCTACATAACAAACATCAAACCCCATCTCTAATTCTCCCCACATAATAAACATATCAAACCCCATCTCTAATTCTCCCCACATAATAAACATCAAACCCCATCTCTAATTCTCCCCACATAATAAACATATCAAACCCCATCTCTAATTCTCCCCACATAATAAACATCAAACCCCATCTCTCATTCTCCCCACATAATAAACATATCAAACCCCATCTCTAATTCTCCCCACATAACAAACATCAAACCCCATCTCTAATTCTCCCCACATAACAAACATCAAACCCCATCTCTAATTCTCCCCACATAACAAACATCAAACCCCATCTCTAATTCTCCCCACATAACAAACATCAAACCCCATCTCTAATTCTCCCCACATAATAAACATATCAAACCCCATCTCTCATTCTCCCCACATAACAAACATCAAACCCCATCTCTAATTCTCCCCACATAACAAACATCAAACCCCATCTCTAATTCTCCCCACATAACAAACATCAAACCCCATCTCTAATTCTCCCCACATAACAAACATCAAACCCCATCTCTAATTCTCCCCACATAACAAACATCAAACCCCATCTCTAATTCTCCCCACATAACAAACATCAAACCCCATCTCTAATTCTCCCCACATAATAAAGAAATGAGATCAAGATGGAAACATTTGATTCAATCTTCTTTCCCTTAGTTTCTTTAAGTAATATTGTAAAATTATAAAAAAAAAAAAAAAACAAAGAAAAAACATTTCTCCAATCAAACCATTACAGCGACAAACAATACTTTCCGAGAACTAGGAACTCCCTCGGGGACGCAAGTTAATTCCAAATCCGTGAACAAGTCGTTAGTTATATACGAAGATTGAAATCAGCACACTTTCAGATTTCATGTCCTCGTCTTTGAAGTACAACAAATGTTTCACTGGATCTTAACATTCTCCTTACAAATTTTAACTTCTGTCTAGTCCTTAATTTTACTTTCAAATGTTTTCAAATGACTCCTACTGACTATTCACAAAGTGTTTCAACATAAACACGAAAGTTCAGTCCAGAAGACAAAAGTAACAGATAAGATTTACTGAGACAACGAATGTTTCAGTGTGTTCTAACACTGAAGGTGTCACAGGTAAAAATGATCACGGCAAAATAACCAGGTAGCTTTCAAGTGTAAAACTGTCAGTGATTTGAATTGTCCTGCAAATTTCCATAAATATATCTAAGGTAAACTGACAGGTGATTCCCAGATACTGTTAGGTAGGTCATTTTTCAGGTACACCGTTTCCAGGTACAGCTCTGTGACTAATTAGCTAAATCAACAAAAGTCCAGGTACAATTTATATCTACCTATGTACACCTGTGTATAACTTAATAAAATCACAGGTACATCCTGATTTACCTATATGCAGTAAAACATGACGACTAAATTTTTTTTTTTTTTCTAAATTAGATTTTTTATGACATAATTCAAAATTTTCTAAATTTCTTTCATCAGTCCATTATGAGTTTTAAATCATACTGTTTCCATTGAAATCAGGACAATATTTACATATCATATTATAAGTCCATCCAAACTAGGTTTTGAATGGGAGATTATCTCAGGTTGACACAGGGAGTCCTTCAGCACAGTTAATCAATACAGCTACAACGGAACCGTCTCTCTGTCACTGTGACACTTAAACCGATCTTAAAAGCATATATGTGTTTATCATATTGATGCAAATTTTGAAAAAACCTTTTTCTGAATGTGGTACTCGGGGTCTTTAAAATTCCAAATACAAATCTTATGGCATACACAAGATCTATAAAATCTATTATGGTAACTAAAACAGCTTGTGTACAGAGCTCCCAAAACATTTCAACTTCATTATAACCGCAATTTGTATGGCGAGATGTTTGTCAGAACGGCTTATCACACCAACCTCCAATCTGATCCAAAATGTAACGATTTTCTAACACTGTTTGTATAAGACCTGAATATACACAAGGCTATCATACAATATACATCCCAGTACATTTTTATCATTTTTCATATAACATCTGTAACACATAATCATTTAACATCCGTAACACACTGATGATAGGAAATCCATAGTTAGATGTTATATACCTAGCTCGTCCTAATGGTCCTGTCACGTCCGTGGTCCGAAAACAAACCAACATGGAGTCATCGGCATGCGATTTATCTTAACCGGGACCCTGTGAGATTCTTTTGATAGCACTGACATGCCTTTTAAAGACCTAACAAGCGTTTAATTATTGAGCCGATATAAATCACTGTTTAATTCAGGTTATGTGTGTAATACACAGGTCTCAAGTAACACTAGTTCCTTAGAATTGTACCGGTGTATAGTTGTGTACTTAGGTCTACAGATATACAGTAGTCTATAAAACAGCACTAACACAGCTATATACCATATACAGCAATATATTTAAATAACATCACATATTAGAATTTTAAACAGGTGAATTCCTTTACTTGTTTGACTTTCAATTAATCACCACACAGAATTGTAGTTATTGTGCCTTGTTTTTACACACAGAAATCTCTTCTAATTAATATTTTTCTACTGAAATATTAAGAGTCTAGATCTACATGTTAAACTAAATATGCACAATAAATAGCGAGAGAGTTATCTCCCTTAAGCATCAAACCCATGTCTTGTAGTAAGCCCTGCTATATCTACTACTGTTAAGTAAAATTGTCCTGTAATAAGCCCACCCCTACTTTGAGTTACAGATTTGACCCCCGAAATTTACAGCGGGAGAAATAGAGTGATTGTGACTAAATGAGTAGAACAGTTGTTCTGTCTCACACCATGAACTGGGTTCATACGCTAGTGTGTTGGAGCTCATCGTTCTTATATGTTAGGACATTTTTTTATTTATTTTCTTCAGGTTAGTAAATTCAAAAGAGTTCTTACAACACATCAATTCGAAGTTCTGAGTATGACGTTTTGAGGATTACACTGTCACCTTAATCAAACAAGACAGGAAATGGTCAGAAACTGACCAAAATTTTCGGCTGTACTATATCCCTTTGTACACTTTGGTCAAAAATAGTGTAGTGGATTCACAATTGGTTATAGATGTGCGAGAGGGTCTGTCCCCCACCCCCCTCCCCCCTCTCCACCTCCACCCCTCCCACCTCCATCCCTCCCACCTCCCATTTATCTCTGTTTACTACTAGTAGGACTGATATTTTGGAATTTTCCGAGTCAATGATATGAATTTGCAGTGTAGATTGATCTGTAAGTGCCGATTTATTGATCCAGTACATCCTCTTTGGGTGTTTTATCCTAAGGATGGACAAGAACATTACGAAAATATTGTGAGGATTCATGGAGGTTGCAGTACTACAACCACATATTAAACTGCCTGGTTAGCAATAAGACAGGATTAAACTGAATTATCTCCCCTTAATAAACATGACCATTAGCAATAAGACAGGATTAAACTGAATTATCTCCCCTTAATAAACATGACCATTAACATTATGACAGGATTAAACTGAATTATCTCCCCTTAATTAACATGACCATTAACAATATGACAGGATTAAACTGAATTATCTCCCCTTAATTAACATGACCATTAACAATATGACAGGATTAAACAGAATGATCTTCCCTTAATTAACATAACCATTAACAATATGACAGGATTACACAGAATGATCTCCCCTTAATTAACATGACCATTAGCAATAAGACGGGATTAAACTGAATTATCTCCCCTTAATTAACATGACCATTAACAATATGACGGGATTAAACTGAATTATCTCCCCTTAATTAACATGACCATTAACAATATGACGGGATTAAACTGAATTATCTCAATGACGCTTTGAGTTACTGTATAGATTTAAAGTATAACATTCATCTGATAAGAAAAGAAACTTCAATAAAAAACCTTTAAATCATTCTAAATATACTATAATAAACATTTGACAGAGAGAAAACAAAGAGAGATATAATCCCAGTGTCTATACAATGGCACCTCTTCCTGAACAGGAATAAAGGGAGCCTTTTAAACATTATTGTGTAGTCAGGCGGAATCAATAGTATTTCAACTCGTCGTTACTAGGTAAGAAGACAACAGGTAAAAATGCATTGATTTTTACCATTCAATACTCAATATGACCAAACCAGCAGACATAAAGGATTAAAATCATACAAGCTGGTTATTATAAAATCACACAAGTTGGTTATTATAGATTAAAGGTGACAGGTTTCTGATGAAAGGAAGGGGAATCAAGGGAAAGAGAGAAAAGATGGACGGAAGTGGAAAATAGGATAAATAGAGAAAAGAAAGTGAGACGGAGAGGAAAAAAACAAACAATATGTAATAGGCAAGAGAGAGTTGATGAAAGGGGGAATGTTATGTTGAAGTACTATGGAATCAGACAGAGTGTTTCACATACTGATAGTCAACAGAGATATCCTACAATTGTCAAAGGGAGGCAACTCCTCTTTCTTTAAAGCAGATTTCAAATTAAAGGACCAAGCTGTTTTGACATATAAAGATGATGAAAAATTCTGGACTTATGAAATTATGAAAGGTCACTCATGGGAAGACAGCAGAATGACCTTTGAATTAGATGAAAAGTCATAATGTGAATACGGTGAACCTAAAACAGTGACTTCTACAGACAGGTCTTTGTTATATACAGATGACCTCTATAGACAGGTATCTGTTATATACAGATGACCTCTATAGACAGGTATTTGTTATATACAGATGACCTCTATAGACAGGTATTTGTTATATACAGATGACCTCTATAGACAGGTATTTGTTATATACAGATGACCTCTATAGACAGGTATTTGTTATATACATGTGGCCTTTATAAACAGGTATTTGTTATATACAGTTGACCTCTATAGGCAGGTATGTGGTATATACATGTGGCCTTTATCAACAGGTATTTGTTACATATATATGACCTCTTTAGACAGGTATTTGTCAATACAGATGATCTCTATAGGCAGGTATTAGTTATATACATGTGACCTTTATCAACAGGTATTTGTCACATACATATGACCTCTTCAGACAGGTTTTGTCATATACAGATGACCTCTATAGGCAAGTATTTGTTATATACATGTGACCTTTATCAACAGGTATTTGTCACATACATATGACCTCTTCAGACAGGTTTTGTCATATACAGATGACCTCAATAGGCAAGTATTTGTTATATACATGTGACCTTTATCAACAGGTATTTGTCACATACATATGACCTCTTTAGTCAGGTATTTGTTATATACATGTGGCCTTTATAAACAGGTACTTGTTATATATATGTGGCCTCTATAAGAGAACACAACATTAAGACATTATCATATACCACACAATCTTACAAAGAGGAACACAATTTTCAGGCTTTATCTTATACTACATAATCTGATAACTTGGCTCAAGTTGCTTAAGATTTCGAAAATATTTCCTTTATAATTCTGGAGAAATAGTATATTCAAATGTCATAATTCAAAATGGCTAACGGTTTTCACCTTGAAGATATAGCCATATATGTACTGTTTGATGGACAGATCGTCGATGACGGATAACAAATTTGGAATATCCATCATTTATTGGTGAGTCAGCCATCTTTTATCTGTGAGAGAGTAAAAATGGTAAGCATATAAAAAAACAAACACTAACTTACCACAATAAGTGTTATATGTTCCACTTTGAGTAGTGAGGCTATATCGTCCCTGGGGTCTCTCTCATCACCCGACTCCATGTTATTTAGTCAGTAGGTTTATTGTCATTGGTACAATCACCACCATTCGATCCTTACTGATTCACACTGTACTGTTTATTATTGTCACATCTCTCAGAAATGAGGCAATGTTTTAAAATATCACAGATAAAATCTACTCCACGCATCCAAAAATAAGTATATCTTTGTATGAAGGTGAACACAGTATATAACACTCCAAACAATAGAAATACACAGTTAGTGTGTCATGCAGACATGACATCCGAAGTTTCCTTCTTGAAAAGGTCTTGTTTCCTGACAGTATGGACTACAATAGCCATATCACTAGTTTTGTCTTTTCTAAATCACATCAAATGAATTTCTCCAATGAATTTCTCTATAATTTCCCTCAAGCACAGTTTCTTCATTGGTACCACAAGTCTAACATAAATAGATTATCTCCCTTGAAAGCAATCTAAATGCACCTATCAACTAGATTATCTCCCTTAAAAGCAATTTAAATGCACCTATCAACTAGATTATCTCCCTTGAAAGTAATCTCAATGAACCTATCAACAAGATTATCTCCCTTGAAGGTAATCTAGATGAACCTATCAACTAGATTATCTCCCTTGAAGGTAATCTAAATAAACCTATCAACTTTTCGTAAAATTTGTGTGTCCTTTGACCTCAAGTAATGTTTATCTAACATTTGTGTTTTCTTCTGTACACCTCCTGATAGTTTTACTCCCTGTATGACTGGTACCAAGTTTTCCCAATGATTATGTTTGGTTAACCATTCTCTCTATAATTAGTGTTACTGTTTCACAGGGAACTTTACCAACTATTCACAAACACCACAATGTCAAGTCTCCGTCATATACCTTTCATCTTTTGAACAATGTTCAGGCAAACCTCAACATCAAAAACCATTTTCACCTTGTACTCAAAAGATAAGAAATTAAAAACATATCATAAAATAAAAGCCCTGACAGTGATGCATCCATTATAATACACTCTTCTGTTAATTTCCTACCAATAATTTCACATTGATTTTTAGTTTTCATCAAGGATGGTGTCAGATGTATTTTTTATTGCCTCCCTTTTCAGAAGTCTTTAGTCACAGGTTTGTGATATGTAACCATGACATTTAACAGTCTAGAACAAGCAATTCAAAATTGACAATATTGTTGCAGAAATCAATTCAAATTATTGACCATAAAAGAACTGTTAAGATCAAAATAGTATTTGTACATGAAGTTTCAAATTAAGAAAAACTTTGTAACAGATTTAGGACATAAAACCAGATTATTACTAACACAAATTAGATAATCACCTGACCAGAAAAATGAATTTAAGAAAGGAAAAGACAGTTCCCATCAACATAGGTATGGAACTTTCCTGTCCCTGGGAATTACATCACACTGTCACACTAACATGTCCTGGTAGTGAAGGTCACAGTGTTTTAAAAACTTGATAGTGACAGAAATTGTGGGCCATAAGCAATGTTCATCTCAATGCTGTACAACCAAATCCTTTTTGACAATGAGTCCTGATTCCATATTACAAATCTATCTCACATTTCCTTATTCTAAGATCCTGTGTCACATTTCCTTATTCTAAGATCCTGTGTCACATTTCCTTATTCTAAGATCCTGTGTCACATTTCCTTATTCTAAGATCCTGTGTCACATTTCCTTATTCTAAGATCCTGTGTCACATTTCCTTATTCTAAGATCCTGTGTCACATTTCCTTATTCTAAGATCCTGTGTCACATTTCCTTATTCTAAGATCCTGTGTCACATTTCCTTATTCTAAGATCCTGTGTCACATTTCCTTATTCTAAGATCCTGTGTCACGTTTCCTTATTCTAAGATCCTGTGTCACATTTTCTGATTCTAATTTAACTTAAGTGTAAACATTTTTAAATCCCAATAAGAATTTGACAAATTAATCCACTTTTAGCTGTACCTTGTGTTTTTTGCTTGTTTTAACTATATGGTACACTGGCCAACGCCATCAGTCTGCTGTCTTCCCTCCTTGGTTTAACTATATAGTACACTGGACAACGCCATCAGTCTGCTGTCTTCCCACCTTGTTTTAACTATATGGTACACAGGACAACGCCATCAGTCTGCTGTCTTCCCTCCTTGTTTTAACTATATGGTACACAGGACAACGCCATCAGCCTGTTGTCTTTCTCCTTGTTTTAACTATATGGTACACAGGACAACGCCATCAGTCTGCTGTCTTCCCTCCTTGTTTTTACTATATAGTACACAGGACAACGTAAACAGTTGCTAGTGCTTTCTCCCTGACAGTTGTATAATAGAGAAAAGTTTTTATCTCCCAGCTCTATTGTGTAGGAGTTGTGACAACACGAAGGACTTCAAAACATCCATGACTCAAAGCTGTACATGGTTAATTTTTAATGAGCATACACATCACTATAATACCACGTGGACATACATCACTGCACAAATAATGCTTCAACAATTTCTCATCATCATTATAAACGGTGCGTACATTCCAGCTCGGAAAAGATGGACAGACTGTAACCAACTACCAAACCAACGCGTCAGACTACGCCGTCTACACCGAAGTCCAGACAACACATGACATCTACACCTAAGTCCAGGTAACAGCACAAAGGTCAGTAGATGTTGAATTTTTAGTTGATATTATGGAAAGCAATGCTAGTCTTTAATAACTTGTTTAAATCTCGTCATAAAATATGTGCTCAATCTTCTCTGTATGAAATAATTCCACATTAATGTACTGCTTTAGAGTGGATAATTTTTTTTCAAATTCTCATTGGAATTTTTAAAAAAGATTAACAGAAACTTATAAAAACAATTACACTTTGTACTACAATTTCTTCAACCTGTAATTAAAATCACAACATCACCTTGCTGCTATATGTACATTTCACATTTACAACTGAAATTCTTCTGTAACCTAAACAAATCATAAAAGTCTGCCATATCCAACCACATCACCAGCTTCTTTAAATCACCCCCATTACAAAAATAGGAAAATAGTGCAACCATTAGAAGCAGCATAATAGCTGTATATTGGATGGACTTAACAGCCATACATAACAATATATAGCAATATGTTACTGTGATAGCATTTGGTTCCTTGTTACAAAACGCCCATTAACAGCAATTACAGGTGTTCTTTACATCTTGTGATGGAACTTATTCATGCTTCAGTTCAATTTTCCAATAACTTGATTAATTATTTATGGAAACTGAAGACTATGAAGGTTGTTCATGAGATGTTTAAATTCATACCTGATGTGACAGAACGATAGCAAGATAGCATATGTATAAACCTGTTATAATGTTAAAATATGGAGCTGATTTCACTCCAATGTCTCAATAAGGGGCCTGATTTCACAAGAATATCTTAATAAGGGGCCTGATTTCACAACAATGTCTTAATAAGAGGCCTGATTTCATAACAATGTCTTAATAAGGGGCCTGACTTCACAACAATGTCCTAATAAGGGGCCTGATTTCACAACAATGTCTTAATAAGGGGCCTGATTTCACAACAATGTCCTAATAAGGGGCCCGATTTCACAACAATGTCTAAATAAGGGGCCTGACTTCACAACAATGTCTTAATAGGGGGCCTGATTTCACAACAATGTCTTAATAAAGGGCCTGATTTCACAAGAATGTCTTAATAAGGGGCCTGATTTTACAACAATGTCTTAATAAGGGGCCTGATTTCACAACAATGTCTTAATGAGGGGCCTGATTTCACAAAAATGTCTTAATAAGGGGCCTGATTTCACAACAATGTCTTAATGTTAATCCTGATTTCACAACAATGTCTTAATAAGGGGCCTGATCTTACAACAATCTCTTAATATGAAGCCTGATTTCACAACAATGTCTTAATAAGGATCCTGATTTCACAACAATGTCTAAATAAGGGGCCTGACTTCACAACAATGTCTTAATAGGGGGCCTGGTTTCACAAGAATGTCTTAATAAGGGGCCTGATTTCACAACAATGTCTTAATAAGAGGCCTGATTTCATAACAATGTCTTAATAAGGGGCCTGACTTCACAACAATGTCCTAATAAGGGGCCTGATTTCACAACAATGTCTTAATAAGGGGCCTGATTTCACAACAATGTCCTAATAAGGGGCCCGATTTCACAACAATGTCTAAATAAGGGGCCTGATTTCACAAAAATGTCTTAAGAAGGGGCCTGATTTCACAAGAATGTCTTGATATGGAGCCTGATTTCACAACAATGCCTTAATATGGAGCCTGATTTCACATGTCTTGATATGGAGCCTGATTTCACAACAATGCCTTAATATGGAGCCTGATTTCACAACAATGTCTTAATAAGGGGCCTGATTTCACAACAATGTCTTGATATGGAGCCTGATTCCACAACAAAGTCTTAATAAGGATCCTGATTTCACAACAATGTCTTAATATGGAGCCTGATTTTACAATGTCTTACTATGGAGCCTGATTTCACAACAACGTCTTAATATGGAGCCTGATTTCACAACAATGTCTTAATAAGGAATCTGATTTCACAACAATGTCTTAATATGGAGCCTGATTTCACAACAATGTCTTTATGTGGAACCTAATTCATCCACTTCTTAATATGATGCATGACCTCACGTGCAAGGTCTTGTAAAAGGTTTTATCTGTAACAACTGACATTGTCAGAACCTTGAATGAAATCTCTGTAGCATGATTTTTCAATACTTTGTTACAACAACATATCCCTGACAAAAGTGTCTTTCGTGTAAAGATCAATGTTGAAACATTTATCAATCTACTTGTCAGTCAGAATCAGTGATAATTACTGCATCGATTATACAGATATTATAGGGAAAACGATTAATTCCCTATTAAAGCTATCATAGTTGTGACGAGTCTCTCTGCTCCAACACCCTCAACACATGGAATATCAATGATGGAGTTAGCAATGCTCTATAGCCAACAGTGTCACACATCTTATACAGTGTTGTATAGCAGCACCCTGAAAGTACTATATCACTCCATTAAAACTAATCATTGGAACAAAGTGTCAGTGTTTGTCATTATTAACTGATACTCAGGCCTTGATACTTGAAACACAATTTAACATTGGGGATGAGTTTATTACAGAAATTTTTTGTAGTTTTACTCAAAAATATAAGCTGACACTCTGTTTTCCATGACACTCTCTGCTTTACATGACACACTCTGTTTTCCATGACACTCTCTGTTTCAATGACACACTCTGTTTTCCATGACACTCTCTGTTTTCCATGACACTCTCTTCATGACACTCTCTGGTTTCCATGACACACTCTGTTTCCATGACACTCTCTGTTTCAATGACACTCTCTGTTTTCCATGACACTCTCTTCATGACACTCTCTGGTTTCCATGACACACTCTGTTTCCATGACACTCTCTGGTTTCCATGACACTCTCTGGTTTCCATGTCACACTCTGTTTCCATGACACACTCTGTTTCCATGACACTCTCTGGTTTCCATGACACTCTCTGTTTTCCATGACACACTCTGTTTCCATGACACTCTCTGTTTTCCATGACACTCTCTTCATGACACTCTCTGGTTTCCATGACACACTCTGTTTCCATGACACTCTCTGGTTTCCATGACACTCTCTGTTTTCCATGACACACTCTGTTTCCATGACACTCTCTGGTTTCCATGTCACACTCTGTTTCCATGACACACTCTGTTTCCATGACACTCTCTGGTTTCCATGACACTCTCTGTTTTCCATGACACTCTCTGTTTTCCATGACACTCTCTGTTTTCCATGTCACACTCTGTTTCCATGACACTCTCTGGTTTCCATGACACTCTCTGTTTTCCATGACACTCTCTGTTTTCCATGACACTCTCTGTTTTCCATGTCACACTCTGTTTCCATGACACTCTCTGGTTTCCATGACACTCTCTGTTTTCCATGACACTCTCTGGTTTCCATGACACTCTCTGTTTTCCATGTCACACTCTGTTTCCATGACACTCTCTGGTTTCCATGACACTCTCTGTTTTCCATGACACTCTCTGTTTCCATGACACTCTCTGGTTTCCATGACACTCTCTGGTTTCCATGACACACTCTGTTTTACATGACACTCTCTGGTTTCCATGACACTCTCTGGTTTCCATGACACACTCTGTTTTACATGACACACTGTGCTTTACATGACACACTCTGTTTTACATGACACACACTGCTTTCCATGAGTTACTTGTAATAAACTTGGGTATACTGCTAAAACTAAACTTTGATAACTTTTTTTAAATACCAATATAACATGTTCTGTAACTGTATGCTTGTAAATAACAGCTGTTTCTGCCAATAAACAGATACAAGATTATAATCAAGTTACCTACAGGTAACATGTATGTGTGGTTGCCTTGTAAACAGGGCTGGACACAATGGTCATCTTAACCTACAGGTAACATGTCATGTGGGCTGGACACAATGCTCATCTTAACCTACAGGTAACATATCATGTGTGGTTACCTTGTAAACAGGGCTGGTCACAATGGTCATCTTAACCTACAGGTAACATATCATGTGTGGTTACCTTGTAAACAGGGCTGGACACAATGGTCATCTTAACCTACAGGTAACATGTCATGTGGGCTGGACACAATGGTCATCTTAACCTACAGGTAACATATCATGTGTGGTTACCTTGTAAACAGGGCTGGTCACAATGGTCATCTTAACCTACAGGTAACATATCATGTGTGGTTACCTTGTAAACAGGGCTGGACACAATGGTCATCTTAACCTACAGGTAACATATCATGTGTGATTACCTTGTAAACAGGGCTGGACACAATGGTCATCTTAACCTACAGGTAACATGTCATGTGTGGTTACCTTGTAAACAGGGCTGGACACAATGGTCATCTTAACCTACAGGTAACATGTCATGTGTGGTTACCTTGTAAACAGGGCTCGACACAATGGTCATCTTAACCTACAGGTAACATGTCTGTGTGATTACCTTGTAAACGGGGCTGGACACAATGGTCATCTTAACCTACAGGTAACATGTCATGTGGGCTGGACACAATGGTCATCTTAACCTACAGGTAACATATCATGTGTGGTTACCTTGTAAACGGGGCTGGACACAATGGTCATCAGCAGCTTTTTTTTCTCCTTCATCTTTTTACACGCCAGAATTTTCAAAATCCACAGTTGATTGAATCATCGTGATGTAGAGTGATCCTTGCAGTGATGTTCCTGGTAAATTTCTACTGTCCAATGCGTATTGACTATGTTAATCCCAGTACACAAAACCTCATGTTGAAAGTTCACTTTTCACGAACATCTCCAAATCACAGAGAGAAAAATAAAACGTTGTCACTGGGATTGTCAAATCTCTTACTGGTCGTCTTGAATCAACGTTTGATAGATATACCCACCACCGAGTGTTAATCCTAAAGACAACACAGGACTTTCTCCTCACATCCAACACAATTCATAAACAGTAAGAAATGCTTTGATAACTGTTTTTTATATTCTGTTTTATCTGAGACGGTTGACACGGACCTTGTCAGATTTTACTATACTACTGAGATTTAAACGTCTTTTCTTTCATATCTCTTGGTAACCAATAGCAGTGATGGACCAAGGAGCTGTGTGGCACCACAATCTCTAGTCAAACTTGTAAACAAGCCATTGAGGGAAAAGTATAGACAGTATTTCGTATCATTTATAACCAAGTCTGCGAAGAAGAAGGAATACCATTCGAGTGTAAGGTGTGTATTTTTTAATTACTTTTGTGAAAGTTTGGACATTGACATATGGCACAGGGACACTCCCTGGGATGTGTACAGCACAAAACACCTTTATCATAGAGAATCATTATCACCATTTACAAATAGTTGTAAGAAATAATCACTGTAACGTTGCCTGATATGTCAATTTCAACTCAATGTATCTCAAAAAATACTTAACGTCAGCAGCACTGAAACGATATACGTAAAAACTAATACCGGAAATCACTACACCATCAAATCCATAACAAATGATGAAATTTTTGGTGAAGTGACATGTAGGTGTAGTTTAATTCATCAAGGGAGATACAAGCTGGTTACCGTAAATATTCGCGTATAGTGCGCACGCGCACTCGCGTATAGTGCGCAGGTACTTTTTGGAGATCAGATTTAAAAAAAAAAAATCTACAGAAAAATTAATTCACTGGTCACTGCGACGAAACAGCTTAAAAAAGTGCGCACTATACGCGAATATTTATGGTACTATTTTTAAAAATTTATTTCAAGAGGAAGAATTTGTTCTTAAATGCTTCATAAACTAGAAAATGTCCATTCTGATCAGGTGTAGGATATATGTAATAATACACACAGTTGTTTGTCCTGAGTCTTTCTGTATCTGCATCATGTATCTCTTCTTCACTTTATTTAACAACCAAATCAAACAGCTCTCCCATTTATTAGAATATCAAAATTGCTCTCACAAAAAAACTGTGTAGTATCTCCCCTGGTGTGATATTTGACAGAATATCAATTGAAGAATAAGCTTGTTTACAAATGATGTCCACATCTAGAGGAGGGAGTTTACATACACCTGCTAATTACTGACCATAATCTCCATGAATAGCCTATACAGATTTTACCTTCAAGTCAGGAGAGCTCTCAATACACTATACAGAAATTACCTCCATGTCTAAAGAGTGCTCATTATTCTCCTCCATGTGTGGCAAGTGTGGATTATAGTAGAAAAGTATTAAGTATATACAAATATATACTACTGAATTTTATCACTGACTATTAAACCTGACAGTTCACTGTAATTCCAATGAGGCTCCAGAATATCTAAGTTAAACATATTAATCTATTCTACCATATAAACCTGCTCAACATCTGGCTCATTATTAACCTCATTAGACTGTCACAGTTCAAACGAGGAAATAAGCTTTTTCTTAATGCCACCATATAGTCTACTTCATCATACCCCTGTGTATTCTCCTCCCTTCCTCCTCTTCCCTCTCCATGAGATGCCCCCCCCCTCCTTCTTTCTCCTCTTCCCTCTTTGTGAACCCTCCATTTTCTCTTCCATCTCACTATTCTACCCCTCTGTATCATCCTCACTTCTTTTTCCTCTTCCCGGTCATATAACCCTCCATGTTTGAATCCTTACTATTTCCTATTCCATCACACTTACCGGTAACATAAAGAGCCTTATACCTGTGATTTACACCAAATCTCATTAACATATACCAAATATGATCTATTTATACCAAATCTCATTAATTTACACTTTACACTTAGCTCCACTGTAAATGTATGAAATTGACATTACACTGTCAATCACAACCACTACATATAATGATTTACCAGGTGAAAGAGACCTTTAGAGATTACTGTAGTCCTTTGAAGGGTAGTAATTCTAAGTTCATGTACTGAGGTAAGGACACAAAGTCTACATCAAGGTAGGTTTTACAGTAGGGTTTGTCTTTATACTCTAGATATTGTAATATCAACATAGATTGCCCTTCCTGGGTTTGTCTTTATACTCTAGATATTGTAATATCAACATAGATTGCCCTTCCTGGGTTCGTCTTTATACTCTAGATATTGTAATATCAACAGAGATAGCCCTTCCTGGGTTCGTTTTTATACTCTAGATATTGTAATATCAACATAGATTGCCCTTCCTGGGTTCGTCTTTATACTCTAGATATTGTAATATCAACAGAGATAGCCCTTTCTGGGTTCGTCTTTATACTCTAGATATTGTAATATCAACATAGATTGCCCTTCCTGAGTTCGTCTTTATACTCTAGATATTGTAATATCAACAGAGATAGCCCTTTCTGGGTTCGTCTTTATACTCTAGATATTGTAATATCAACATAGATTGCCCTTCCTGGGTTCGTCTTTATACTCTAGATATTGTAATATCAACATAGATTGCCCTTCCTGGGTTCGTCTTTATACTCTAGATATTGTAATATCAACATAGATTGCCCTTCCTGGGTTCGTCTTTATACTCTAGATATTGTAATATCAACAGAGATAGCCCTTTCTGGGTTCGTCTTTATACTCTAGATATTGTAATATCAACATAGATTGCCCTTCCTGGGTTCGTCGTTATACTCTAGATATTGTAATATCAACATAGATAGCCCTTCCTGGGTTCGTCTTTATACTCTAGATATTGTAATATCAACATAGATTGCCCTTCAGGGATTCGTCTTTATACTCTAGATATTGTAATATCAACAGAGATAGCCCTTCCTGGGTTCGTCTTTATACTCTAGATATTGTAATATCAACATAGATTGCCCTTCCTGGGTTCGTCTTTATACTCTAGATATTGTAATATCAACATAGATTGCCCTTCCTGGGTTCGTCTTTATACTCTAGATATTGTAATATCAACATAGATTGCCCTTCCTGGGTTCGTCTTTATACTCTAGATATTGTAATATCAACATAGATTGCCCTTCCTGGGTTCGTCTTTATACTCTAGATATTGTAATATCAACATAGATTGCCCTTCCTGGGTTCGTCTTTATACTCTAGATATTGTAATATCAACATAGATTGCCCTTCCTGGGTTCGTCTTTATACTCTAGATATTGTAATATCAACATAGATTGCCCTTCCTGGGTTCGTCTTTATACTCTAGATATTGTAATATCAACATAGATTGCCCTTCCTGGGTTCGTCTTTATACTCTAGATATTGTAATATCAACAGAGATTGCCCTTCCTGGGTTCGTCTTTATACTCTAGATATTGTAATATCAACATAGATTGCCCTTCCTGGGTTCGTCTTTATACTCTAGATATTGTAATATCAACAGAGATAGCCCTTCCTGAGTTCGTCTTTATACTCTAGATATTGTAATATCAACATAGATTGCCCTTCCTGGGTTCGTCTTTATACTCTAGATATTGTAATATCAACATAGATTGCCCTTCAGGGATTCGTCTTTATACTCTAGATATTGTAATATCAACAGAGATAGCCCTTCCTGGGTTCGTCTTTATACTCTAGATATTGTAATATCAACATAGATTGCCCTTCCTGGGTTCGTCTTTATACTCTAGATATTGTAATATCAACATAGATTGCCCTTCCTGGGTTCGTCTTTATACTCTAGATATTGTAATATCAACATAGATTGCCCTTCCTGGGTTCGTCTTTATACTCTAGATATTGTAATATCAACATAGATTGCCCTTCCTGGGTTCGTCTTTATACTCTAGATATTGTAATATCAACATAGATTGCCCTTCCTGGATTCGTCTTTATACTCTAGATATTGTAATATCAACATAGATTGCCCTTCCTGGGTTCGTCTTTATACTCTAGATATTGTAATATCAACATAGATTGCCCTTCCTGGATTCGTCTTTATACTCTAGATATTGTAATATCAACATAGATTGCCCTTCCTGGGTTCGTCTTTCTCTTGTATAGATTTATTATTCATACAATAGTGTACCAAACAGCACCTGAATGTTATTGCTCTCAAAGTCTTATGGAGATGTGTGTTCTGGTAATCTCCATATATACTCAGATGTAACTGACATCGCCAGACTTTGGGAGTATGTCATTATGACATAGCCAGACTTTGGGAGTATGTCATTATGACATAGCCAGACTTTGGGAGTATGTCATTATGACATCGCCAGACTTTGGGAGTATGTCATTATGACATCACCAGACTTTGGGAGTATGTCATTATGACATCGCCAGACTTTCGGAGTATGTCATTATGACATAGCTAGATACACTTTTCGGGAATATGTCATTATGACATAGCTAGACACAAATTTTGGGAGTATGTCATTATGACATAGCTAGACACAGATTTCGGGTGCATGTCATTATGACATAACTAGACACAGATTTCGAAAGTATGTCATTATAACATAGCTAGACACAGATTTTGGGTGTATGTCATTATGACATATCCAGACACAGATTTCAGGAGTGTGTCATTATGACATAGCTAGACACAGATTTTTGGAGTGTGTCATTATGACATAGCCAGACACAGAAAAATGATATTTAGGGGTCAGATATGACAGCAATTCACACAGGGGTCAGATACAACAGCAATTCACACAGGGGTCAGATACGACAGCAATTCACACAGAGGTCAGATACGACAGCAATTCACACAGAGGTCAGATACGACAGCAATTCACACAGGGGTCAGATACGACAGCAATTCCCTCAGGTGTCAGATACAACAGCAATTCACACAGGGGTCAGATACGACAGCAATTCCCTCAGGGGTCAGATACGACAGCAATTCACTCAGGGGTCAGATACGACAGCAATTCACACAGGGGTCAGATACGACAGCAAATCACACAGGGGTTAGATACAACAGCAAATCACTCAGAGGTCAGATACAACAGCGAATCACACAGAGGTCAGATACGACAGCAATTCCCTCAGGGGTAAGATATCACAAAATGTTATAATATTCAAGAGTCAGATAAGCAAAACACACAATAGGCATGTATGGTTTTTCTATTAGTAATCAAGTATCCCGATATTGTTCTTTTATAGGATCTTTCAGGAGAAAAATCTTGGGTGGCCAGGCTATTGAGAAAAAAATTAAGTTTCCCATATTTTTGACACCTGTCATCTTGAAAGCAGGCCAGACAAAGAAGAACATCATGGGTCAGGAAAGAGAGAAACAAGAATACAGTGTCTAGATCTATTCTTTATTTCCCCAGTAGAAATCTGGTCCACAGTTGGAAGGGGATGAGGGATCTCTAGTCTACCTAGCTGTACTAATAAGCATCACAAGAAAACATCACTATGTGTCAAGTGTCGAGTGTATTTATGTTAACAGATTAATAAAAATCTTCAAAAATGAAAAGATTTCATGCCTGAAGGTATAATAAAAAGGAAACTCATGTTGCCTGAAAATCAAATCAATTTCAAGGTTCATTACAGCAGTAAAATATCATTTTCTATTCAAACAAATTTAAAAGTCCAAAGTGTTCTCTTTTTCATTAATTATCCTCACAACAAAGCTGGGCACAGCTGGGCCATGTTGTAAAAAGCTTGCTAAATTAACAGTTAATTTAAATAAAAGGTTTAACCCAAATTCAAAACTATACCTGTTTTTGCTATTTAGCATTTAATTGGCTATACCTATGTAATAACTGAGAATATTAGATTTTTTATATTTATAATTTTAGATATGGATATAGAGGCAATTGTTTTGCCTGCGTCCATTATTTACTTATTAATATACCTGTTGTTCTACACACAATATAATGAATATTCAATCATGTTGCTTAAACTTTATTTTGGCACCAATTGATAAAGTGGAAAATAAAAATCCTAAATTCTTTGTATCCTAACTCAGATAAACTTTCACAAGCTTAGTGCATGATGGCCCAGCCTTATCAAGACATTTATGCAACTTTTCACAGGGGTAATCCAACAGCTATCCTATAATAGGGGAGATAACTCTGTATACCATGTAAAGTCTGTATTACTTTAAGGAAGCTAACATTTTATTACATTTTTACCGGTGAAACATAGAAAAAAACAATCACATTTTTATAAAAGTGTTATTTGCCACTAGTGACAAATAACACTTTTGCTGACTTACACCAATGAAAATAGAGAACACATCTCACATAACTGACCAATCATAAAGTCCTTTACTAAAACACACACACAAACACATATCTGTGGGGGTGGGGGGTTTACTAGTAACCTGACCTTCAGTTCTGAGGTAAACTTCCATTTTCATGGAAGTCAGAAAACAATGCAAGCCAGTAACATAAGTTACCTTATCTGAGGTCCAACCCCATCCCCAACCTAATGTCTTGAAAGTGGACCTAGACATTTCAATAGGAGTTTTGTCACTGACAGCAACAACATAGCAACTTCATGGGTTGCTGTCATATTGTCGGCCATATTTTATTTACTTATTGTTGAACTCTCTCTGAATGCTTTACAGCAAATTTTGATTGTTAGTTACATAAACAAGTAACATTTTCTATATGAAGATAAAAATAAATTCATATTGAATTTTATTTTTTGTGTTTAAACATTTTTACAGAATTTTTGTTGTTGCTAACAGTGAAGTTATAATGAGTGAGTATAGCATCTGCCCAAACACCTGGTCAGCTTCCTTGTTTTATATCTGTCCTAAACATGCCAGTTATTTCATTATTTGATCATAAAAATGTAATTTATAGAATATAAAAGTGTCTCCAGTAATAACAAATATGTTTTACAAGTACGTATAATATTTTTTGTATCTGTCACTCACGCTGAACTCATAAAAGATACTAAAATATTAGACACACTTGTGAAATATAGTTGTTATTATCTTAATTTAGAAGCAAACTTGGCAGTATATAGGGTTTGTGCACACTTCACTAATGCATGGTACTGGATGTTCCTACCTGCAGTTTCTTAATCATATCAGCATACTCTCCGCGCATAGCCTCCAAATCGGCAGCATGGGTTTCGTGAAGAGCTTTGAGCTGATCCTGGTGTAGAACCTCTAACTCTGGAGATAGAAAAAAAAAAAAACTGTCAGTTATTCATTGTTTTCATATAGAATAATGTATTCAGATTTCATTCAAAATATGCTAAATATGCTGACTGACTGATATCTTACATATCTCTCACTGATTGGCTAATATTTTACATATCTCTCACTGATTGGTTAAAATCTTACATATCTCTCACTGATTGGCTAATATCTTACATATCTCTCACTGATTGGTTAATATCTTACATATCTCTCACTGATTGGCTAATATCTTACATACCTCTCACTGATTGGTTAATATCTTACATATCTCTCACTGATTGGCTAATATATTACATATCTCTCACTGATTGGCTAATATCTTACATATCTCTCACTGATTGGTTAATATCTTACATATCTCTCACTGATTGGCTAATATCTTACATATCTCAAACTGATTTGCTAATATCTTACATACCTCTCACTGATTGGTTAATATCTTACATATCTCTCACTGATTGGCTAATATCTTACATATCTCTCACTGATTGGTTAATATCTTACATATATCTCACTAATTGGCTGTTTCCACTGTAAAATGCCTTACTGAGAACGGTAAAATATCTGAGAGGAAATTGCTATAGTCTGTTAAGAACCAGAACAGGTCATGTGTAGGTTGTATCTATACAATAGATTATACTGTATTCAGGTCAGACATACAACATGGCTGACATCACTAAAACAATTATCAGTTACCTCTTTTGGATTCTTGGAGCTCTAGTCTGTGTCTTTCTATGACACTTTGGAGTTCATCAAGTTTGACCTGGTAACAACACAAAATCACTGATCAAGGCAATGTTTGTTTGATATGTACTAGCAGACACAATATGCCCGACACTTCTGTTGAGTTTGATCACAACATATTAATGGAAGGTCATTTTGAAACATTATTTTGTTGGTAAAGATTACATAAATCAATCAAATTTAACAAAATTTAACTTTTTACCAGTTTTACCTCCCTTTATTATGTTATAAACTTACACAGCACACCTCCCTAATAATTACTTCAATAAACCATTCTACAGAGTTATCTCCCATATGACTATATATATATCTTGATACTATCATAATATCAAAATAGCTACCATAAGCTCTCTCTTTCATCAACTTACATCAGTGGTAAGGACCACATTTAAGAAATAAACAATGACAGAATCCATTAATTCTAATGATATCACACTCTTTTACATAGATCACCATTCATTGAGTTAAATGTCTTATCAATATATATAAACAACATATTAATTTTAAGTAATGAAATCATTAATCACATTGTTTGATGAGAAACTAATAAATAAGAAACATCAAGGCAGATATTTTGTAGAAATAACACAGCAGTAAAGATAAAGATCCGAAAACAAAGTAGAAAACTACTACAGGAAAGGGAGACTACTGGTTAAGTATAGGTAGCCTACACTATGTAGGCTGAAAACCTTGTTATCACATAATCTGCTGCTATGAATGATTATCCTTGATCTGACTACCTGTCTTATTAAGTATATATCTCCTTAAGTCTTGAATTTTCATACTTAGAGTTTACCTCTCTTTACTGTGTATTTATCTCCCCTTAATGTGTATTTATCTGCCCTTACTTTGTATTATCTCCCTTACTGTGTATTATCTTCCCTTACTGTGTATTTATCTTCCCTTACTGTTTATTTATCTTCCCTTACTGTGCATTTATCTCCCTTTACTGTGCATTTATCTCCCTTTACTGTGTATTATCTCCCCTTACTGTGTATTTATCTCCCTTACTGTGTATTATCTTCCCTTACTGTGTATTATCTCCTTTACTGTGTATTATCTCCCCTTACTGTGTATTTATCTCCCTTACAGTGTATTATCTCCCTTACTGTGTATTTATCTCTCCTTACTGTGCATTTATCTCCCCTTACTGTGTATTTATCTCCCTTACTGTGTATTATCTCCCTTACTGTGTATTATCTCCCCTTACTGTGTATTATCTCCCTTTACTGTGTATTTATCTCCCTTACTGTGTATTATCTCCCTTACTGGGTATTTATCTCCCCTTACTGTGTATTATCTCCCCTTACTGTGTATTATCTCCCCTTATTGTGCATTTATCTCCCTTTACTGTGTATTTATCTCCCTTACTGTGTATTATCTCCCTTACTGTGTATTTATCTTCCCTTACTGTGTATTTATCTCCACTTACTGTGTATTTATCTCCCCTTAATGTGTATTTATCTCCCTTACTGTGTATTATCTCCCCTTACTGTGTATTTATCTCCCTTTACTGTGTATCATCTCCCCTTACTGTGTATTTATTTCCCTTTGTATCTATAGTAAAGAGAAGTTTTGAGCACCTAATTGCTCACCATACTTAATCATTTTGATGTTTGATAACAAGGTTTTCAGTTACCATGTGTAGTGTTACATATACCTTACTTTTAATCTACTAATCATGCAAATTTATAAAAAATAAATGCAAATGCATGTGTGTTACCAGAACCAACAGCACCCAGGGACTGTGTTGCTACCACTGGTGTATCCATACAACCATCATTAAATCATCAGGATCAAAATTTCAACCAATCAGATCATCAGTATCACAATTTCAACCAATCAGATCATCAGGATCAAAATTTCAACCAATCAGATCATCAGTATTACAATTTCAACCAATTAGATCATCAACTTTAAAATTTCAACCAATCATATCATCAGTATTAAAATTTCAACCAATCTTATTCCATATTAACAGCAAAATACATCTTAGACTGCTGTTTGGAATGTAACAAAGGTTCTGCCTCCACCCAGACAAGATTTTTTTTCTTTCTTTTAGTTTCAGGTGTTGATATGAAGCACTGTATTAAGTTTAATTGAAATCTGGCACCAATTTTTCTCTGCATTTTTTGAGTGCATTTGAATTTGAATTTTGATGTGTTTGGTATGAATACACTAAACCAGAGGGTGTATGGATACTTGACCTTGTAGTAACACATGCTGACCCTGTAACCTCCGACCCCTACAGTGAAAATCTACAGTGAAAGTGTCTGATTATAAGTTAATTTGAAATTGGGTTTTACACATGTCCTGTAGCTCTCCATTTACAATCACTGCAAAAATTAAAACGACAATTCATCAATTATGAATGATATCAGCCACAATTAATGCTAAAATTGATATGTACAGCTTGTTAAATATATATACCATGTAAGTTAACTACTCCCAATACAGTTGTGTTCAATTCTCTAAGTCCATTCCATTTGTAGCTAAACTACAAAGCCTATATTTTTTTACTTTTTAAACTAAACGTTTTGCTGGATATCAAAACATCATCTTAGAGATAGTGTTATAAATATCGCCTTCCTTTAAGTTTCAAATTTTCTGAATCAAATCTGTTTATAATACAGACTTAAAAAGATTTTTTAGCATTTGATATATCCACATATCTAACTGGAAATATATAAACAAGCTGAGATGATTTATCTTCCTTGGTAATCAATATCATAACATCGATGTATTTAAAGTGTTCGAATTTCCTCAATAATACGTAATAAGAACTTTCCCAAAACTTTCGGATCGAAATGATGTAACGATGACTAAGGAACGGTAACATATCAATCTGTACTTCAAACAAACCACGTTAAGATAAATTAGGGACGAAGACAATAATATACATGTATTAACCTTATATGGTAATGTAAATTATATCAAAATTACTGAAGCAGAAATAAATATTAACAGCTGTTCACTCATGCACTACAGGGAAAAACATCTTTTTTTCTTTTAAATTAAACTAGGAAGCAAAATTAACATATAGACACACATTAATAATATTTAGGGATAAACTAGTAAGCAAAATCATAAATTTCAATTCATTATAAAATATATCTGTTTCCATAGTAACGAAATAAATTTAAAATATATTTTCCTTCTTGCTACTAAAACTCACTTCATTAAAATCAAAAACAACATTACTGACTGTCAGCTAAAATATCAAGGTTTGATAAAACAGATAACACCTTTTCCCAGAAAATGAACATGCTTGAATTTACTTTGGATGAAAATTTCATTACAAAAATAGAAATTATAACAAATATATTCTGATTCAATGACAAAAAAATGTTGTTTGTTACAGAAGACTATGGAACTCTATTTCAGCATTCGTTTTATTGACAAGGATGTAATAAGTACTATGTTCTACATATGCAGGGACTAGTTTTTACTCTACAATAAACATTCACATACTTTTTGGGAATATGATATAAAAAGTAGGTTTTTTACGCTGTGCTTTTATCAAAATTTTAATGCAGTGATTAAAAATTCTTAAAAACACCTTTCCTGGTAGCACAGTTCAGCCCAATACATGTAGTATACAAACATCATGTTTTCGGATATTTTTTTATGAGGCTTCAGAGTTGAAAACATTGGATGGAGAGATATTGTGTTCACTTTTCATCAAATAGTGAAGAACGTTTTTTTCAAAATTTCTTTTCATACTTATCCAACCAAATCTCTTCATAATGTAATCATTCGATTATTCATGAGCACTACTATATGTTTTATTTATAAATGACCTAATTAATTAGCCTAGAGAATTGTATATTGTAATGATTTTATACATAAGTCTATATAGCTGTTACTATGGAAGCAGTTTTACACGGATTCTTACCTCCTGAAGTGCTTCATATTCCTTGAAATCAATAAAACCATCTATATAATTCTGTCGAAATAATATCTCATATTTTTCTGAAGAATAAAAATTAATTGCTTGTTCCCTGTAAAGTCATTCCTAACCTTATTCAAAGTGCCCTCTTTGTTTCTCTCTAACTGTTTTCCCCTAACTGTCCCTCCTAAGTGTCCCCCCTAACTGTTTCCCCCTAACTGTCACCCCTAAGGATCCCCCCTAACTGTTTCCCCCTAACTGGGACCCTTCTGTTTCCCCCTAACTGTCACCCCTAAGGGTCCCCCCTAACTGTCCCCCCTAACTGTCACCCCTAAGTGTCCCCCTAACTGCTTCCCCCTCAAAAACTGTGATAAAAAATACCACTGCAATAAAGGTTTTATTTTACTATAACATAATTTAAATTCTGAACCTTGAACTTCAACCTTATGATCATGACCTTGACACATTTCTGCCTCAATAAAACCTATATTCGGTAAATTAAGAGAGAAATTCAACCCAACTGAAATTTGTAACTGTACTACGTGGAATGAGGTCCTTTATTCATTTTTTTTTACATGATGATCTTACATAGACAGTGGGGAGGGAAATACACACACTTCTGAACCAAACTGATACTCACCGCTGTTTCACTGTCTTTATTTTTAAGACGATTTGAGTTTAATTCTGAGAGGAACTTTGACTGGCTGGCATCCATCTGCATTTTACGTAGATCTTCCTGTAGCTGTTTCATAGCACTTGTTCGTTTTTCTAACTCTTCCTGGTAGACCAACTCTTTGGCCTCCAACCCTTGGACGTTTTTCTGTTAGTATATATTGTGGGAGGAGCTAGCTAAATATAGATTTGGCCCCGCCAGTGCATATATAAAGCAGAGAGAGGGCTATATATAGAACCAATCTGTGTGTAGCAATTAAAACACGTCGCCAGAGAATCGACGGACGTCGATTGGACTCTGCCCGGCAACGGCAACAGGCAGAGTCACGAGGACAGAAAACTTTCATCATCATCGTGTAGCAATGATAAGAATATATTAACATACAGACCAACAAACAACATGATCAGAAATAGGTTTCAGACTAAAATAAATCCATGTTTTACAAAAAGGCAATACTAATAATTTTCACATCAATTTTCGAAGAAATCACATTTTCTTTTTTCAGAATAAATCATTTGCTTCACTATACATGAAATATCGATACTGGAGGAAGTTTATACAATTCATTATGATAAGCACACAGAATGGTTCCACATATATTTCATGCATTGGAAAATTGAGGACATGATCAAAATCTTCCCAAGACCAACAAAATACCATGTGTGCTCCTCATCGATATGTATAAACTTTTAAAAATACAACTGTACAACAAACAGAAAAGCAAGGCAGTATGGCTTCACTTTTTTTCCACTTTATGATAAAAAGTGTGGAAATAGCTTTACATAGATGCAGTACTTAAAAAAGTTATTTGAATTATAAAAGTAGTTTGCACACAGCTACTCTGGTCTGACAAAGATTTTACAAAATCTTTCTTAGTGTGGACTTGATAAGAAAATTCAAATTGTTTTTTCGAAAGTCTTAGATGATTGTAAATGAATTCCAACCTTGATTACCCCTGAGATTAATACAGTCCACTCTTACAAGGTTCCTCAATATAATGTTTATAATACAACTCTGCACCAACATGTTATGCTATGTTTCTGCAAATACTTGCTCATCATTTTAAAACTTGTAGCCATTTAGTATTACAGATGATCATCAAATTTAAATTTTTTGGTTTATTTTTCAAATCTTTAACTAATCAAAAGACAACAGGAAAAAACCTGTATCTATGAATGTCGTTAGACTCATGTACAGCCTATAGATAACCACTAAGTGGACATTTCGTACATTTAAAACTTTGCAGTGTCTGGAGAATGAGGTATTCAGGATCAAAACTTACAATATTTTGGAGCTTTTGGAGTATAACTTACGGTACACAAAACCTAGTTTGCCTTCGAACTATTTCTTTATCAGAGCTCTAGATAATGAAGTTTCACTGATCAAAGGGAGCTAACTCTTAACTAATGTAGGGAAGCATGAAGCAACAAGCACCAAGGGTTAGTAAGGTTGTTAATATCACTAGCTAGAATATTCTATCTAATACTTGTCATTATATTCTGTAAATATCTAAAGTCTCCTACAGACCAATAAGTAGATCACATCTGAGATTCGTTAACAATTTTACTAGAAATATGATAAGATTTAATTTCAGTTACAGTAAAACCTCACTTTCTCAAACCTGTATTACTCAAATACGCTCTATAATTTTGTCAAACTGATCACTTGATCCTAATAGTGTTTATTCCTTGTTTTATAACCTTGCATTTCTCCAATACCATGTATTGCTTCATCCCATTTTGATTTCCATCTCTCAGCTGTTCATCGTGTCCAACATCACGCTATTAGTTTGGACTCCTTCTGAATGTCAATACAGGTGTCCGACGGGACAGCAGATAATTACGTGATTAATGGTATACTACAGGCCTGTACTGCTATGTGTTATGTTAGATACTTTTATCAAGACATTTTCTATCACCTTATATTCTAAATTAACGTAGAAATAGAAGTTTCTTTTTAATGTAAAACCAAATTACAAAATAACATATTTAGGGCGAGATCATGGACACTCTAGCCAAAACAATCTGCCATGTAACTTTTTAGCGTTTTTTTTTCTTTCAGCGGATGAGTTTAATAAATAACACACCATAAGGATTCAATATTATATCTAAGTTAATGAAAGAAGACAATGTATTGATCATTCTACTGTCATTTTCAGCCACATTTTCTGCATATTACAGTTAATGATAAATTTTCTACAGTAAAATTTGAGACATTGAAATATAGTTTAGTTAAAACTTTAACACAATCAGAAATTTGACAAATATCAGAATATCTAGAATTTCAAATGTCGTTTGTGGAAACTGTTCATTTAATTGTGATTGTTACCTAGCAACGTATGAACAACCATTGAGTACTCAAATACCATATATTTCCTTTAAGTACTGACAAAATCCAACAGTGTTTGACAAAGTGAGGTTTTACTGTATACAATATGACTTTTACAAGATAACTGAAGCTGTGAATGTTTTAAAGGATGATCAAATCGTTGTATAAAAACTGATTTTGATAAAATCCAATATAAATACCCCTATTTATCAAATTTTAATTTTTTCTCTTTTTGTCACAGATTAATTAAAGAATATCTCCATTTATTCTGCAGAAAAAATATATTGCAATAGAGATAAAGAATTCCTGAAACAAGATTTGTATTCTCAGGTGGTTGCCATGGGAATCATTCCTGTTACCTTGGCTACTTCAGCTGCAGCCTTGAACTTCTGAGCCTCTAGAGTCTTCCCCTCCAGCTGTTTAAGGTAGGTCTGTATCAGGTCATCCTTCTCGTCATTTGCTGAAATAATCACAGTTATCTCCCTTGCATTGAAAAGCTTACAGAGAAATAATTCATTATCACGACTCTTTTGTATTATATACAGAAACAACATTGATATACCAACAAGAGGCCCAATGGATCGGAATCACTCATTTGTTCTGTAGCTTACACCAAAGACTTTGTCAGTGTGTTCAGTCAATCTCTGCAAACTTGAAAGCCTCACATCTCCAAGCATGCTACTACACAAATACCATTAACCAAGTGCCTATTTAATTTCTTAACACATTTGACCCTTTTGACATTAAAACTGAGTCAAGGTCTTTCTTTTGAACAAATCTGGTAGCCCTTCATCCTGCTATGCTATATATACATGTACCCAATATCAGTACCCTGGACTTTTGAATTTTGGTCAAGGTCATTCATTGAAGGTCACAGCCATTCATTTCAACAAGCTTTAGAACTCTTCATCCCAGCATGCTTCAGAAGACAGAAGGAGCCTTGTGCATTTAATACTGATGTTGTTCTTTTATTAGGCCAACTAGAAACAAGGCTTGCCCAGAGGGTAAGTGAGCTTATGCAGTGGTAAAGCATCAATCGTTGGTCCAACATTAATGAAGACCTACCTAACAGTGCTGACTTTAACTGCCCTTTGTCCCACCAGACTTACCTAACAGTGCTGACTTTAACTGGTCTGTGATGGCCTTTGACCCACCAGACTTACCTAACAGTGCTGACTTTAACTGGTCTGTGATGGCCTTTGTCCCACCAGACTTACCTAACAGCGCTGACTTTTACTGGTCTGTGATGGCCTTTGACCCACCAGACTTACCTAACAGTGCTGACTTTAACTGGTCTGTGATGGCCTTTGACCCACCAGACTTACCTAACAGCCCTGACTTTAACTGTCCTTTGTCCCACCAGACTTACCTAACAGTGCTGACTTTAACTGGTCTGTGATGGCCTTTGTCCCACCAGACTTACCTAACAGTGCTGACTTTAACTGCCCTTTGTCCCACCAGACTTACCTAACAGTGCTGGCTTTAACTGGTCTGTGATGGCCTTTGTCCCACCAGACTTACCTAACAGTGCTGACTTTAACTGCCCTTTGTCTTACCCACCAGACTTACCTAACAGTGCTGACTTTCACTGGTCTGTGATGGCCTTTGTCCCACCAGACTTACCTAACAGTGCTGACTTTAACTGGTCTGTGATGGCCTTTGTCCCACCAGACTTACCTAACAGTGCTGACTTTAACTGCCCTTTGTCCCACCAGACTTACCTAACAGTGCTGACTTTAACTGGTCTGTGATGGCCTTGACATCATCCTTGGCCTTTGATAAAGCTGATTCAAGCTTCTTTTTGCTCCTGATAAAAAAATCAACAGAAAGTTTCACAGATGTTACAAAAAATACTCCATCTTCCTTTCTATTTTCAACATTAATTGAGTAAATATAACAATCAAAGACATTTAAGTTTGAAATTCTAAAAACCACAATAAAAATACATTGTTATCATTGAAAGTGGTGAGATAATGAACTTTATATATATTGTAACTGCTCATTAAATATGTAAAAAAAACTGTTATCAAATGGTCAACTAAATGTTATGCACTTCAATAGAACATTTAAATTAGGTATAACAAATTTTATAAATTACTTAGGTACAACAATTTATAAAGTCAGCCTGGATAAGAAAGTCTGACCAGAGCCAATACAGGTACTGGATCTTTGTGGTAATGATCTATATAAAATCTGTTACTTCCAATAGTCACGATATTACATCACGTTCGTTGGTTTTGATTAATTAAAACCAAAATATAATTAGACAACCAATAAAATATTTTAGTTTCTTCTCTTACACAAAAATAAGACAAATATGATTTCTCACTCCAAACCTAAATATCAAAAGTTTTAATGTTATGTAAAATTGATGGCACTTTCAGAGGATATTTCAGCAATATAACACATGAGTTATCTACCCTGAAACAGAAGACTCAACTATACAACATAATTATCTCCCCTTTGACAGAATTATACAGTATTATACTGATAAAAATGTCTCAGACTATAACAAAGTTATCTCCCCTGGAACAGAAATCTCAGCAGTATAACAAAGTTATCTCCCCTTAAACAGACCGAAATGTGTAGTTCATAAAAATATAATTAATACTGTCTCAATCATTGTGTTATGTATAATCCAACAAGGCTTCAAACTACAAGGAAATGAACAAGAAGAAACTTTGAAATCATCAAAACACTTGAATTGATATTCTTGGGTAGCCTAGGGTAGGTGTAAGGAACAAAAAAATTTTATCTATCAGCTCAATTAATTTGAAATTCTGGTGCCTACATCCCACAGATAACAAACAGATGTATATCAACCTAGAGTCTTCATCGTCATTCTAAAATTACACAGTGCTGTGATATACTTCGTGTTTAAAGTATTTCTGTTACAGTACAAGGGGTATATATATCAGATCTGCCACCATGAACACCTATTCACCACTGTTTCAAATGAAACATATTCCACCCAAATCAAGAAAAAGTCAATCCACACAGAAAACAATGGACCCAATCTTACCCAGTCAACACTGTTAAACAAAGTGGTGTAGAATCAGCATTTTACAGACATTATATATGATAGATAGAACATTAGACAGTCAAACAAGAAAAACCACATTTTTACTGTTTGTACAAATAGTACTGAAAAATAGGCACTACAAACAGATAGAATTATATATAGCCTTATGACATCACAAAGCATTATGACATCACAAAGCATTATGACATCATAAAGCTTTATGACATCACAAATTGTTATGACATCAAAAAGCATTATGACATCAAAAAGCATTGACATCACAAAGTGTTATGACATCACAAAGTGTTATGACATCACAAAGCATTATGACATCATAATATGTTATGCCATCACAAAGCATTATGACATCACTCCACACAGAATTGTTTTACGGAATGATACCTTGATTATGACATATTAAAACGAATCTTTAATGACAATAAGAGAATGTCTAGATACTGACAGAAACACTGACAGAGGTATAAATACTCACATCTGAAAAAGAACAGCAACAAGACATATTTATCAACGGTACAGATTCAACATAAAATTTAAAACTCATATTGTTAAATATGAAACTGAAACAAAAATATCAACCAATATCACACAAAAATGGAGTTCAAAGGTCAATGCCAAATTTCTTAACAAATTCCAGGTGATTTTACAAAGTCATATACAAAAGGATGTCAGATCTAAGTTTTTAACAGGACAAAAACATTTCTCAGGGAAAAAAATGGATGAAAATTTTCAGAAATTACACATTGACCTTTGACCTTACAGAATTAAATCTGAAAAAAAGTGAAATACAACAAACAAAATTGTGCTAACAAATAAAAATATTTTGTTTACAAACAAATGAAAATATTTCTGTTTACAAACAAATAAAAATATATTGTTTACAAACAACATTTCAGGCATTACATCCTTGCAAATAGAAATTTGACTTTGAACATTTTTTTTCTTATAATCTAATAAAAAAAACAGAATTATAAAATCTAATGTATCATTAATTTGATTTTTCTATCAAAAAATAAAGTTTCACAATGGATTAAGGCTGATATGATTCTTCATTCTAAGATCAGGTTACTTCTGTTTTTGAAGATAGCACCTAACATTTAACACAATAATGTCTGGATTAAGTCATGCCCCAGTAGTACATATGTATTGGTAGAAGACAGGAAGATTCTGCTTCAGAATTAAAGGTAGGATTACAGTATATCTAAATTTCTCTCAAGAATTTACATTAAATACAAATATGAGAAAATTTTTTTTTTCTAATTTTTTACCTTTCTTCCAATATTTATTCTGCAGATTTCTTTGTATTATAAAAAGTTTGTGTTTTAACTCTGTCTCACAAATAATCTCGTATCCAGTTCATCAGTTACAAAGGATGTGACATTTTCATTATTTTCTCATTCATAGACTTAACTTTACAATTATAAATTGAAATTCTAAAAAATCAGACCACAGAAAATATAATAAACACAGGACTTAAAAATACTTGATATTCACAATAGTTCGCATCCGAGAGTAGTTAATTCTGTAAGTAAGTTAAATAGGATTTTAAAATCAGTGAAAATCTGAAGAGAAATTTAACATCTTTTTGTTAAATTCTTTCTTAAAGATCCAGAAAATAAGACATCTATACAGAACAGTTCACTTGATACATTTGACAAACATGTGCAGAGTAACATCAATCAGGTTCACTTCACACTCCTTGACTTACTTGCTATCAACCATATTCAGAGCTCTTGAGGAAAAAGCAGAACAAGATCAATGTTATTTGGAATCAAAATCATTAATCAACATTATTATTTTTTGTTAATTGTGATGATAGTAATTTTAAATAATGTGATATTAAATAAGATAACCCAGTTTACATCACTACCCATCAAAATATTCACATATCCAAACTTCTTGTAACCCAACATAAGTCCAGTAAGATTTATGTCCCTTAAAATTAATGTATATCTGATTATTATCAAAGTTTCTTTTACTGTCAACATGTCTCTGGTGCTAACGTAAGTAATATATAATACCACAATGAATCACAAGGATTAAACTTTGATGTATATGAAGACCGAACACAATATGACAATAAATGTCACAACACCTGATTTGTTCAGATATATTGTTGTACAGTGGAAACCATTTAATGTCATGCTGGTTAATGTCACTTTCCTGTTAATATCACATTTTTCCCTATATAATCTCTTTAATCCAACATCTTATGTCACTTATTTTTGTGTGTGCAACACTTAATATCACTTCATTTCGACAACTAACCCAAACATCTGTGAAACTGATGAATGCTCCCCAAAAACGACATTATAGAACACAAAATTTTATCACAGAGCAATAATTCTGTAATTATAACAAGCTGCAGGCCATGAATTTGGTATACAGCATATCCTGTTAGTATGACCAACGTATACACCAAGTTTCATAAATCTAAGTTATAATGCAAGCAAAACTATGCTCATGACACAAAAATTTAACAAAGGGCAATAACTCTGTACTAAGGCGTCATGGGCCCTGACTTTGCTACACTGCATCTTGCTTTTGTATTACTGATGTATACATCACCTTTCAATATCCTAGTTTAAATGCAGGCAAAGTGATGCTCCAGACAAAAATTTTAACAAAGGGCAATAACTCTGTAATTAAGGGGTTGTGAGCCCTGCATTTACAATGTGTAGTGCACTGCCCATGCTCTTTATATGATCAATCAATAATCTATAAGTTTTGTTGTCTTAGTCTTAATGCAGGCAAAGTTATGCTCTGGACAAGAAAATTTTACTAAAGGGCAATAACTCTGTAACTGTGGGGTCAAGGGCCCTGAATCTGGTACACTGCATATCCCCTTAGCATAATCAATGTATACAGCAAGTCACATGATCCTTGCTTAATTGTGAAGAAAAGATGGATGTAAAGATGGAGGGACGGACTAATGGACAAAGCAGTGACTATACGCTCCCCTGAAAATTTTTGGTAAGCCTGAAAATTGATTTTAAACCCTTTGTCACTTGGAACTTGTCTTGATGTTTTGGCCAATGTGTGAGTTGGCACCAATCATCTTTCCCAAACAATTTGTTTAGGGTACCTTCATGTAACAAGATGAAGATTGAAAATCCATTTAGTCTTAATATCATAACAATATTGCTTTTATCTTTCTTTAAATCATTAATTGGTTAAATTATCATGAACTCAAACCGGGCTTTTTCTAAGCTGTGTCTCATGACATTTGATTGGCCAACAAAAATAGCAGCAAATGAAACATAGCATTATAAAACTCAACAGTTCACACTTGCTCTGCTCTTTTAAGTTTTGTGGAAAATGCTTGATGAAAGTGATCTTCGGAATACATTTTTTTAAAGTTGCACAGCTACACACTGCTATATCAAATGTGTGATGATGCCTTATTAAGAAATCTACACAATGGCTGATATAAACATGATGTGGACAAACATCAGCTGATGACACGGCAATGTCACACACAAATTTGACCGTGTGTCAATTTTGACATGACATGATCATTCACAATAAGTTTTGATAGCAAGTTTGGTTACTGTTCTTACAGGATAAACAAATCAATTAAAAGTTTTTGTCTTCAAACAATTACTGTAAGAAGCAAGTCAGTTTGGTGCAGCAGAAAGTCTACTTCCATGTTTAAGCAACCGAAAAACGGTGTGAGCTGTTAAGGTCACATTCACCTTATTATCAAATTTCCGCTTGACATATAGAACATAACAGTAAGTGGTTTCCAGTGTGTTGTCATGACTGTTTTCAGTAAAATCACTTATATAACATCCAGATCAACCTGATACTATACAATATTAATATCACAAGTGTTATCTCCTGAAACATTACACACAAGTGTTATCTCCTGAAACATTACACACATACACTATCTCCTGAAACATTACACACAAACACTATCTCCTGAAACATTACACACAAACCCTATCTCTTGAAACATTACACACAAGTGTTATCTCATAAAACATTACACACAAACACTATCTCCTGAAACATTACACACAAACACTATCTCCTGAAACATTACACACAAACACTATCTCCTGAAACATTACACACAAACACTATCTCCTGAAACATTACACACAAACACTATCTCCTGAAACATTACACACAAACACTATCTCCTGAAACATTACACACAAACACTATCTCCTGAAACATTACACACAAGTGTTATCTCCTGAAACATTACACACAAACACTATCTCCTGAAACATTACACACAAGTGTTATCTCCTGAAACATTACACACAAGTGTTATCTCCTGAAACATTACACACAAGTGTTATCTCCTGAAACATTACACACAAACACTATCTCCTGAAACATTACACACAAACACTATCTCCTGAAACATTACACACAAGTGTTATCTCCTGAAACATTACACACAAGTGCTTTCTCCACAGTATTAAGGTACAAATTTCATATACCGCTTCCTGTGTTGATTTGTACAATTAAATAAAATCAAAGACTCTGATATCCTGACATGTCCTACAGCCAAGAAAATACAAGTAATTCAAAGTGACACAAGTGATGTTGTAAAAATTAATACAATATCTTAAATTATCAAATCTTAGATTTTGTGTATTTTCAACATATATAAAATAAATCTACCTTAAATAAAGTTCTACTTTCTACAAACAAAACAGCTATCTATCTAGACCAGCCATGTTCACCAGCTGTCTGTAATTACTAAACTAGATGAACCTTCCTGTAAAATCATATCAGAATCTTAACTCACTTAGTGGATGCCTTATTGATGGCGTATGTCGTCAGCCATTCCACCATATCGGCGTTGATGGTAGATATTTTCTCTGTCAGTTCCTTTGCGGTTGTTAGTGACTCCTCAATCTTACTACTGCAGTCGTCCAGATCAATGTCCGGTGTTTTAGGGTACCAGTCTTCTTCCTCATAACTCTTGGAATTATCCATAAAAAACTACAAACACAAATGGTCAACTTTGATTTTCTTGATAGATCATCACCATTGATGTTGATGATAAAAGGAGAATTTACAGGTTCTAACCTAATACAGATTGTATTAAACTGACAAAATGGTGTGGACTGTTTTTAACCAATATACATCAATATTCCATCTCTAGGAATTAAGTAAGAATAATGACCTAATTAACTGACTGATGATGTCATACCTGAAGTACCTGTACAGTATAACCTAGTTAACCTGCTGATCTTGTCATACCTGTGGTACCTGTACAGTATAACCTTGTTAACTTGCTGATACTGTCATACCTGTAGTACCTGTACAGTATAATTACCTAGTTAACCTGCTGATACTGACATACCTGTGGTACCTGTACAGTATAACCTCGTTAACCTGCTGATACTGTCATACCTGTGGTACCTGTACAGTATAACCTAGTTAACCTGCTGATACTGTCAATGTCATACCTGTGGTACCTGTAGAGTATAACCTTGTTAACCTGCTGATACTGTCATACCTGTGGTACCTGTACAGTATAACCTAGCTAACCTGCTGATACTGTCATACCTGTGGTACCTGTACAGTATAACCTAGCTAACCTGCTGATAATGTCATACCTGTAGTACCTGTAGAGTATAACCTAGCTAACCTGCTGATAATGTCATACCTGTAGTACCTGTAGAGTATAACCTAGCTAACCTGCTGATAATGTCATACCTGTAGTACCTGTACAGTATAACCTAGTTAACTTGCTAATACTGTCATACCTGTAGTACCTGTAGAGTATAACCTAGCTAACCTGCTGCTAATGTCATACCTGTAGTACCTGTACAGTATAACCTAGCTAACCTGCTGATACTGACATACCTGTGGTACCTGTACAGTATAATTACGTAGTTAACCTGCTGATACTGACATACCTGTGGTACCTGTACAGTATAACCTTGTTAACTTGCTGATACTGTCATACCTGTGGTACCTGTACAGTATAATTACCTAGTTAACCTGCTGATACTGTCATACCTGTGGTACCTGTATAGTATAATTACCTCGTTAACCTGCTGTAGTAGTCTTAACTTCTGTCCACAAACATTTTCATATCCAACGATGAAGATTGTCACTTGTTGTTGGTACTGAAATGAAAAATGATATCAATTAAGTATGATGAGGATTTACCATGACCATACCATGAAGATTTAAAACACAAGTAGAAGTATGTTATTTCATGTTCTACAATATCATACATATACCTATCAATACTCTACAGACTATAAATGACTATGGCTCATTGAATCTAGAAATTTTCTTGACACATACCCTGAAAGAGTGCCCACAGACCACCGATAGAAAAGATTCACACAGACCCTGACAGAGTGCCCATAGACCACCGATAGAAAGCTACCCACAGACCCTGACAGAGTGCCCATAGACCACCGATAGAAAGCCTCCCACAGACCCTGAGAGAGTGCCCATAGACCACCGATAGAAAGCTTCCCACAGACCCTGAGAGAGTGCCCATAGACCACTGATAGAAAAGCTTCACACAGACCCTGAGAGAGTGCCCATAGACCACCTATAGAAAAGCTTCACAGACCCTGAGAGAGTGCCCATAGACCACTGATAGAAAAGCTTCAAACAGACCATGAGAGAGTGCCCATAGACCACTGAAAGAAAAGCTTTACACAAACCACTGAAAGATGGATTGCCCACAGACCCCTAACAGAAAGATTGCATACAGACCCTGACAGATAGACTATTCAAAACCCCTGAAACAACGATTCACACAGATTAGTGAAACAGTATACCATGCACTGCCTATAACACCAGTGATCTACCATCAGTGACCCTTCCTGTCACCCTCACCATGTACTGCCTATAACACCAGTGATCTACCATCAGTGACCCTTCCAGTCACCCTCACCATGTACTGCCTATAACACCAGTGACCCTTCCTGTCACCCTCACTATGTACTGCCTATAACACCAGTGACCCTTCCTGTCACCCACACCATGTTCTGCCTATAACACCAGTGACCCTTCCTGTCACCCTCACCATGTACTGCCTATAACACCAGTGACCCTTCCTGTCACCCTCACCATGTACTGCCTATAACACCAGTGACCCTTTCTGTCACCCTCACCATGTACTGCCTATAACACCAGTGATCTACCATCAGTGACCCTTCCTGTCACCCTCACCATGTACTGCCTATAACACCAGTGACCCTTCCTGTCACCCTCACCATGTACTGCCTATAACACCAGTGACCCTTCCTGTCACCCTCACTATGTACTGCCTATAACACCAGTGACCCTTCCTGTCACCCTCACCATGTACTGCCTATAACACCAGTGACCCTTCCTGTCACCCTCACCATGTACTGCCTATAACACCAGTGATCTACCATCAGTGACCCTTCCTGTCACCCTCACCATGTACTGCCTATAACACCAGTGACCCTTCCTGTCACCCTCACCATGTACTGCCTATAACACCAGTGATCTACCATCAGTGACCCTTCCTGTCACCCTCACCATGTACTGCCTATAACACCAGTGACCCTTCCTGTCACCCTCACCATGTACTGCCTATAACACCAGTGACCCTTCCTGTCACCCTCACCATGTACTGCCTATAACACCAGTGACCCTTTCTGTCACCCTCACCATGTACTGCCTATAACACCAGTGACCCTTCCTGTCACCCTCACCATGTACTGCCTATAACACCAGTGACCCTTCCTGTCACCCTCACCATGTACTGCCTATAACACCAGTGACCCTTCCTGTCACCCTCACCATGTACTGCCTATAACACCAGTGACCCTTCCTGTCACCCTCACCATGTACTGCCTATAACACCAGTGACCCTTCCTGTCACCCTCACCATGTACTGCCTATAACACCAGTGACCCTTCCTGTCACCCTCACCATGTACTGCCTATAACACCAGTGACCCTTCCTGTCACCCTCACCATGTACTGCCTATAACACCAGTGACCCTTCCTGTCACCCTCACCATGTACTGCCTATAACACCAGTGACCCTTCCTGTCACACTCACTATGTACTGCCTATAACACCAGTGATCTACCATTCATTTTTCCTCATTACATCCTTTATTCATCCACACCTAATTCCTACCTTCTTCTTTTTGATTTGATCCTTGATAAGGGCCTCCAGTTCAGCCTGAAAAATTAAACAGAATGAGATGTAAATATTTTACAAAATTGATGAGATGAGATAAAGGATGATAAATATTTATCTTTGTATGTCTAACATCAAATGAATTTAAATTATCAACACAGTGAATCAGAACAATCAGAGTGTCAGGTAGATCATACTCTTGCTAAGATAGATGTTAGATTTCTGAAGTTGTGTGGCTAAAAAGAATTAGGGATGGTTGGAGGGAAAAATAAAGATATGAGCTCTTAATTATAGTGGGCAGCTATCCAGAATTAGGGATGGTTAAAGTGGGGCTATTGAGAATTAAGGATAGTTATAGTGGGGGTAGTGAGAATTAGAGATGGTGGAACTGATGGTGATGCTAATGTTGACTTACTATATCCTCCACATACTCAAGTGTAGACTGTGTCTCCATGAGGGCCTGTGTACTTGCTTCATAGGATTCATAAATCTGAAAATATTCCAAAAAATAAAGCTTAAAAAAATTAATAAATTTATCAATAAAGCTTTAAAATTTCTCAAATCTATATCTGTGTGTATTACAGACTCTATATCTGTGTGTATTACAGACTCTATATCTGTGTGTATTACAGACTCTATATCTGTGTGTATTACAGAATCTATATCTGTGTGTACAGACTCTATATCTGTGTGTATTACAGACTCTATATCTGTGTGTATTACAGACTCTATATCTGTGTGTATTACAGACTCTATATCTGTGTGTATTACAGACTCTATATCTGTGTGTATCTCTATATCTGTGTGTATTACAGACTACAGACTCTATATCTGTGTGTATTACAGACTCTATATCTGTGTGTATTACAGACTCTATATCTGTGTGTATTACAGACTCTATATCTGTGTGTATTACAGACTCTATATCTGTGTGTATTACAGACTCTATATCTGTGTGTATTACAGACTCTATATCTGTGTGTATTACAGACTCTATATCTGTGTGTATTACAGACTCTACATCTGTGTGTATTACAGACTCTAAATCTGTGTGTATTACAGACTCTATATCTGTGTGTATTACAGACTCTAAATCTGTGTGTATTACAGACTCTATATCTGTGTGTATTACAGACTCTATATCTGTGTGTATTACAGACTATATCTGTGTGTATTACAGACTCTATATCTGTGTGTGTTACAGACTCTATATCTGTGTGTATTACAGACTGTATATCTGTGTGTATTACAGACTCTATATCTGTGTATTACAGAATCTATATCTGTGTGTATTACAGACTCTATATCTGTGTGTATTACAGACTCTATATCTGTGTGTATTACAGACTCTATATCTGTGTGTATTACAGACTCTATATCTGTGTGTATTACAGACTCTATATCTGTGTGTATTACAGACTCTATATCTGTGTGTATTACAGACTCTATATCTGTGTGTATTACAGACTCTATATCTGTGTGTATTACAGACTCTATATCTGTGTGTATTACAGACTGTATATCTGTGTGTATTACAGACTCTATATCTGTGTGTATTACAGACTCTATATCTGTGTGTATTACAGACTCTATATCTGTGTGTATTACAGACTCTATATCTGTGTGTATTACAGACTGTATATCTGTGTGTATTACAGACTCTATATCTGTGTGTATTACAGACTCTATATCTGTGTGTATTACAGACTATATCTGTGTGTATTACAGACTCTATATCTGTGTGTATTACAGACTCTATATCTGTGTGTATTACAGACTGTATATCTGTGTGTATTACAGACTCTATATCTGTGTGTATTACAGACTCTATATCTGTGTGTATTACAGACTCTATATCTGTGTGTATTACAGACTATATCTGTGTGTATTACAGACTCTACATCTGTGTGTATTACAGACTCTACATCTGTGTGTATTACAGACTCTATATCTGTGTGTATTACAGACTCTATATCTGTGTGTATTACAGACTCTATATCTGTGTGTATTACAGACTCTATATCTGTGTGTATTACAGACTCTATATCTGTGTGTATTACAGACTCTATATCTGTGTGTATTACAGACTCTATATCTGTGTGTATTACAGACTGTATATCTGTGTGTAATACAGACTATATCTGTGTGTATTACAGACTCTATATCTGTGTGTATTACAGACTCTATATCTGTGTGTATTACAGACTATATCTGTGTGTATTACAGAATCTATATCTGTGTGTATTACAGACTCTATATCTGTGTGTATTACAGACTCTATATCTGTGTGTATTACAGACTCTATATCTGTGTGTAAATCTGTGTGTATTACAGACTCTATATCTGTGTGTATTACAGAATCTATATCTGTGTGTATTACAGACTCTATATCTGTGTGTATTACAGACTCTATATCTGTGTGTATTACAGACTCTATATCTGTGTGTATTACAGACTCTATATCTGTGTGTATTACAGACTCTATATCTGTGTGTATTACAGACTCTATATCTGTGTGTATTACAGACTCTATATCTGTGTGTATTACAGACTCTATATCTGTGTGTATTACAGACTCTATATCTGTGTGTATTACAGAATCTATATCTGTGTGTATTACAGACTCTATATCTGTGTGTATTACAGACTCTATATCTGTGTGTATTACAGACTCTATATCTGTGTGTATTACAGACTCTACATCTGTGTGTATTACAGACTCTACATCTGTGTGTATTACAGACTCTATATCTGTGTGTATTACAGACTCTATATCTGTGTGTATTACAGACTCTATATCTGTGTGTATTACAGACTCTATATCTGTGTGTATTACAGACTCTAAATCTGTGTGTATTACAGAATCTATATCTGTGTGTATTACAGAATCTATATCTGTGTGTATTACAGACTCTATATCTGTGTGTATTACAGACTATATCTGTGTGTATTACATACTCTATATCTGTGTGTATTACAGACTCTGTACCAGTGTGTATTACAGACTCTGTACCAGTGTGTATTACAGACTCTGTACCAGTGTGTATTACAGACTCTGTACCAGTGTGTATTACAGACTCTGTACCAGTGTGTATTACAGACTCTGTACCAGTGTGTATTACAGACTCTGTACCAGTGTGTATTACAGACTCTGTACCAGTGTGTATTACAGACTCTGTACCAGTGTGTATTACAGACTCTGTACCAGTGTGTATTACAGACTCTGTACCAGTGTGTATTACAGACTCTATATCTGTGTGTATTACAGACTCTATATCTGTATGTATTACAGACTCTATATCTGTGTGTATTACAGAATCTATATCTGTGTGTATTACAGACTCTATATCTGTGTGTATTACAGACTCTATATCTGTGTGTATTACAGACTCTATATCTGTGTGTATTACAGACTCTATATCTGTGTGTATTACAGACTATATCTGTGTGTATTACAGACTCTATATCTGTGTGTATTACAGACTCTATATCTGTGTGTATTACAGACTCTATATCTGTGTGTATTACAGACTCTATATCTGTGTGTATTACAGAATCTATATCTGTGTGTATTACAGACTCTATATCTGTGTGTATTACAGACTCTATATCTGTGTGTATTACAGACTCTATATCTGTGTGTATTACAGAATCTATATCTGTGTGTATTACAGACTCTATATCTATGTGTATTACAGACTCTATATCTGTGTGTATTACAGACTCTATATCTGTGTGTATTACAGACTATATCTATATCTGTGTGTATTACAGACTCTATATCTGTGTGTATTACAGACTCTATATCTGTGTGTATTACAGACTCTATATCTGTGTGTATTGTGTGTATTACAGACTCTATATCTGTGTGTATTACAGACTCTATATCTGTGTGTATTACAGACTCTATATCTGTGTGTATTACAGACTCTATATCTGTGTGTATTACAGACTCTATATCTGTGTGTATTACAGACTCTATATCTGTGTGTATTACAGACTCTATATCTGTGTGTATTACAGACTCTATATCTGTGTGTATTACAGACTCTATATCTGTGTGTATTACAGACTCTATATCTGTGTGTATTACAGACTCTATATCTGTGTGTATTACAGACTCTATATCTGTGTGTATTACAGACTCTATATCTGTGTGTATTACAGACTGTATATCTGTGTGTATTACAGACTCTATATCTGTGTGTATTACAGACTCTATATCTGTGTGTATTACAGACTCTATATCTGTGTGTATTACAGTTTTATGATTTATTAGCTCTAACATTGTGTATGTGATATTCAACGAACAAACAAACTTTTTTTGAGTGTAATATATTGCTAGGTACACTTAGGTAGAAAATGATGTTACGAGATGATAAAGCAATTATAGTAAAGAGTCAAGAATTTACTGTAGTCATTTCAGCTATGATTGTTTTTAATCGAGATGTGATAAAGTCTGGTTCCTCTTCCTGTCTATCATACTATTTGTTATAGATGTCTTCCTTTTAAAATCAGCTTTCATTCAGTATTTCTCTGTTATCAGTTCGATACTTTTTTTTTTAATTTCCTCTGATATAATCATAACATTTGATTCATTTTTTGTAAAAAATGTTACAATCTTTCCATTTTTTGTGGAATGTATATGAGAGTATAAGATATATAATGTTTTGTTTATATCTTACTGAGAGTGTTGATGACTAGACTTTCTAACAGACGTAAGCTACTTAATCCAAAGTTTACTTATTACAATCAATAATCAGCTGTAGGTATGTAAGTCTATTAAGGATACCCTACCATTCTCTGTGTGTAACGGAGCACGAACACTTAGAATATCAACCTACAGTTCAAATTAAAACACTCATTTAAATATACAACATTAATATAAAAGATTAAGTCCGTTTTAGCCGATTTATTTATTCAGTCAACAAAAATTTTGTCCATTTAAATTTCTTTGTATGTTTACTGTCGACTGTTCACTTCCCCTGCTCCAGTGAAGTGTAGGTCAAATTTACCTACAATAAGATGTTATCTTTGTAAACTTTAGACTGGATTAATAATTATAAACAGTCTAACAGTAGTTTGTTAAACTTAGACATGCCGTGGGGTCAAAGTGAGGCTCTGTTAGAAGTCGTTTCTAATAGTTGTCTTTGTCTTTGAAGAACCAGCCATGATTTCTAGATTTACCACTGTGATCCTGATAGATGGTTAAGGTACATCTTTAAATCTGTTTTATTAATAGATAGTACGTAGTTTAATAAGGATAACTTTCGAGATAAAAATGTGTACCAGTACTTTACAAAGGATAGTGAAACTTTGACCATAAGCATCCTAAGACTAACCCCTTCAGTGATAAATTCACTTAAATAACAAGAATGTCTGTGAAACTAATGAATGCTCCTCACAAAAACAACTTTATAAGACAAAAAAGTATAACATAGGGCAATAATTCTGTATTTAAGGAGATTTAGGCACTGAATTTGATACAACATAACAAAGGGCACGAACTCTGTAAGCATGGAGTTGCAGCCCCTTGATTTGGTATATGAAATATCATCTTAGTTTGATCAATGTAAACACCAAGTTTCATTATCCTAGCTTTTCAACAAAGTCATAAACCAGACAGGGCAGTAATTGTAATCACAAGGTCACAGGCCCTGACTTTGGTATATTGTAACAAAGGGACACTAACTTGTAATTATGAGGTCACAGGCCCTAACTTCGGGACATTGTAACAAAGGGCACTAACTCTGTAATAAAAGGGTCACAGGCCCTGACTTTGGTATATTGTAACAAAGGGCACTAACTCTGTAATCATGTGGTCACAGGCCCTGACTATGGTACATAGCACATTGTCTCTTTATGACTAATATGTACATCATGTTTCATTAATATAGTTTAAATGCAGTCCAAATTATGATTTGTATACAAAATCTTAACAATGGAAAATAACAGCAGACCCTGACTTTAATACACAGCACATTCACTTACTATGATCAATGAATAAACCAAGCTTCATGATCCTATTTCTCATTGCAAGCAATTTAAAGTTGCCCTCTGGACAAAAAATTTTAACAAAAGGCAATAACTCTGTAATTGAGGAGTTGCAGGCCCTGACTTTGGTACACAGCACATGATCTTTGTGTGGTCAATGTATACACCAAGTTTCATTATTCCAGTTTATATGCTAGCAAAGTTATGCTCTGAACACAAAATTTTAAGAAAGGGCAATAACTCTATAATTGAGGAATTGCGAACGCTGAATTTGAATCGCTGCACAACATATTAGTATGACCAATCGACATTGTTTATACCAAATTTCTGTCTAATGTTAATAACCGCAAACAAATTAAACAATCTGATGAGACTAATGTTAATTACCTCAGATAAATTAGACAACCTGACCAGTCTATAGTTATTACCTCAGATAAATTAGACAACCTGACCAGTCTATAGTTATTACCTCAGATAAATTAGACAACCTGACCAGTCTATAGTTATTACCTCAGATAAATTAGACAACCTGACCAGTCTATAGTTATTACCTCAGTAAATTAGACAACCTGACAGTCTATAGTTATTGTGTTTAGACAACCTGACCAGTCTATAGTTATTACCTCAGATAAATTAGACAACCTGACCAGTCTATAGTTATTACCTCAGATAATTCAACAACCTGACCAGTCTACTGTTAATTACCTTATGGGTTTGAGTACAAACATCCCTGATGTGTCATTCCAAGGACTCTAGTTATGTGTTTGAGTACAAACATCCCTGCAGTATTATCCCAAGGACCCCAGTTACGGGTTTAAATACCAGCATCTCTGATGTATTATTCCAAGGACCCTAGTGATATTTTTGAGTACAAGCATCCCGGATGTATGATCTCGAGAACCCTAGTGACCGGTGTGAGTACAAACATCCCTGATGTATTATCCCAAGGACCCTAGTGACCGGTGTGAGTACAAACATCCCTGATGTATTATTCCAAGGACCCCCAGTGATGGGTTTGAGTACAAACATCCCTGATGTATTATCCCAAGGACCCCAGTGATGGGTTTGAGTACAAACATCCCTGATGTATTATTCCAAGGACCCCAGTGATGGATTTGAGTACAAACATCCCTGATGTATTATCCCAAGGACCCCCAGTGATGGGTTTGAGTACCAGCATCCCTGATATGTTACCCAAAGGACCCCAGTGATGGGTTTGAGTACAAACATCCCTGATATGTTACCCCAAGGACCGTAATTATATGTCAACAGCCTGGATCACACTTAAGTGTTGTGGCTGGTCACTAGGGGCTCCTTACAATTCTGGTCACTCCCAAATTCCATCACATATAATAGGGAACATTTCTCCCCCTACTATAGCAATCTATAGGGGCAGCAAGCGGGGTTGTGGGAGAGGCAGGGTGAAGTACAACATCTGTATACGAGGTATATATGTGTTGTCTTTGAAGATAAAAAATATGCTAAAAATGAAACATGGCTGCTACATTCAACAACTATTTCCTAGGAAATAAACACTGATCACTGCTGAAGAATGAAACCAAGGACCTAACACAATTATACTAAGAATATGAGTCAAGCATAACAACCTTTCAAGTGAAATCAGGAGGACAACTTTAAATTATAGACAAAAGAAGACGGTGAAGAAGTTATTATGAAGTTATTTACATGTATCAGAAACATGACACATTGATGTTGAGATTAAATCCAAAAGATAAACAAAGGAGAAGAAATACTTACGTTGTCTACTCGGGTCATGACCTTCTCCAATTCATCCCTTGTCTCATCTGCCACTCGTTGTGCCAGTGAGCGAGCATTTTTGTCGATGATGGCCTGGGCGGGGGCATCACCCCGATCAAGGATTGAAATACTACCCACGTAGTTCATCATAATGGCACCTGGTGTCTGTCAGGATTATGTTCCCTTTTTTGATAGGGCCTAACTCCAGAGGCCTAGTGCTGAGGGCCTAGTTTTTAGGTCGTGTCATGAAGAACTTCACTAGCAGTGTCTCAAGTCAATCTGTTTGTGAAAATGAAAGGTATAAAAAGTGTCATTCTATGTAGTGTAACATAATCACTGGCATATGCTTAACCTCCAGGCCCCACTTGTATAAAACATCTCAACTTGAGATTTCCTCAAGTCGAGATTTTCCTCAGCTAATATCTCCTTGAAAATATCTTGTATGAAAATTACTCAAGGAATTTCAGGACATCCTAGCCGATGACTTCCTCCTGTTCCTTGAGCAAATTTTATACAAGCCGTTTTTGAGGAGATATTAGCTGAGCAAAATCTCGACTTGAGGAAATCTCAAGTTGAGATGTTTTATACAAGTCGTGCCAGGTCAGTTTAAATTGTGCAAATAGTTCAAACCTGTGTTGTTTTCAATTTAAAAAAAAATAACCTGTCCAATAATAGTTTGACTTCAAGTTATACTCCCAGCCATTATGTTGTATAATATGAACAGGATCAACATTTTTTATTTGTTTTTGTTTAGATAACAAAAAGTTTACCATATATATTATATATACATTACTAGGGAGGGGGCGTGGACATCTTCTACTTACTTACTTATAATTAAATCTGTATATTAATGTCAGTATGTGTAATATCATGTAAATATTATATATGTGATTAATTACTGACATATAATTGCTTGAAAAGTGAGAGAAAAGTTGATATAATCTACAAAATAATTTGATGTTTGACGTTCTCTAGCTAAACGACAGGTCTTTACATTTCGATTGCTATTTATTATCAATATGTTTTGAATGTCTATATATATAATATAAAGACAACTCGAAAAACAAGTTTTAGTTATAGGACTTGTTTAAAAGTTAAATATACTTCCATCGTGAAAACAGCTATAATATACTACATCACATTCATAATACAAGTTACATATCTACACTTATCGCAACACTACATATACAGATTATAAGATTAACTGATCAATAGGTCACGTTTGATGAACTTTCACGAGCGAAATTATACTGAAATGTAATACACTGTCATCTATCAATATCCGTACAATCCTCGGATTCATGTATTCTTCCGTGTATCGAGTTAGCATCCCTCTACTGATCACACACTACTGGTAGCCGTTCAATGTTTACCTGTTGTTTAACTTTCCTCTATCGATGAAAGTCGCCATCTTGGAAAAGTAGCTGTATCACGTGATCTTGTTGCCAAACAACATACACGCGATTTTCAGCAGGTGCTTGTCAGAAGTGTTTCTAGTTTCGCTTTGATCGATAGCATCTCATCAATGAGGCACCCGTGAAATTGTGTATATTATTTGAGAGATAAAAATCTCGGCATTGTCTTTCCTGACTGCGATTACTGAAGCGGTCAATGAGCATTGATAATAGTCAGTCCCGAACGCGAGCAAATCGCTTTGTGCAAAGAAGAGTTATTCCCCCTCTTAACATAAATCACATTGAAACATTCGGGCAGATATATCAAATACTAACAGAAATGATTTTGTTTTCAAAATAAAAGTGTATTCTGCATTATGTGCTTTTTAATGTCATGTAATTTTGTGGAACAAAAAACGTTGAAGATTTTATGTAAATCATTTAAATTCATATCTTCCTGTAGTAGTAATAGTAGTAGGTAGTAAGTAGTAGTAGTAGTACTTAGGGGCCGTCAATTCTGACGATTAGTCCCAAGGTTTTGGTTAAAAGGATGAAATATTCATATTTCAAAGTTTAAAAGAATTGGGATTTTAGTGATAAGATAGGTAAGACATTGCGACAAGTGATTTGAAGGTGTCAACAGTGCCATCAGAAACAAAGAGAGTGGGAGAGTGAGTTCCATTTTATGATAGATTTTGGATAGGAGTGTTTATAGCAGTCTGTCAAATGTACATCATTCGATTCATTTCCACAGAAACGTGTAACATATTTGTATAATATCTCCTCATTGGACATTTTAAAACCATTTGAAATTAATATTGGGGATTATAAAATGTGTTTAAAACAAAAGTTCACATTAACTTCACATTGAATGTACCTGATGTCATCGAATATAATGTGTTGCTCCACAGTAAAGTAAAACCACGGTGTTAGGTAACAACAACCAAAACATATTTCTCATTATACAACGCAAATATCTAATTGACAGGACAATACAGTTACGTAATTTACAAATGTGACGAATGAATAAAAGCAACAGTACGGACAAGCGGATTGTCAAGCTTCCGAGGCAACCTGCCCCTTTATCAAGACAAAGATATTGCATAAATTACATCTTATACATAGACCATGAAATAAATACAAAGTTGTAAATCTAAATCGAGAGCGATTTTATATATAACATCTCTGAGAGAGAGAGAGAGAGAGAGAGAGAGAGAGAGAGAGAGAGAGAGAGAGAGAGAGAGAGAGAGAGAGAGAGAGAGAGAGAGAGAGAGAGAGAGAGAGACAGACAGACAGACAGACAGTCATACAGACAGTCATACAGACAGACAGATTAAACTTGTCATGTCTACTGTCATCAGGTTCATTGGCTGTTAAAATAATGTAGATGGTACGTTCAAGTCAGACACAATAGATCACGGCATTGCTCCACATAACGGCCATCATACATGTATAGTCATAACACATTCATAGATCATACATGTATATCTCTCATTGCTCCACATAACGGCCATCATACATGTATATCTCTGTCCCTGCTCCACATAACATCATCATTCATGTATATCTCTGTCCCTGCTCCACATAACATCATCATTCATATATCTCTCTGTCCCTGCTCCACATAACGGCCATCATACATGTATATCTCTGTCCCTGCTCCACATAACATCATCATTCATATATCTCTCTGTCCCTGCTCCACATAACGACCATCATACATGTATATCTCTGCCCCTGCTGTTTTAAGATGTTCAAACTCGTTTTTAATGTGACACAGTGCTAAAAGAGCAAAACTACATTATAAAGAAAAATGGTAAACGTACTTTGTGTAATTTTGGCTTCTTTAATACTTTTTGGATCTCATAAAAGTACGAAAAAAATACAAAAAAAGTACTCTTTTATTTTCTTATATGAGCACAAGTTAGATAAAATCTGGTTTATTTTTGTTCTTTTATGGAATTTTAAGGTACTTTTTGTGACATATTTACATACCTTTTGCATACTTTTTTGATATTGTTGTAAAAGTACTTTTTTCCTACTTTATACCATATCCCTGCTTTTTACTATTTTTGTACTTTTTTCCCTTTTTAAAATTACCTGTAAGTACTATAAAAGTATATACAAGGACAAAATAAGTACTTATTTTTTGTCTTCTATGTTTGTTTAATACTTTGTATTATATTTCTACTTTTATGATACTATTTCTGTACTATTTATGAACTAGGTCTGTACTTGTGAAAATCATCTAATGTGCCAAAAGTATACTTTTATTAGCCTTTTTTGTACTAGTCTATTTTTTCTGACTCAATCTGGAACTGTGCTGAACCTTTGGTTCCAAATTAAGTGGAAAAGGTATACTTTTTAGTACTTTTTTTTCTCCTTACTGTTGTTTTTGTACTTTACTTTGGTATGGGTAAAATCTTGAAACCAACCCTCCAACAGTTTTACACCATTATTATTTTTTTTTTTTCTGACATCAGAATGTCATTCCTGTTCAGATGATGATTTTATGCAATATATAATGTACTTCCTGGTCACTGTAAGTTATCTGGAGTGTCTCCGGGATTTAGTAATGCCATCAGAAACGGAAGTGCAATCATATATGACTGATACACATTTCGATAATTTTAGGTGAGAAAATTTGAGGTCAGATCTGAAGATATTTTAGTTTTGAAAAATACTGGTGTTTCACTGTTCAGTTTTTTTTAAAATAAATATTATAATATGAAAATATTTAAATTCATTTATATATTTGTTTGGTGGTGATTTGTTGACAAAGGGTAGCTAGCATAAAATGGTCCTTAAGATGTCCAAAACTAATGCACCTAGGATGCATGGTCAGAAAGACAAAAGTGACTCACCAGAGACTCGCCCCTTTTGTCTTTCTTCACCCTCACCAAGATACAGCTTATATTTTAAGACACTGACTACGTATTCTTTTTACCCTTCAACATTGACTGCGAATCAGACCATCAAGGCTTCTAAAATTTCATGTTCAGTCTTTGTATGGAATTTCGTGCTAAAATACAGCTGTTTTCTGTCGCTGCCAAATACAGCAAAATGTTTGTGGCAGGTGTATTCCGACAATGACACTGCTGGTTGCAGGATAAAAATGATTAGTATGGTTTTAATCAAGTACATTTGCATTTTATTTATGATAACTTCGACCTAACCTCAAACTGGTTATTCTGAGCATTGATTTATAAGACAACGTATAACTTCAGACCTAATGACACTTTTTAAAGTTTTCTTGTGATCAACTGAATGAATGGATGAAGATTTGTAATGTAGTTCTGTTCTACAGATAGAAATGTTAATGGTTATAAATAGCCTCAATCCTGATGATATGTAACAACAGTAAATTCGGAGAAGAAAACAATTCATTTCTGATGGAGGAGGAAGGAGGGGGCAACAAATTCATTTACTTTATCTGTTTCTCAACTTTCACAGAAAACAGTCGTTTATTTGTCTGTAAATGAACTTAAAGGTTAAAGGTCAGGACAATTTCAGTCACGTCACTGAGAGTCAACTAGTCTAGAGGGTCAGGACAATTTCAGTCACGCCACTAAGAGTCAACTAGTCTAGAGGGTAAGGACAATTTCAGTCATGCCACTGAGAGTCAACTAGTCTAGAGGGTAAGGACAATTTCAGTCACGCCACTGAGAGTCAACTAGTCTAGAGGGTAAGGACAATTTCAGTCACGCCACTGAGAGTCAACTAGTCTAGAGGGTAGGACAATTTCAGTCACGCCACTGAGAGTCAACTAGTCTAGAGGGTAAGGGCAATTTCTGTCATGCCACTGAGAATCAACTGGTCTAGAGGGTAAGGACAATTTCTGTCATGCCACTGAGAATCAACTGGTCTAGTATATATTTCAATATAACCGCAATGAGGAGTCTGGTAAGTTTATTTTTAACAGTCAAAGTTTTCTATAACAGTTGTGGAGGTGTAATGAGAATGTACCAGGTATATCCAATTATGACTAGGCCTATTTATAGAATTTTCATTCCAAAAATATGGAATAAAAAATTGAAATATGTGTAATCATGTCATGGTATAGTATACGGAATGTTGTGGAGAACCAATACCAATTTGCTAGTTTATTTTCTACTAATCTACACTCTTTATTTACTATTATTCTTTTCAGATTTTGAAGAATGGAAATAAGGACAGTCATGAAGTATGGTTCTGCTAAGCGCTGCAGAAATCTTTGGCCAAACCTGTTGATTATTCCAAGGATGCTTAGCTAAAATCAATGCTTGATTGCAGGTTCAATCATCAAAATTACTGGAAATCATCTCACTAAAGGTGGTTAAGGTTCAAGGTGAAAGGTCAAGGTCAGTTTCAATAAAACTTTATACATATCCTTCTGACGTTGCACATATGGAAATGTGTTTTTTTTCTGTTTTGTTTTATTTTTCTACCCTTTCTTGGAAGAGTTATGCCCCTTGAAAAGCACATTGCTTCTTCTTAATTCTTGAACCTTACACATATGCATCAGAACTACACTCTGAGGATTCATGCTGGCCCCTTTGTACTCGGTTATGTCTCTTTGTTGAAAAAAAAGTGTGTCTGAATTATTTCTCTACTCCTTGATGAATTAAGAAAAAAATTTTACACTTTGATTTTCATATACATCCCTTGAATTTCCCCATCTAATTTTTAAATATATATTTATTTCATTTTAAAAGTTTTTTGACACAAATAAAATTTCTTTTTTTAGCTCACCTGGCCAAAGTTTGCAAAGGAAATGACCCTGACCCATATTCAAGGTCACAGAGGTCAAACGTGTTAAAAGCTTTTAACAACTTTTTCTGACTAACCATATATCTAGGATAGTGATATTAAACCAAATTAGGTTCTCTACGATGCCCGGTAATATTTGAGAAAAAAATGACTTTGACCCATATTCAAGGTCACAACGGTCAAATGTGTTAAACATTTGAACAACTTCTGATTAAGCTAAAGGCTTAGGATCATAATATTTGACCAAAAGGTTCCCTTAATGGTGCCCACATAGTGTGTGAAAAATAGCTTGATCCATAATGATATTTAAGGTCATTGGGGTTAAATTTGGTAAAATAGTTAAACAACTTATTAACCAAAAAGCCATCATATTTGGCCAGTAAAGGCTTATATACAAATATGTAGAACCTCCCTGACTTAATGAATGGGACAATTTGGCTGGGAGTTTTTTTGGCATGATTTGGACAAAATTAGAAAGACCTCTAGATTAGACCACGCCCACTGGAGGTCTGGAGGGCTTGGGATAAGTATTGTTACACATTGAAAAAATTCATGTGAGCCAATTACTTATGTTCTATTCACAGCATTTAACTAAAGAAAAGAGGATCGGAAAGGGAATTGCAAGAGCTTCATTTTGATGTAAGATTCTTCATCATTATAGTATAAATAAATAAGAAATTCTAAGTTGAAGCCATTTGCTATGCAGTGTTTATAGGTCTACAATAAACTATTATCAGTATATCTCCAGTGGGCGGGGCTTAACTGACCATGGTGACATCACTAATCCTATGCATGAAACGTTTTATTATTGGTTTTGAGTTAGGATTATGGTTTATAATTACATGTACCTTAATTTTTCCTCTCTTTATTTTAATTGTTGCTATATATTGATGACAAGTCTCAAATATGTTGTATCTGTGTTTGTAAGCAATGATCTAAAGGGCAAGTAAGCTTCTGCTGTCCTGGGTCATCCGTCCAGCTAACTAAGAGTTTTTCCACTTTATTGTTTGACCATCTTCTTTCCTTGATTTAAAAGAAAGTTGTCAAATATATTTAACTGGAAACATCATAAGAAAGTCTCCATTCAACATTGTACAGATGAGGGGGCTGACTACTAAGGGACAGAACCCATATGGAGTAATTTGTCATATTGCTTTAAGCATCTACTGTGGAACATATGAACAGATGTAGTGCTGTTGTTCATAAAGACCCAGGTGAGCGATACAGGCCCTCTGGGCATCTTGTATTTATATTGCAATGCCAATAGGACTGATAGCTCAGCGATAGAATTGAAAGCGTATGAAGGTAGTGGAGTTGTTATGTTTATTAGTCTATCTAAATTTTGCTCTTATGTGGATAACAGTAATGACAATATCATCTTGATAAAGCTAGCAAGATCATTATCTAATGATGGCATTAGTACTTATTTATTTCTTGTTACTTTCCTCCAATCAACAGCACTTTCTATGAGAAATGTGATAATGATCTTCTCGCTTCATTTGAAGACAGATTTCTATGTATAGAGGTATTGGGAAAGTATTTGTCTTTGGTGATTTAAATAGTCAGATAACCAGTAATGATGATTTTATCCAAGACGACACTGTTGGTTATGATGCTGCCAACTTTTTGTCAAATACATCAAGATATGTTCCTGATGTTAATAACACTAAACGTATCATATGGATATCAGTTCTTGACTGTTATGTATTTTGGAATGGCCATTCACGTGCACTATTGACCTCTGTGATAATTCTGGTTGCTGTAACATGTCATGCTTCCGCTAAGAATAAAAATTAGTGATTTAAACCAAGGATACCAGTACACATGCACAAGAGGTCGGTTCCAATTTTTTTTACGATCATCTAGAACTGTCATTTGCAACCATATACAGGGGGATTTTATGATTGAATTAAAAATAGCATTTTTGTGGATTTACTTAATTAACTGTATGCTTTAATATGAATGGCAATAATATCTTCTGAACTTTCATGGTTGCTTTAGAAGCCATAGAGGAAGTTTACAATAGCCTGTTGCATTCTGGGATCAAAAGATCATCAGGTCAAATTCTCGAATGGCCGCCATGCTTGTTAACGATAAGAATGGCTTCATGTAACTTACAAGAAATATTATGGGACTATAAGAATTTTGTTAGCATGCAGTGGCCTTCACTTATATTTAACAGCACAGACACCAATGGAGATATTGTTAAGTAAACCGTATGTAATGTCAGGCCCTTTATCTGTGCGTAGACAATCTTTGATGGCTCCCAAGCCAAATCAGTTCGGTAATTGCAATTTTTAAAATTTTGAAAAACATCAATAAAATAAAGGATTGTCTGTGTATAATTAATTTGCAGACTTTATTAAATGTTTCAAAGGCAATCTTGATAAATTGCCTTCCGTTGTCTCTCATATCAAAAAGCTTTGGTCAACATAATGGTTACCACATCATGGACTAATTAAACAAAATTGCTAAAAACCAGCCCTGCAGCTTATACTCGGGTGCAGTTTATTGCCTAGAAAACATAGTAATTCTCGTAATTCACATTGTAATTTAGATGAGCAAGCTTTCCTCAATCATTTTCATGGATAATCATCCAGATTTACGAGAAAACAAAATGGTTTGGAATTTTTGAATGCTTACATAGATGGAAATGTACCTGACTCTATATTTCCAAGAATTAGATATAAATATAAACTTTATTTATTTTACAACAATTGCGAAACAAGTTATGTCAACTTATACTAATCACTCTTGTTGGCCCGGATGTAAGCGCGCGAGGGGTCTTATTGTTGGAGGAAACCGGAGTACCTGTGGAAAACCCATGTGGTCAGGCAGGTGACCCCTTACCTTTTCACGTCCGAATCGAACCCCGATCGGCTAGATTAGAGGCGAGTACGTTACCACTGCGCCACCCGACCACCCAGTTATAGGATGACATTACTGAAGAAGAAACTGTTACAAATAACATACTTCCAAAGCTGGTGGTTACAACTTACGAATAAATGAATATTTCATTAAGGATAAAGATATACTCCTACCACATCTAGTATTATTATCTAATAATATTTCTAAGTCTGGAAACTATCCAAAATCTTGGTCTGTTGTTAACATAGTACCTGTTTTTAAACAGGGCAATAGAAATGATACAATTAACTATTGTGATATCACATTACTATGTTGTTTAGGAAAAACTTTTACTTCAATTTTGAATTAACAGCTTATTGATATTTGTTCTGCAGATGTTAACTAGTAAAGTGCTATAAGAATATATTGTATTGCTGCTTTATTGATTATTAGAAAACATTTGACTTCCTTAACAGGCAAAACCTATGATATAAACTTATCTCAGAGGGCGAGGCAGGAAAAATATTTAATATTGTACCCATGGTTCTGTTAGCTGAAAACACCTGAGGGTTTACAAAATGTGTTAGATGCTTTGTTGATATATATCAGTGAATTGGGGTTGACTATAAATACAGAAAAAAAGAAAGTGATGGTTTTTACAAACGGGGGTAAATCAAGGAAAGTGATAAATGGAATTATAACAGATGCAAATCAGAAAATATCAGTGAGTTTAATTACGTAGGTGTTTTGTTAAATTTCAAAGGAACATTCAGGAAAACCCGGAAAAAAAATTGCAGTACAAAGAAAAAAGGCGCTTTTTTTACTGTAATCAATGTGTGCAAGCAAAATGATTTTAATGTTGAAACACAACTTCATGTCTTTGATACATATGTTGCTAGTATTTTGAATTATAGTTGTGAGGTCTGGGGAATACACGAAGCGTTCAATATCGAAAAATTACATTTAAGTTTTTGTTAAAAATTATTACGGGGCTAAGAAGAGCTGTACTTGTAGGGCCTCTCTTGTTGATACAACAGCCAGTAAAGCTATGGAGAAAATAGTCATATACTTATTCGGATCCTTTCCCAAGCAGAGAGAAACTACAAATAAATATTTGTAGCAGTAGTAGTAAGTGAAAAAAGGCACCCCCCTTACCCAATTAGAAAGCAAAAACCGTAGCACAGATTCTTATCGGTAAGTCCTTTTCTAGGTGTGGCATTCTTAACTCGAACCAGGGTCCAGATTTTGAATCCAAGCCGTTTCAAGAAAATTTGTAAAATCTTAGGGATGAGAAATACTAGGACCTCTCTGTATCGCCCCAGATGTGACTGGTTGGTGGAAAGGTTTAATTGTACCTTAATTGGGATACTAAGTACTGACCAATCTGATTTGGACCTCCATTTGCCTGTGGTAACTATTGTTAGGGAACATGTTAAACAATAGCTGAGAGAACAGAAGTTTTGATATAATTCTAAAATCCATGGGTTTTCATTAGGGGTGATGATAATGTTTTGCTTTATACCGCGAGATATAGGAGAGATGAGATTCAAAATTTTGAAATATTGGAAGGGGCCTTTTCTGATTGAAGCAACATTGTCAGATATTAATTATATCCTTTGTAGGTCTGGGAGCAGGAATCAACAGGCTGTACACTTTAATGGATTGAAACTTTACTTATGATGAAAGAATAGAGGCGACAGTGTCTTAGGATTACCTCCCTTTGGATGAGAAAGAGGAGGAGGCACTTGGGGGTCGAATGGAAGCACAGGTTCCTGATCGGGACAAGACTTGGGAACCAGCATGTGATGATGTCTGGGAGGAACTCTTAGAGGACACTCTGGCTCTTTTGCATGACAGTGTAGATAGCGATACGAGGTGGACTATATAGACAAACATGAACCCATAGAGATAGGTGAACCCAAGGATGAATTGTGGGTATGCCCAGTATCACGACTTGGACGTCAACATAGACGGTCGCAGAAGTTGATGCGTTGTGGGACCTATGATCTCACTTAGAGTTTATTATTTAGGTTAATGTTGTTATAATGTGATTCTATTCTACTAGTGTAATTACTTTTTATGAAAGTAATGATTTTTTTTGTTTCAACTTTTCATATGTACCTACATCGCTGGCACACCAACCCGTGGAGGGAGTCACAGAATGACTCATGTGAACCTGATGTGGCATCTGCCTGTGGAAAAGAGAATTTCCAGCTGGTGGAAGACATTTTCAACTGAAAACTAATTAAGAGAAGTGACAGTTTGTGACTTTCCTCCACAACAATTGATGTGGAAGTTCTGTTTTCCTCGGGATGCAACTGTATTGGAGAAATCCCCAATGTTGTGCCTCAGCTGAACATTGAACTCTGTTATCAACATTTCCTTAGGTCTACGTGGACCAGGCAGGTGACCTTGAGGGTTTTGCACTACACTATAGCTGAAAATTTGTGTGAATGACTTTCAGCATTGTAGGTGTTAGTTTGGACTTATTGTTAGTCAGATGTATTACTTAGGTTGTAACATCTTTAATTTTACTTCTATTGTAGGTAAGTGTTAACCACAGAGTCAAGTTCGAATTACAGGCACTACGTTCAGGGGAAAGTGGTCATTATTGGCCATAGATTTATTGATAGGCAGGGCTAATAAAGGGAGACAGGGAGGGAATGTTCTTTAGTAATTTTGGCTTAGAGTTGGTACAGGTTAATTGGGAAGTTGGTGGGGAGAGTACAGGATGTGGTAGACTTAGTGGACATGTTGATTGGGGAAGGGTTTAGGCCAGGGCTGGTTGTATTTCATGTGGAACGGGGAGGGTGTGCAATGATTTGGACTCAAAGGGAGAATGATTTGGACTCCAGGGGGGTATGATTGGGAATGATTTATTGGGATATTCCACATTGTCCTCGATATATTGGGTAGATCGGGGAGTTTTACATCCAATGGCGGACAAAGCTCCATACCTTCTGCCTGGTGGTGTTCAAGGGCTGTCAGGCCAGCCCTAACCTAGCCCAGGCCTTTGAGATGAAGGATCAAGGACAGGAGAATGGGGTTCAATGGCACCTCTTCTTTTTCAAACTGTTCGGTGAAAGGGTCCATAAAATGCTGCGCCTGATTTTTAGGAATTAAAGACTAGGAGTAGGTTTTGAGAGGATATATGAGTAGGAGTAGCGGATAGGAGGTCCAGGAGAAGGCAGGGATTAACATGTATATTGGGGGGGGGGTGTAGGATTAGGAGTAGCAAGTAGGAGGACTAGGAGTAGGTTTAGATGGTGTTTATAGGAGTAGGAGTAGCGGATAGGAGGTCCAGGAGAAGGCAGGGATTAACATGTATATTAGGGGGGGTGTAGGATTAGGAGTAGCAAGTAGGAGGACTAGGAGTAGGTTTAGATGGTGTTTATAGGAGTAGGAGTAGCGGATAGGAGGTCCAGGAGAAGGCAGGGATTAACTAGGACTAGGAGTAGGTTTAGATGGTGTTTATAGGAGTAGGAGTAGCGGATAGGAGGTCTAACAGTAGATGAGGATTAACAGATATATTAAGAGTGGGGTTGGAGGTTTAGCTCGATCAGATGTGTTAGTTGGAAGCTGATGAGTGGAGGTTACCCCAGGTCATCAGCATTGTTTTTTTCCAACACCAACAAAACAGGTGAACTTTGCTATTGCTCCCTGTCAACAATTGTTTTTGTTTTTTTTTTCCAACTCATGTGTTTGGCAGTTGTCATGGTCTAGTTTAGAGTAGAATGAGGTTAATTGATGAAGCAAAAAATGTGATTCTGATCAAGCTGGAACCATTTATTCACCATTTACTATCAATTAGGAAATACATACTCAGATACTTGTTCGATTTTTGTGTAGTGATGGCTTCCCCACTTATTAGTAGTCTAAGGGAGATAACTCACTCGATGCCAGCAGAAGAGTTCATTATTTTTGTTATATTTTTTTACTTCCTTTTTCTATGTATACTTTTTACTATGCGTACTTGTAATTAATGTAGTCGGTAATAGATGAGGTTGGTATTAAGTTAGTAAAGCTTTTGTATATAGACGTCTGTAAATTGCATGTAAGATTTCTGACTGTAAATTTGAGACTTATTCGAGGCAATCAGAAGAAAAATAATCAGTCTTGCCTGTTTTCTTCTAGATGATGTTTGATCCTCCAAGCTGTTCATGGGAGATAACTCACTCGATGCCAGCAGAAGAGTCCGTTATTTTTGTTATATTTTTTTTATTTCCTTGTATAGTTTTTATGATGTGTACTTGTAATTAATGTTGTAGGTAATAGGTGAAGGGGTAGGTATTAAGTAAGTAAAACTGTTGTATATAGATGTCTGTGAATTACAAGTTTCCGGTTCTGACATTGGATTTTAGATTTTTTTCTAAATCGTGTTATATCCTCCTAGCTGATGGTGTTGAGTGTTGCATAGCAGCTGGTATGTGGAAAATTTACTCTTAAAAGGCTATCAAGTTTGTGTAATGTCAGCACATACATTTATACATTTTAGTTGCATGAGTATTGTTTCTTATGTGTATTGCCATCTATCAACAGCTACATGTATTACTGGCAGGCAGTTTGTGATTGATTTTTAATTTAGAAGGATATTTGATAAATCTTTAACAGCATGGTGATAAAACAAAATGTTGACATCCATGTGTAGGATAGTTATGGCGTAACAGATATTTTTCACCTTACAAGAGTACCGTTTATCTTAAGCGATGTAATGTCATTTTGTAATGTTCAACAGAAAATACAATTTTTCTGACTTTTGTGGTAGCAGGGTTATATAGACAGTCGGTGTTCATGTGTAGTATATTTGGATATTTTTGCCTTGATTACCATGTGGGAGTGAGTTGGTGATGTCTGCTGTTGTGAAGTTGAATTTTTACCTGCTGGTGGATTAATTAAGACCAGAAACAGATTATTTTGTAAATTTTTGTGCAAATTGGAGTAATTTCTTTTGCACCTCCTGATCCATAACCTTAAAGAGATGTTTCTTTGAATAACTGAGATTTTATTGTTCAAATAATTGTTACCTGGTGATACTATGTCGTGTCACCTTTGCCCAGTGGGTGAAAATGATATTTTTTTTCAAATATAGAACTTTCTGAGGCGGGAATGTTTGACAATTGGTGTTCATCCTTAATTTTAGTGTACTGAAGAGTTTAAGCAACTAGGCTAAATTTCTGTTATGTTTATCTCTGGTAGTGTTCAAATGGACCCACGTTACCGTTACATGTTTTGTAATGTATTGTTAATATATGTTTGTTAAGTTTAATAAATTGTTGAACTGTGATTCTGTCGTAGTTGTTATTGTCCTTGTCTACAATTTAAGTAAGAGGAATCTGCAAGCAAAAGCGGCAGTTGAAATTATTAACAAAAATCTAAAAATGAGCACCAGAATTCCTTTAAATTCCAATGAAAATTTTGCATGATATCACATACTTGCAGTGGTTTCCCAACGAGTCAGGTGACAGTTTGTGTACACAAAGATAGATGGGGAGAGTTGGTTTGGTACTTTAATATGAATTAAAGTAAAATTTTAATGACACTTGTTTATTGATAAGTTATAAATTGTTATGTTGCATATTACTAGGAAAGATAAGTAATGAATTTATATTCATATTGAAAAAAATATAAATTTTGTTTCGTATAAATATGTTTTGTTACGTTATTACAGGGATATAATGAGAAGCAAAGAGATTAGGTGGTTGTAGTAATTCTTCATACAATAAAACTATTATAGACTCTGTATGAGGTGAATACAAGGACTTATCAACCCTCAGAAAGTAATATTGATTACTCTCCTCAGGTTGATAAACCCTGTATTAACCTCATACAGAGTCTACAACTGTATAATATGTTTCAGTTAAATAAATGTTTAAAGAGGCTGTCCAACAGCCCCTTATAGTTTTATACTTTGTGCTGAAGTTCCAATTTTTAAAATAGCAATATGCAAACGATACCGGTTTGTTACAAGATGGGTAAGAGAGTTCGCTTGATGAGCTGAAAAATTCTGGTGTAAGTATTGATACCAAAAACACTTAAACTATATGGTAGTTGTAAATAGTGGTGTAATATATCAGCCAGATTCAAATCAACAGTAGGGAAAAGATATATTTACATTCTTCAGGATAGACATTTCTGTTACTTTGGATCAGATTCCTAAATTGAATTTTGACAAGATTAGGTAGGTGGTGAATATAACATGCTTTCACTCATTCTTTAAAGCATGGCTGGATTAGAAGACTACTTCGGTTTTCTTGCAAATGGAATTTGATCATAAATCAACTATAGATGTTTTTTTACAATTGTGGTAAGAAATATCCGCATTTGTGTGGATACAACAGCCACAATTTATTTTGGAAGAATGTCTTTAAGACATGGGATAAACAATTTTGAAATTATGAGGCTTGGCAGACAAAGTATTTTAAAAATTCCTCTTTGGTATAACCAAGATATCCAAGTTAACAATGAATTTGTTTTTTCCTGATGAGTTTGTAACAGATACTTTTACATTGAATGACCTAACAAAGATTCTGACAATTTTACCTTCCTTTGTTTTAATGAGATTTTACAAACTTTTTATATCAATGTCAACTTTCTACAATAAGATGAGTTAGTGATATCAATAAAATATGGTGGCTGATTCGGGACATGGTAATATCGCTTCGTTTAAGGGAAAGCGAGATTGCTATATAACGATACCAAGATGCGATATCACGATATCACGATGCGATACCACGATAGCAAGAAGCGATAACACGATAGCGCGATGCGAGACCACGATATCGCATCGTGATATCGTGATATCGCATCGTGATATCGCAATCTCGCTTCCCATTAAACGAAGCGATATTACGATGTCCCGAATCAGCCAACACAATCAAACGTTACTTAAGAAATGTCCAGTTCCAACAGAGAGGCTTTCACTGCCTTTTATACTACTTAATCTTGATTTTTTTTATGCCCCCGACTCGAAAGATTCGGGGCATTTTGTGTTGTGCTGTCTGTTTGTCTGTTGTCTACTATAACCCTGGCTATTACTAATGCACCGTAAGAGTTAGGGCTTCCATATTTGGCATGTGTGACAAGACCTTTCTGTTGGTACAAACGTTTTTCATTATGTGACATTGATAGTGACCTTTGACCTACATTTGAAAAATTGTAACATTGACCATAACTATTGCACCATAAGAAGTATGGCTCTCATATTTGGTGTGTGTGTTCCTTGTGGCAAGTCCTTTCTGGTACCAAAAGGTTTCACTTTGTAATTTTACCTTCGTTGCAACTGGAGGCATGGTCTTTCATAAACACGTCTTTTTTAAGGGGGGGATGCTCTAAGGACATCTACAGGTCATTTATAGTTCCAGCATCAATGTCTACTGGTACTAGAAATAGGAATCTAGAGTTCAACTTTGATAATGAAAAGTGGTCAAAATACAATGTCCATAAACTTCCCTCTACAATAACTAAAGACTCAAAGTTAACATGGTTTCAAATTAGAGTCATTCACCGTATAACCTGTACAAGTGCTTCTCCAGAGACTGGAAACTTTATTGGAATTATTTTAATACCATTTGCATACAATACGAATTCATTTCTTTTCAGGATAGTTTCACAATGATGTACTTCTGTTGACAGTGAGATTTCAATCATTATATAACAATATATAGACAAAACTACACGCCTAAACAACGCTATCTTATTATTATTTCTTAAAATTATTAATATTATTTTTTTTTTTTTTTTTTTTTTTATTTTTAAGTTTTTAAAGATAATTTCATGATCCACAAATACATATATAACAGCCAAAATGAACACATCCAAAAGCAATTTGAGTTAGACAGAAGACAATGGAAGCCTATGTCAGGTGTACAGACTATTAGTGATATAAAGAACAGAAATCTGCTTTAGTATTCTCTTTAAGTACTGTTTTGTAACAATATTTCACCGAATAGGACAGATGGAGTAAATTCTTTTAAATCATTCTCCTCCTGAATTAATTAATTAAAATTGCCCAAATTTGGCCTGAAGCATTCCTAGGTGAAGTGAACAATAATTGAATTTTGAAATTGAATTCTGGGCAGAAGCATGCTTGGGGGAAGTCAATTTTGTATCAATGATGGGTCTCGGCCTCCTGGTGCAAGAGTGGCAAGGACAAATAGGAGAAATAGAGTAAATTCTGAAAACTCTACTCCTCCTGTAGGAAAACTTTTGTCCAAATTTGGTTGAAGGGCCTCCTGGGGTGGGACTGGTGGGGCCCAATTGGGGAAATAAAACCAATTTTTGAAATCTTTCTTCTCTTGTAGGAATAATTGGATTTTGTCCAAATCTGGTCTGAAAGATATTTTGGTGATGGGAAATGATTTTGTATAAACAGTGGGTATCGGCCCCTTGAGACAGAAGGAGTGGAGGCTAATATGGGGAAAAAGTACAAATTCTGTAAAATCCTACTCTTGTAGAAATGATTTAATTTTTTCCAAATTTGGTAGATAGCATTTTTGGATGAAGGGAGATTAATTTTGTATCTTGACGTCTGGGGTCTGGCCCCACCCCCAGGGAATATGTTATATCTTTGAAGCAGTTGAGATTCCACCTCATAACCATATACAATGTATAGCAATGCTGGGCATCAAGAGATAAACGCAATCATGATGTAAGAACTGGCCCTGGTGTGGCTCCGCCCCTCTGTACTTCACTTCTGGTTAATATCTTTGAAACAGTTGAGATCCCAACCCCATAGCCTGATATAGCATTGCTAGGCATCAAGAGATAAACGCAATCATGATGTAAAAGTTGGCCCCGAGGAGTGCCCTAACCCTAAAAACTTCGTTTCTAGGTAATATCTTTGAAAAAAAGGTGAAATCCCCACACCATAGCCATATATAGTATTGCTTGGCATCAAGAGATATACGCATTCATGATGAAGGAATTGACCCCTGGGTGTGGCATACCTCTGGGTCATATTTTTGACAAAGTTGAGATACCAAACCGATAACCAAACTTTTACTGGGCATCTTAAGAGAAAGCATTACCGACTTTGAAATAGTTAACATATAGATGTTACAGGCCTATTGTTCCTCTTCTCTTTGTTGTAGACTACTTGGGGATTGGCATATCCAGAAAGAGGCAGACATTGTTCATCGAAAGGGAAAAATCTGTCAAAGAATTTTGTAATCAAGTACAAATTTATCGATGCAAAGAAAAATGAAAGCAATTTTTGTGTTTTCCATAAAAGTTGTAAAATGTTTCAGCATGAAGGAAATCAGGTTAGGATGCAATCTGATCGCCATCTGTTTGTTTGTCTGTCTGTCTGTCTGTCTGTCTGTCTGTCTGTCGTTCGTAAAGATTTTGATGTTTGTTTTCATATAGCTTGGCACAGTAATCATTATCAATAAGTCTATCTCGCAGGATGTTGTTCGAGAGTTTTTTCCCAATATTCTGTTTTGGATTGAATTCTTCTCTTGTGCATCCGAAATAAAAGTTTATGGGACATACTGTGTCTTTCTTTTTTTCTAAAGGTTTCCATCAAAATCCGCCAATATTTGACAGAGTTGTGGGACTTAGGAAAAATAAGTTCTTAGAATGGATCACGTGCATTGTGCTCGGCTATAGGTAGTGCTTATTTCATACTAGATGTTCATTTCTGAATGTAACTGATTTCAATGAATTCTTTTCTACAAGTGATCAACTAGTCAGCTAATAATCAATTCTCATTAGTTTTTATTTCAATAAGGTAACTGTAACATTGTGCATTTGGGCGGAGATGACGATTCGAGGAATACGGATGTTTCTACATCAGATAGCCCCTTATAATTTTACAGGAAGAATTTTGATAAAGTCCGTGTTAAGATAGAAGGCATTTTCAAATTGACAAATGGTTTAAAACCTAAACGATACGATGATAAGGATCGGAAACGCAGGTACATTATTACCAATGAAAACGCATATTAAATACTTTATCAAAATATAGATACCAAATAACCAATATTTCAACACAACATAGTGTGTGACAGCTCTCTGATTGTTAGCATGTAGACCAGAAACAAGTACTTCCCTTGTGTATCTAAATTTTGCATGGCCGACGTATCGTTATATTACTGAATGAAATAGTCCTAAGTTGACCAGGCATTTTTTTTTCAGTCCATACAGAAATAGGATGTTTAAATGGCACTATGTTACAGGGCAAGAAATAATTACTTACCATAAGTATTGGCGCAAAATGGCGATGTTATAATATAATTTAAGTGTGTTCCTATCGTTTAAGCTCTATCTGTACAAACAGTACATACTCTGAAAGAAACTAATACCGGATCAATTTGTAAGCCGCAGGGAATTCCGGTTACACTAAAATAGAGTTATCTCCCCTACTCTGTGTTTATAGTGTCGGCTCCCGAAACCCGTGAATTGACTCAAGCATGCAATGTAAAACTGCTTAACAGTCGTATTTCGTCAAAAAAATGCGGTTTTGTCAGAACTTAAACCAAGATACGTACAGATGTTTTTAAAACGGTTCCGTGAAAGGGATGAAAAAGAAAATTTAGTGAGAAGCACGGCCTTGAGAATCGTGTGACAGGTCTGATTGTAGTATCATCTGGACCGTTAAAACAACAGGAGAGGGACTTTTAATTAATGATAATAGCACAACTAGTTAATTTGCCATCAAGAACTGTAAGAAGAAGGAACACCTGTTAACAGGGAACGATTACTTCGTTTTTGTCAGACAAAACTTCATTGAACAGTAGCAAATAATTGGTCAGAACTCTTATATCTCTCGATGGGAACATAAATACTGATAAGTATATTTCCAGCCTGGATGAAAAATAAGGTTTGTTGTTGCGACACATTTTGGAATTACACCTTGGATTATACAAGAAGACAACACCCAGTATCCCGTGTCGAGGAGAGATAACGAAAGGAAAACTATACATAGTATTTGAACTCTTCCTCCGGCATCAAAATGTCCAGAACTTGATGTCATTAAAAATGTGTGGAAAACTACTAAAAAGAACCCCGACTTTTGAAAAGTTTGGAAGAGGTACAAAACAGAGCAGGTTTTTGTGCTTTCAGCTGAAACAACGATGACGTCGCCGAAATGCGCCAATACTTGTGCCCAATGTATTGACGCAAATCTAGAGAGAAAAAAACCTGTTTAGTAACTGACAACCGCTGTAATTGCTGACAAATCTCGCAAGAATATGAGAGGGGTCGATGAGACATTTATCCTGTTAAGTTTTTTATAATATAAATAAGAAAACTGTAAAAGTTTGGCAAAAGTTAGCTTTCAATATCTTACAAAGAATGTTGCTTAATGCTTATATCTGATACCAACAAAATACTAACGGACAGACAGTAACATCTTGTCTAAGGTTTTATCAGGAAGTATCACAGCCACGGACAGGCCAGTAACATCTTGTCTAAGGTTTTATCAGGAAGTATCACAGCCACGGACAGGCCAGTAACATCTTGTCTAAGGTTTTATCAGAAAGTATCACAGCCACGGACAGGCCAGTAACATCTTGTCTAAGGTTTTATCAGGAAGTATCACAGCCACGGACAGGCCAGTAACATCTTGTCTAAGGTTTTATCAGGAAGTGTCACAGCCACGGACAGGCCAGTAACATCTTGTCTAAGGTTTTATCAGGAAGTGTCACAGCCACGGACAGACCAGTAACATCTTGTCTAAGGTTTTACATCAGGAAGTATTACAGCAAAGGATGAGACAGGGCAGTCTAAGGTTTTCTCTCTCTCTCTCTCTCTCTCTCTCTCTCTCTCTCTCTCTCTCTCTCTCTCTCTCTCTCTCTCTCTCTCTCTCTCTCTCTCTCTCTCTCTCTCTCTCTCTCTCTCTCTCCCTCTCGATCTTTCTCGCTCCCCCCCCCCCTCTCTCTCTCTCTCTCTCTCTCTCTCTCTCTCTCTCTCTCTCTCTCTCTCTCTCTCTCTCTCTCTCTCTCTCTCTCTCTCTCTCTCTCTCTCTCTCTCTCTCTCTCTCTCTCTCTCTCTGTGTGTGTTTTGTGTGTGTGTGTGTATGTGTGTGTGTTTCACAATAACTCTAAGGAGATGTGTTTAGAATAATAATAATAAATTCTTTACTGATAGAGGATAAATGACTTAAGTACATGTTAAAACAAAGTTATTTACAGCCATGTCCCCAATTCATTCATTCATTTATTCATTCATTCGTTCGTTCAGGGTGTATCGTTAATCCATCAATGTATTCATAGATAAATAAAAATATCTTTTTCGTTACATTAGATCATTCATCGAGTCATTTGTTGTCATCGTAATGAATTAATAAAGAACGTATGAACAGTGTCTTGTACGATTTTCGATAAAATGTTTTAATTAATATCGTATCATAAAATGTTGTTTGCACTGATTTTTAAAATAATCCAATGATACACATTTTTTATTGGACCTAGAAATAAATTCCAAATATCAACAGCAGAGAAGCTAAATAGCATTTAAAATTGCTCAGTCTGTAAGCTGGAATCATAACATTTCCATGACAACGGACCTTGTATGGTAATTTGACAGACTGGAAGATTGTATAAATAAATCTGACGTATTGATGAGCTAGACTGTTTGTCATTTTGTACAATAAGACCGTTGTCATACATTTTACTATGAGAGATAGCCAATTCATTTCACGATATATATCTTTGGACGGAGTAAGCTTTAGTTTATGCAAAAATATTATCGCAACTCTTTTCATTACTTTATTAATTCTGTTAACATGTTTTACTGCATCACCACCTTATTAACAAATAGAAGTTTAGCATCTTTGTATAAATATTTATCTAATCTCCCTTGTAAACATATTTTGACCGCAATATTAGAGCACATTTTGTCTACGTGTAATTTCCAAATAAGATTTTTATCAACAAGTCTTTAAATTCTTTGGAATGTTACATGGGAAATAGTGCAACCATCCTATGTTAACATCAATTAGTTTTCTTTCGCTAATCGTTGTCGAGAGTCAATCCTCGTACACGTAGTTTTGTCGAGGTTTATAGGGACTAAATGGTTAAATTTCGTTATTTTTCGTATGCGTTTGATTTCGGGCAAGCATTGTAATACTTAAAATTGGACTTTTCACAAAATTTTAACACTCTCTGAGAGAAATTCCTAAAGATTACCAGCTTCGAACCGACGCTAGTCGACACTCGCTCTTATGTTTACCACCCATCGCTGTTTTGATCGGAAATAGCGGAGTTCAACACGTGACCTTTCGGAGCCTCGTTTTAACTCGCCGTTTTGATATAATTTTTTACTGTGTATAATTACGTAATTAGCCAAAACTTAATTTGCCAGGCATGTTTCAATTCTCACATTTAAATTAATCTGAATCTAAATTTAAATGCGCAAAGACACTGTTTACACTTTCCGAACAATGATAATATGAATTAGTGTTGGGTCGCTCCTATTTAATTTAATTTTTTGACGCTGTTTATACAATAGTTAGGCAAACTTAAAGATATTATAATCAACAGGAAGTACACAATTTTAGACAAGTATTTAAATGTTATAATTTTTATATCGGTTACTAAATGAATATCTAAACCATATAATCCCTTTAAAATCATGCTATCATGATGTTATAATGCTCAAAGACATTCTGGGGACACCCTATAGAAATAGCAACGATATGGTAGTGTGTATCATTCCTCAACCCGACTTAATATTTCCTGATTATAGAATAAATCTATGTCAGTATTTAATCCGATAAGCTATCTTTGTGAACGCCGTGGGCGCGCGGATATCAAAGTAAAGTCCTCACATAAATGAGACGTATAAATGTCCCCATTTACAATGTAAAAGTAGTCACGAGGAAAGGGTGGACGAAAATATGCGAGCACTGTTGTGATTGTAAAAAAGTTTGTGAGGCCATTCAATAAAGTATTTCCCTAAGTATATCGTGCAATTCCAATGTAGTTTCAGAGACCATAATTGCGCCAATGTCTTCAGAACTTGGCAAAAATCGGGAAAATGTATTGTGGTATCTTTTTACAAATGGACGTTGAATCCAAACGCGTTCTTTTTATATTTTTCATGTTTGCCTTGTGGCAATAACCCTAAATATGATTAGAGATTTCTACATGTTTGATCTTGAATGTTGGAATATTCAGGTTATGACATTTCTTGTCAGGTCGGCGAAAAACTCAGACTCTGACTGTTAGGAAGATAACACATCGTTCACGTGTAGTGTGTGTCATCGTGGTGTCCATCCCTACTGCAGACAGCGATATTTGTCACTGAAAGGGTTATTGGTAATTTTATGCATGGACCTGGTCCACCGACGTGCGGAAATTCCTATTGTGACCTAGGAATTGAGTCGGGTCTGGAAAAACCCCTCTTGTGACTTCGGAATTGAGTCGGGGTCTGGAAAAACCCCTCTTGTGACTTCGGAATTGAGTCGGGGTCTGGAAAATACCCTCTTGTGACTTCGGAATTGAGTCGGGGTCTGGAAAAACCCTTTTGTGACTTCGGAACTGAGACAAAACGTTTGCAAAAATCCCTGTTGTGACTTAGGATTTGAGACAACATGTCTGAAATAGCCCCTGTTGTGTCAGGAATTGAAACATCACGTCTGAAATAACCTCTGTTGTGTCTTAGGAATTGAGTCAGTGCGTCTGAAATAGTCCCTGTTGTGACTTAGGAATTGAGTCAGTACGTCTGAAATAGATCTTGTTGTGACTTAGGAATTGAGTCAGTACGTCTGAAATAGCCCCTGTTGTGACTTAGGAATTGAGTCAGTACGTCTGAAATAGCCCCTGTTGTGACTCAGGAATTGAGACATCACGTCTGAAATAACCCCTGTTGTGACATAGGAATTGAGACATCACGTCTGAAATAGCCCCTGTTGTGACTTAGGAATTGAGTCAGTACGTCTGAAATAGCCCCTGTTGTGACTTAGGAATTGAGGCATCAAGTCTGAAATAGCTCCTGTAGTGACTAAGGAATTGAAGTTCACGTCTGAAATAGCCCCTGTTGTGACTTAGGAATTGAGTCAGTACGTCTGAAATAGCCCCAGTTGTGTCTCAGGAATTGAGACATCACGTCTGAAATAGCCCCTGTTGTGACTTAGGAATTGAGACATCACGTCTGAAATAACCCCTGTTGTGACATAGGAATTGAGACATCACGTCTGAAATAGCCCCTGTTGTGACTTAGGAATTGAGACATCACGTCTGAAATAGCCCCTGTTGTGACTTAGGAATTGAGGCATCACGTCTGAAATAGCCCCTGTTGTGACTAATGAATTGAGTCAGTATGTCTGAAATAGTTCCTGTCGTGACTAAGGAATTGAGTCAGTATGTCTGAAATAGCCCCTGTTGTGTCTCAGGAATTGAGACATCACGTCTGAAATAGCCCCTGTTGTGACTTAGGAATTGAGACATCGCGTCTGAAATAGCTCCTGTTGTAACTTCGGAATTGAGACATAACGTCTGAAATAGCCCCTGTTGTGACTTAGGAATTGAGACATCATGTCTGAAATAGCCCTTGTTGTGACTTCGGAATTGAGACATCACGTCTGAAATAGCCCCTGTTGTGTCTCAGGAATTGAGACATCACGTCTGAAATAGCCCCTGTTGTGTCTCAGGAACTGAGACATCACGTCTGAAATAGCCCCTGTTGTGTCTCAGGAATTGAGACATCATGTCTAAAATAGCCCCTGTTGTGTCTCAGGAATTGAGACATCACGTCTGAAATAGCCCCTGTTGTGACTAAGGAATTGAGACATCACGTCTGAAATAGCCCCTGTTGTGTCTCAGGAACTGAGACATCACGTCTGAAATAGTCCCGATCGAGTGATTATTTATTTCCATCATTTGACATTACCTTTACGACAAATTGACAATGTTTAGAAATCCGAAGATATAAAAAAAATGTGATCGCACCAAGATGGATATTGATTTTTGCATCCCGATGATATTGTAATGCATTGTAATGCTTGTTTGAACACATCAGATCCTCGCTTCAAAGAAACTTTGAACTTTAGTCGTTTCTCGAATTTCGATTAGAAAGGAAACTGTCTATGGCCCTTAATAGTGAATTTCATTTCAGTAAGCATTACCATAAAGGGAGACAACTCTACGTCTCATCCGTAATGGCTTTTGGGACTGTAGGGAGGGCCGTTTTTTTTAATCTTTTGTTTTTTTTGGGGGGGAGGGCTATAAAGATAGGTGCAGGTATTGTTTTTGGATACTAAGGTTATGGTTATCATTACTGAAATGAAATTGAGAGTTTTTATTCAAGTAAAACCAATTTTCATGATGTAATACTTACCGGCATAACTTTATGGAGTTATGGTAAGTATTACCCCCCCCCCCCCCCACCCCCCCCCAAAAAAAAAAAAAAAAAAAGTCCCGGGCAGTTTATGGTAGATATTTGTGACGCCATATTACAACCATTGTTGCCGTAGTCAATTAAATGTACCTGGCATACGACGACTCAATCTGGTTATGCTGCGATAATTGTTTTCACCACATTTAAACTGTATCATTGTGCCAATTTTATTTCAACGCTATTATTCCGAAATTCATATTGAAACATTCTGTTCCTGTCACATGTCTTTGTGATACGGATTCGACCAGGAACAAACACGGATGTACTGTTGTGTTGATATTGTCTCGTATACAAGTTTAAATGCCGAGTCATTGCTTTATTTAAAATATTTATTAAGAAACACGAAACAGTGGGTCGCTGTTACATCATCATTAATTAAAAATCAGTCTGTTCTTTATAAAGCATACATGTTTATTGCATTCTCATGTCAATGTCACGTGATCACAAACAACCAGTAGCGTCACCAGTTGCTATAGAAACCTGACGTCCTCTCACGTCCCCGCTTCATGGAGAGCGTTTCCGCTCGGCCGATATCCTCAACATCACGCCTTCCACCTCTGTTGTTTTTCCCACCGTATCTACAATAAAAATGAGATTTATCATGATCGTAAAACATTCGTCCATTGACGATTACTATAACAACATAGACCATGACAGCAATGAACAGATGTCTCATTTTAACAATTCAAAGTCTTCCCATCGAAAACCAATGTCTTTACAGGAAGAACGCAAAACCTAGAACATAACGCAAAATACACATGAAAAGATGTCAAATTTGACTTCGATCTTTTGATACAGTGACCCTGAACAGTCATTTGAGTACTGGTGTTATTCTGACAAAGATCCGGAGCTTTAAAATTGATGACATCTATTTTAGGAAGTGACCTTCACAGTTGACCTTTTAACCCCTAACTCAATCCCACCCTATATATCTTAATAATATTAAATTGCATCAAGTTTCAACATAATCAGTCACGCTATCACAAGTTACCATCTGGAAACCAAAATATGCCAATAAAAGTCTGTTTTTAGTAACAGTGGCCTTGGCAGTTTTGTTTTATCCAAAGCTCAATCCGACTCTATGTTACTTCATAAGCTAACATTGCATGAAGATTCAACCACATCTATCGATCCTTTTTAAAGTTATGACCTTGAAATCAAAATTTGACGAAAATATGAATTTTTAGCAACATTGACCTTTGCTGTTAACGGACGGACAGACAGACGGAGATAAACACGATGGATCTCTCCGTTTTCACCGTTAGGGGATATAAAGTACTACATTCACGATATTCTTACTACATATCAAATTCTTCGGTGACGTCATATTGATGTTATTGCAATCCGTGTAATTGATGTTATTGCAATGATTACAGGGTAGTTATGTAATGGATGTCTTTACTGATAACAGGGTAGTGTGTAATTACTGATAACAGGGTAGTTATGTAATGGGTGTTATAACACTGATAACAAGATAGTTATGTAATGGGTGTTATTATACTGATAACAGGGTTGTTAAATAAAGGTGTTATCATTCTGATAACAGGGTTGTTATGTAAAGGTGTTATTACACTGATAACAGGGTAGTTATGTAATGGGTGTTACACTGATAACGGGTTGTGATATGATAATTGTTTTTATTATAGACGATGATGATGATGATGATGATGATGATGATGATGATGAAGATGATGATGATGATGATGATAATGATGATGAGGATGATACTCACCCTTGGTCAAATAATCTTGAAAAGATATCGTCTATAAAGGTTCCTTTTGATACATCTGTAACAAAGATATCATAGTTAGGTAAACCACAGAGATAGTGTAGTTAGGTATGACACAAAGATAATGTAGTTACGTATGACACAGATATAGTGTAGTTAGGTATGACACAGATATAGTGTAGTTAGGTATGACACAGAGATAGAGTAGTTAGGTATGACACAGAGATAGTGTAGTTAGGTATGACATAGAGATAGTGTAGTTAGGTATGACACAGTGATAGTGTAGTTTGGTATGACACAGATATAGTGTAGTTAGGTATGACACAGAGATAGTGTAGTTAGGTATGACACAGGGATAGTGTAGTTAGGTATAACACAGAGATAGTGTAGTTAGGTATGACACTGGGATAGTGTAGTTAGGTATGACACAGAGATAGTGTAGTTAGGTATGACACAGAGATAGTGTAGTTAGGTATGACACAGAGATAGTGTAGTTAGGTATGACACAGAGATAGTGTAGTTAGGTATGACACAGAGATAGTGTAGTTAGGTATGACACAGAGATAGAGTAGTTAGGTATGACACAGAGATAGTGTAGTTAGGTATGACACAGAGATAGTGTAGTTAGGTATGACACAGAGATAGTGTAGTTAGGTATGACACAGAGATAGTGTAGTTAGGTATGACACAGAGAGAGTGTAGTTAAGTATGACACAGAGATAGTGTAGTTAGGTATGACACAGAGATAGTGTAGTTAGGTATGACACAGAGATAGTGTAGTTAGGTATGACACAGAGATAGTGTAGTTAGGTATGACACAGAGATAGTGTAGTTAGGTATGACACAGAGATAGTGTAGTTAGGTATGACACAGAGATAGTGTAGTTAGGTATGACACAGAGATAGTGTAGTTAGGTATGACACAGAGATAGTGTAGTTAGGTATAACACAGAGATAGTGTAGTTAGGTATGACACAGAGATAGTGTAGTTAGGTATGACACAGAGATAGTGTAGTTAGGTATGACACAGAGATAGTGTAGTTAGGTATGACACAGAGATAGTGTAGTTAGGTATGACACAGAGATAGTGTAGTTAGGTATGACACAGAGATAGTGTAGTTAGGTATGACACAGAGATAGTGTAGTTAGGTATGACACAGGGATAGTGTAGTTAGGTATGACACAGGGATAGTGTAGTTAGGTATGACACAGGGATAGTGTAGTTAGGTATGACACAGAGATAGTGTAGTTAGGTATGACACAGAGAGAGTGTAGTTAGGTATGACACAGAGATAGTGTAGTTAGGTATGACACAGAGATAGTGTAGTTAGGTATGACACAGAGATAGTGTAGTTAGGTATGACACAGAGATAGTGTAGTTAGGTATGACACAGAGATAGTGTAGTTAGGTATGACACAGAGATAGTGTAGTTAGGTATGACACAGAGATAGTGTAGTTAGGTATGACACAGAGATAGTGTAGTTAGGTATAACACAGAGATAGTGTAGTTAGGTATGACACAGAGATAGTGTAGTTAAGTATGACACAGAGATAGTGTAGTTAGGTATGACACAGAGAGAGTGTAGTTAGGTATGACACAGATATAGTGTAGATAAGTATGACACAGAGATAGTGTAGTTAGGTATGACACAGAGATAGTGTAGTTAGGTATGACACAGAGATAGTGTAGTTAGGTATGACACAGAGATAGTGTAGTTTGGTATAACACAGATATAGTGTAGTTAGGTATGACACAGAGATAGTGTAGTTAAGTATGATTGCTATCAGAGCACATATATACTTTCTTTTGTATGAGGTAGAGTCTGTGATACAGAGAAACTGGATGTCTAGGTCTACTACTATAAAAATGTTTTATGTTAACAACAAATGAGTGATTTCTGACAAATTTTCTAATCAATAAAACAAGCCGGCGACGCCTTACTTTCAAATTATTGTGCTTTAAAACGCTTGGTGTCTTCAGATCTCTTTTATCTCATTTGATCACACAAATACATTTAATAGCATGACATATAAAGCGAGATTTACAACATTAAGGTTACGTTTTTAGTCTGAAATCATGTGGTCAAACTACCCGACTTTTTCGTCGTCGGTAGTATTACAGGTCCATGCAAACATTAGAATTTCAGTACGATATCTATAAACAGCCACAAGACTTTAAGAATTTCCGTAAGTTCTCCATAAACAGTCATAAGACTTTAAGAATTTCTGTTAGTGCTCTATAAACAGTCGTAAGACCATAAACCAATTACAAATATTTACACCGTAAACACAATGATACATTTAAAAGTTATATATATATATTTTTAATTAGCTGTAGTTATTTCCTAGGGACCTTTTTTTTCAAAAAATGAAAATAAATAATCAATACGCTTGCTGCCTGAAGGGTGTAAGGCATGTCTGCAAATAAGGAAAAAACTGCCATTTTGGTGGTCACCATGTCCCTGACCACAACTAATCGATGAATACACATGTAAAGGATTATTGTGATTCTGGAAATTCTCAAACAAAAACAGCAAAGACCGTCATTATTTCGAAGGATTGCCCAACAAAAATGGTAATTAATTTCTGTCCCATGAAACTATAGAAAGTCGTTTTGTTACGTGTTTAACGCCATTGTTTATATAATATATTGGTCTTTGTTAAACTGTACACAAAAATTGGTATCAAATTATATACCATTGAGACGTCAGTGTAATTACAGCAATTAAAATCTGGATTACAATCGTTTTATCATTTCCTTTATTCAAGAAACGATAATTACCCTCATACCAGTGTTTCAGTGACATATTAGGATTGGCAAATTGTAATATCTTTACATTTTCAAAGAAAGTCAAAAGTAATATTTCTATTGAAAGTCGTTATACTGCGACAAATGATAAGACATTTCTTTCCCATAAATGGCACCACAAATGAAAATTTCGATCATGTGATACTATACCGTTGTAGACCCCCCTCAGCCCCCTTCTGCTGTCAAGCTTATCGCTACGTACCGAGAGAGTTCAACGAAGGGCGGTAACTCTTGGAGATATAAATATTTTTTCGACTGATGTACCCCTAATTACAAACCATAAATATAGTTTGATAAAATTTCGGATTGAATTTAATCTTTGTTTGATAGTTCAGCATCCATTCTATTTTATCCGTGTATCATTATTTAAGAAGAAAAATAACGATGTTTGAACTAATATACGGTATACCTAAGTACTACACTGGTGCGTGTTTAGTTAGCATGACACTCTCATGTTTTACGCATGAGTGGCGATACGGGTACGTAACTTAAATGTCTTGTATCTATGAACTTCGTATCACATGTACGTGTTCATCCGCATGAAGGGGCTGAAGGGCTTAGAATCTGATACGATTTGGAATCAAAAAGGCGTTATTAGTGTATATTAAGGCGCCATCTAGTGGGACAAGTAGCACGCGCTCGTGTCTGAGTACGGAGTAGGGTATAACTAGCGGAAAACTGTGGGAAAAGAATAACTAACGCTTCAGCAGATCCACAGCGGCAAGGCTTGTAAAGAAAACAATTATCAAAGAATGAAAAATACAACTTCAACACACAGCCACCCCACTTTGGCGCGTATTCGCACGAGACGAGCCCCGCTTCTGTATCGACCGTTCGTCATCACATTGGAGATGTGATGGTTATACTTACTTTTCCGAAACAAATACAGATATAAAACAAACCGAATCGTTAATTTACGGGAAACAAACGAAAATATGGTCTATTTAATAGTCTGGTGAAGGAATCGTCTCGCCAACGGCTCCAACAAACGGAGACCGCCGTCATCACTATTAAGAAGTGCCGGTGGAAGTTAATCAGTGTTTCTGCGTACCTGTGTGTAGTACTAGAATCGATCGAAACCCAAGTCTTGTTTTTTTATATGTCGTGTAAGTAGATTGAGTTGGTTAATTTAGTTTTCACCTTCTACTTTATACTATGTATCTCCAGCCTACGCTTCAAACGTGGTCACGCACCGCTCTGTATCAGGGTCACAGCGCGCGATTCCAATTGATGCGCGTGCTGTCCTACACACATCAAAGTGCGAGTGCGGAGTGTGATATGTAACGTCCCTATATCTCTTAGTGTCTGTCGACAAGTAAAACGATAACAATGTAAACATATACTTTAATATAACGACGTTCATTACTGATATGATCAACCTGTGACGCACACATATACTCATGCCTTACACTTCACACAGACTCCGAGCCGACACTCGAACACAATAGAAATTTATTTCTGAAAGGTCCCGCGGAATCACTCAACGTTTCGTTTGAAGTCCCGTGAAACGTTCTTACTTCGAATAACCGGTCCATGTAGTGATATGAGTAATTAATTTCACCACTAGCCATGTTGATTTCATTAACTAGATGGTATATTAAGTAAAATTTTCAAATCCAATCATTTTTCGGCTAATTACGGTTGTCAGTCGTCAAGTGCTTCTAATAGATCGACGAAGGGGGTTTTGAATAGGAAAATAATGAAAAATTGCCCAATATGATATATTTGTCGATTCGTCTCTTCATTAGAACTGGGTTACAGATTCACCTGTATCTTATTGGAGTTTTGGCAAAAAATTCAAATGTGTCCTGCCTTTATATAATTATCTATATTGAGCAAAACTCAAAAACAGTTACTCGAAAGCAAAACTCAAAAACAGTTACTCGAAAGCAAAACTCAAAAACAGTTACTCGAAAGCAAAGCTCAAAAACAGTTACTCGAAAGCAAAACTCAAAAACAGTTACTCGAAAGCAAAATTTAAGCCATCACCACACAATAAGACACAGCTGGGTTGCTCAATCTATTAATATTTGTGTCTCGACAAAGGAGTGACAGAACAGAGAAGACATCGTCTAAAGGGTTTCTACAATAATCGACAGGAGATGGGGTTGGGGGTGAATGTTGACAGGAGGGGGGTCAATTTATGCGGTATATTTCGGGGTTTTATAAGTCCAACACAAATAGTTGTTTTGTTATTTATACGCGAAAATAATGCCAGTACATGATTTAACAGAAATTTTAATGTATAATAAACATGTTTACTGATTCTGCAGTCTTTAAATTTTGCATTGAACCCAACACTGAACTATACAGATAACTCCACAATCCCACATTTTAAAATTTCACCAACAGCTAATAGTTAACTGAACTTTGTCAACCAATTGAGCTAGATGTTCAAGTTTCCGTTCAGTTCGGTATTGAGCTCTGTTTCAAGTTTTCCAAACCTAGAATATATTTTGATCAATGTTTGATTATCCCAGTAATCGTTTAGGATTTTCATGAACAGTTACATTGACATCGTGAATTATTTGTGCTCGGTTTAAGCTTTCCGTTCAGCCCTACATGGTGCGTAATTTCCCTCTAATACGATATAGAGAATCGTCAACATGTGACATCTGATCGTGTGTAATTCTTGTCTTCCTGTGTTCATTTGCTCTGATAATTACCGTAAATACCAATATTCAATCCTGTTATGATCAGGTAATTACCAACAAAGTACGGTAACATCGATAATTATATAGAACCGTGCAGTGTCAGGGAAAGGACATGTACTACTTGTAGACATCAGTATATAAAAGCCGACCACTTCCTCTTTCTCCGGACACTGGACAGAACCGAATGACCCATGGGATGCGTTCATGACGGAAGACGGTGATTATCTAAATATCATATCGACATCCGGGTTACTGTACAGGAGACGTTTCCAATTGACTGGGCATGGCTTGCCACTAAATATAGACTTCTTTGTCCGTAACACTTGGCAGTGTTTGAAAACCGAAAAAGTTCACGCTCTCTCGACATGTCACATGGCCTGGAGACGTCATTAGTGGGGATAGCGTGTACGCTCCATGGGTCGTCAGACCACTCCACGGCCGCCAGGGGGCAGAGCGATAGGTCTACACTATTTCATTCTAGATGCAGGCTATCGTAGCACGGTGTTAGTATCTGTATACGGTCATAGTGGTCGTGTACGCCAGAGGTAGGAGATAGATATACACTTAATTAATAGTAAATGTATTACACAGCTTACCAATTATCGACTACTTCAGCCCATATATCATTGTCAGAGTCACGAACATGTTTGTTGATAATGATAGATGTTGTGACGCCAAGGCTTGTGACTTCCTAGTCCTTCAGACGCTTATCCTAACGAGAGGCGTGTGTCGCACAGTTGACGGGTTTCTTGCAAAAGTTGCTATGGTGATGGCGGGCTTCGCTTTACTACGTCACAGAAACGTCTACCGTCGGGACAAAGTGACATGAACAGTTTGGTCTCATCAGATACGAACAGTGTGACTACACACAGAGGCTTATATTTGAAGTCTGATTTATAAAGCGAGCCTAGCGAAACTTTGACGAGGTGGAAAATGGTGACGAATTTCAAAAATCATTTATATGTATCAAACTGAAACGAATTTAAGATGAGAGTTGTATCCCTTGATGTATAAATAAAACAAATGATGAAGAAATGGACATTACCGCGTCAAAGTCATGTCTATAGCATAGAAGAAATATATGAAGGACGAAATCATAAAAATGATCGAGTTTTTGGTTGACAATATCTTCGTTGAGTTTGGTACTAAGATCTTCCAACAGACTATTGACATACCTATGGGAGCCAACTGCACACCTCCGCTGGCTGACTTTGTTTTGTTTTCATGCAAAGCTGAATTTTTTGAAGAGCTTATTAAAATAGGTCACACAGACCTTGCTAAGTCGTTTAATTTAACCTTTAGATATATTGAAGACGTCTTGTCTTTAACTAACAATGAATTTATTGACAACGCCCATCGTATATATCCACCAGAACTGGAAATCAAAGATACTACAGACTTTACCATATCAGCTGCTTATCTCGATCTTTTTATACAACGAAACCAACATAGACAGCTTTCCATCAAGCTGTATGATAAACGTGATAATTTCAATTTCCCTATTGTGAATTTTCCATTTCTGGATAGCAATATCCCGTCATCACCAACCTATGGTATTTACATGTTACATGTGCAAGAAGTCTTCAACTGACTGACAAACTCGTAACACAAGGCTTCAAAAGATTCAAGTTGATGAACATTATTGGGAAATTTTATGGTCGCCATAGTAATCTCATTGATAAATATTCTATTTTTTTGTGCGACATGAAGCTTGACTTATTTGATGTTCGTTAGTTTACCTGTTGGTTCCGTTGTTATATATCTGTTTCTCATTTAAGAACGTGGCATTACTGAGATTAAACAAGGTTTAAATGGCTGGTGTCGTCGATGAAGCAGAAGACGCATACTCTTCCGGAACACATGGTCTTGTTCCCCTGAATTTGAATTGTAATTATGTTGCCATGTTGGTATTTTCTTGATGTTCTTTATGTGTAATCGGCGAGTGTGTGACACCATTTTGTAATCTAAAAGTCTTAATAGGTCATATTACACTTGAGTCGTATTACACAAGTGTAACACGGGAAAATCCACACTGAATCACAACGCATCTTTCACCGTTTCAAGCGATCATATTTGCAGCAATAACGTTACACTCCAATGGAACGTGACGCGCATATAGTGTATGTTATTGTCTTTACACTTAATCTGTCAGTTAACTCTATATTGCATTCCTTTTCTGATAAAACAAAATCGACTAAAATCTTATTATCTTTGTTCAGCATAGAACCTATTCTCTCCTTCAATCTCCGTTTACATATGCAATTATACCAGTTTTCCTTATTAAATATTCTTTAAGGTTCAGTTTCCTCTGTCAGAGTTGCCTTTACATTTAAGTAACGCCTCCCAGTACTGTTTAGTACTGACTGTCTTTGCTAGGCATCGCCGAGTTCCTCTTCTCCTCACTAGGCGTCGTTTAGCTCCTGTTCTCTCCGATAGGTGGCGTTTAGTGTTTTGAGTTTTCATGTAAATATAGCTAGTCATCGTGAACATCGCTTGCCTCTGTAAGAACGCGATCTCTCAACTTGGCTTTGTATACTTGAGTATCTGTATTTTGAAGAAATCTTAGTCCACTGTCCCTTCCCTAAGATTTTATGAACACATATATCTGACACTTGTTTTCTCTACAATAGTTAGTTCAGATTCTTGCTCTCCCTCCCCTCGGTAATCTTTGTCTGTTGTTTCAGATAACTTCGTGGGGTGCATTTTCCCGCTTCACCACGGGAAGCAAATGACAGTTTTCTCCGCGATATTTCAGCGTGTCTGCTAAACGTCGTTTAGATATCTTGTTCTCTGTTCGGCGATCATGATCACGTACAGTCCACTAGACACCGTTTAGACACCTAGTTTCTCTGTTTGCCGATCATGAACACATGTACAGTCCACTAGACACCGTTTAGACACCTAGTTTCTCTGTTTGCCGATCATGAACACGTACAGTCCACTAGACACCGTGTAGACACCTAGTTTCTCTGTTTGGCGATCATGAACACGTACAGTCCACTAGACACCGTGTAGACACCTAGTTTCTCTGTTTGGCGATCATGAACACGTACAGTCCACTAGACACCGTTAAGACACCTAGTTTCTCTGTTTGCCGATCATGAACACGTACAGTCCACTAGACACCGTTTAGACCCCAAGTTTCTCTGTTTGCCGATAATGAACACATGTACAGTCCACTAGACACGTTTAGACACCTAGTTTCTCTGTTTGCCGATCATGATCACGTACAGTCCACTAGACACCGTTTAGACACCTAGTTTCTCTGTTTGGCGATCATGAACACGTACAGTCCACTAGACACCGTTTAGCCACCTAGTTTCTCTGTTTGCCGATCATGAACATGTACAGTCCACTAGACACCGTTTAGACACCTAGTTTCTCTGTTTGCCGATCATGAACACGTACAGTCCACTAGACACCGTTTAGACACCTAGTTTCTCTGTTTGGCGATCATGAACACGTACAGTCCACTAGACACCGTTTAGACACCTAGTTTCTCTGTTTGCCGATCATGACCACGTACAGTCCACTAGATGTCGTTGTTTTATTCTGTTTTATGACAAGAGTCTTTGATCTTTTCATCACATTTATTATTTTACGCGTTCCCTTCGCTAAATATAGTTTTTTCACACAAGTGCGTGTCATTTTGTATCGACACTCTCCTCTAGATAGCGTTAGTACCGCACCTGGTTGATTGGTACCTTTGCTTTCCGCTAGATGTCACGATGTACTCGACCAGGGTTTGTTTTGTACTTTGACTTTCCGCTAGATGGCGTGAGTATTCCACCAAGCGTCTCTTTGTACCTGTTATACGTCCACTCTCCAACAGATGACTTGCGAACTCCGACAGCCTGTGCTTTGTACTATTACTTCCCGCTGTGTGTCATAAGTTCTCCGCTAGGCGTTTTTTACCTCTCCTCCCCGCTGTGTGTCATAAGTACTATCGCCAGACTTTGTTTTGTACCTCTGATTGTGCCTCTACACCCCGCTAGATGGCGTTACAATTTACCACGGATCAATGTGTACCTCTACTCTCCGCTAGATGGCGTTACAATTTTACAATGGATTATTTCGTGTCCCTACTCTCCGCCCGATGGCGTTACTTTTCTACAAGGGATTATTTCGTATCCCTACCCTCCGCTAGACGGCGTTACTATTCTACAAGGGATCATTTTGTACCCCTTCTCTCCGCTAGATGGCGTTACTATTCTACAAGGGATTATTTCGTGTCCCTACTCTCCGCTAGATGGCGTTACTATTCTACAAGGATCATTTGTACCCTATTCTCCGCTTGATGGCGTTACTATTCTACAAGGGATTATTTCGTGTCCCTACTCTCCGCTAGATGGCGTCACTATTCTACAAGGGATCATTGTGTACCCCTTCTCTCCGCTAGATGGCGTTACTATTCTACAAAGGATCATTGTTTACCGCTTCTCTCCGCTAGACGGCGTTACTATTCTACAAGGGATCATTTTGTACCCCTTCTCTCCGCTAGACGGCGTTACTATTCTACAAGGGATCGTTTTGTACCCTTCTCTCCGCTAGACGGCGTTACTATTCTACAAGGGATCATTTTGTTCCCCCTTCTCTCCGCTTAAATCACCGTGTTCAGTGATACAATTACGTGTATCGATAAAATCGTTTTGTTTGTTTCATCTACAAAGCGGTCGATGTTACAATTGAACATAACTCCACTCTTTTAAAGAACCAATCTTGTTTGAATAATGAAAACCCCAGAGTTATCATAAAATGTTTTAATTAATTACCAGAACCAAAAGATATCACGGAATCTGTAATAAATGATTAAAGCCAATGTTTATCAAGAAACCCTTTATAAATTACCAATCCGAGTGTTATTACAAAATTATTAATCACTTTTTTGCCCATTGCGATCTACATTTTGACTCAGAAGCGATATTTGAAAAATAGGCTGTTTCGACTAGTCAAATCACAGGTCCCCGTCTTAACATGGAAACTTTGCATGTGTGTGTAAATCTATACGACATCATACCAATACAAAAAAAACGAGACAGGAATTGTATCGTGGGCGATATCTTCATGATTTTAAAATAAAACTTAAGGAGAATCTGTCATGTTATACATCATCGAAAAATTCCTAGCGCAAGAATGACTACGACAGAAAGACCAAGGCGCAGAACACACGATAAGATGAAAAATAAGAGAAGTGAGATGACATAGATTACGACCATACACCCGAGGTAAAGAAACAGAGACGTGATGTGACTATAGGGGCGAGATGTAACGATGGGAACGAGATGTGACTATAGGGGCGAGATGTAACGATGGGAACGAGATGTGACTATAGGGGCGAGATGTAACGATGGGAACGAGATGTGGCGTAGGGACGAGGTGTGACGATAGGGGCGAGATATGACGTAGGGACGAGGTGTGACTATTGGGGCGAGATGTAACGATGGGAGCGAGATGTGACGTAGGGACGAGATGTAACTATGGGAACGAGATGTGACTTAGCGAAGAGGTGTGACTATAGGGGCGAGATGTAACGATGGGAACGAGATGTGACGTAGGGACGAGATGTGACGATAGGGGCGAGATATGACGATAGGGTCGAGATATGACGAGATGTGACGATAGGTATCATACACCGAATGAAATAAGGCAGTAGACACGTGATTTGGCAATAGAAACGAGATGTGACTTAGGGGACGATATGGTACGATAGAGGACGAAATGTTACGTTAGAAGACTAGATGTGACGATAGGGGACGAAATGCTACGATAGGGGACGAGATGTGACGATAGGGGACGAAATGTTACGATAGAGAAGATATGTGACGATAGGGGACGAATGTTACGATAGGAGAAGATATGTGACGATAGATGACGAAATGTTACGATAGTGGACGAGATGTAACGATAGGGGACGAAATGTTACGATAGAGGACGAAATGTTACGTTAGAAGACTAGATGTGACGATAGGGGACGAAATGCTACGATAGGGGACGAGATGTGACGATAGGGGACGAAATGTTACGATAGAGAAGATATGTGACGATAGGGGACGAATGTTACGATAGGAGAAGATATGTGACGATAGATGACGAAATGTTACGATAGTGGACGAGATGTAACGATAGGGGACGAAATGTTACGAGAATAGACGAAATGTGACGATAGGGGACGAAATGTTACGATAGTGGACGAGATGTAACGATAGGGGACGAAATGTTACGAGAGTAGACGTAATGTGACGATAGGGGACGAAATGTTACGATAGGTATCATACACCGAGATGAAATAAGGCCGTAGGCAAGTGATAAGACAATAGGGACGAGAGAACTGGATAGGGACGATGTCAGCTGGGGAAGATAAGGATATAAGAGATCATAAAGCGATAGGGGTGATATGAGAAAAGACAAAAAGATGAAACAACAAGAATAAAAAAAGATAAGATGAACGGTGAGACTTACTTTGTAAACAGCTTTTCCTGATGAGTCCGTCGTCATCTGAACACAGTGCTTCCACCAGACGTAGATATGTGGTGTCGGATATCGCTCGCCTCTGTGTGGCTGATACTGTAACATAGGGTCAAAGGTCACGTAAATTAACACATACCGCAAGGTCAGCTCACAACGACAAAGCATCCTATATCACCCTCACGTCACCACACACCATCACACCACGACTAAATATATCACAGCACCATCACACCACGACTAAATATATCACAGCACCATCACATCACGACTAAATATATCACAGCACCATCACACCACGACTAAATATATCACAGCACCATCACACCACGACTAAATATATCACAGCACCGTCACACCACGACTAAATATATCACAGCACCATCACACCACGACTAAATAAATCGCTTACAGCAAATCTTGCATAAAATATTGCTTCTCGATCCAATCCTCGTTAATATCCTCCTACGTAGGAATATTAAGATATATGGTATCAAAGTGTAATTAAGAGATAGAAGACACCTTCAAACAAGAAAAACACTATGATAAATGGTATATTAGCGAGGATACCACGTGTGTGGTGTGGTAGGGCCAGTGTCTCCTGCTTCAAAGACCTGAAACATAATCTAATGTGTAGTTCTCAAACTGAGAACCAAGCAAAAACCATCATATAACAAAGGGTTTACTGTTCCTAATTGTAGTATGGTGGCTACCACAACAGTGCGTTACAGTGCTACCAAGCAGACAACGATACTTGGAGTGAAGCCAGTGAAACACAACACAATAATGTTTAGAATTGTTATTGACAGCTGATGAAAACACGACAGTCTATAATACGACAGTAAACAAAATTTATGTTAGGTGAGACCACATTTTTGTTTATATCATGTCATTAACTATATATATCGATCTTCTTAGCCGCCCAGGCCCACGAGGGAGAATTCATTGCATGGTTATGACGTAATTTCTTATTATAAAAGAACTATTGATAGCGACATGTCATGATTTAGTCCGTATTGTCGATAATTCATAAAATATTGTTATTTAATCTGACCGCTCGGTAAACACCGCAGAGATGCTAGGGTGGGGGTGAAAATTCGGGAGTTAATATCGGGCGCCAATTATAGATACAAGATTTTTGGGTTTCTGTTCATTTTGATATCTTTAGGTTGATATTATTTATCCGAAATGTCAGTATTAAGAACGACCATGTATGGATGTTGGTGTAGATTTGGCAGTCTTCACCACGGCATATTCTGTGAAAGTGGGTTTTGTCATTTTCATGTTTCAAGTTTTTTGCGTTTTTGCCAAAAAGTTGATGTCAAATGGATGCATGTTTTGTCGGAATTTTTTTTTATTGTTTTGCTTTATTTTCTTGTTTTAGCATTTATTTCCTCCTCAAAATTTGCGAAAAATCGAACCCGCCGAGAATAAGAAAACACAATATATTCTCAGAAAAGAAACCGTTCGACAGAAACGGTTACGCTTTCAAAGGAAAAATGCAATTTTTTATACGTCTTTGAAATTATAAATCATGTATTTTTCCGCTCAAACTAGTAAAAAAATTAAATTGTTCATAATGTGAGATTTTCAAAACCACAGAATATTTGAAACACACAAACATATACATCTATAAAGTTTATTTGGTACAGTTCATTCAGCATCAGCAACAGCTTTGGATATCATCTTCAGAGAACACTGAACAGCATTAGGCAACGTTACACACCCAGATCAAGTTAATTATAAAGAGAAAAATAAATAACCAGCCAAATATGTCTTAAATATTTTATTTGAGTAGATATAGGATCAGCGTGTCTCTCATGTCTCTCCGTGTTCTTTCAATTGATAGCCTTACATTTTTACGCCTGATTTTATCAAGCACACGATTATATAGGAAACGTTATTACCGACAGCCCATGAAAATGTTTCTGTAATACATCCAATTAGACCCAACCTTGTACACGTGAAAAAAAACCCTCTTATCATTATCCAATCAGCTTGCTTGAGATGGTCGTCACATCACGTGGTGCATAGTACATTACATCCGGTCCACAAATCTATTATTATATACTAGAAAAGACTGACTCAGTCGAAAGGCTTTGTTTTAGTTTTGGTGTCTAGGAACATAAAGCCTGACCGTATGATTATTCTGAATATCAACAATTGACCGCTGGGCTGATGTCGGCTCTTTGGCAACTACAAAGGATTACATGGAAGTAATAGACAGGAGAGTTCTTTTTATATTGTAGTAAAGAGCTCAAATGTGTCCAAATCATCGGTAACAAGGTGCCTATAAAACCTCGGCTTTTGTTTGGAAGAAGAGCAGTATATCGGAATAAAATCCTTGGTTGTGAATGTGACTATATCTTCCATTTGTTCTCACTGTAACCAGTAGTCTCATTGCATAGTAGTAACAGACTAATCTTTTACCAAGCCGCCCGGATGTGAAAAGGTATGGGTCACCTACCTGACCACGTGGGATTTCCCCGGGTACTCCGGTTCCTTAAAACATTAAGCCCCCCGCACATTTAGCCATGTCTACGAGACTGATTTATATAACGCTTATTTAAAACGCTTGTACAATAGTTGTTGTAAAATAAATAAGGTGCTGCGTTAGTATATATATGTGTATGTGTGTGGGGGTGTGGGTGGGTAGGAGTGGGGGTGAGGGTGTGGGTGGGTGGGGGTGCGTGGGTGTGGGTGTGTGTGTCTGTTTGTTTTTTTGTGTGTGGGGGGGGTGTGTGTGTGGGGGTGTTTGTTTGTTTGTGTGGGTGTGTGTGTCTGTTTGTTTGTGTGTGGGTGGGTGTGGATGTGGGTGTGGGTGGGTGTGTGTTACACTTTACTGTGATCTGTACATCATCTCGATAAATGTGTGTCTTGAATTATTTTATTGCAATGTCAACGCATTTGATAATAGAAAAAAAGACTGCTGAAAGCAAACAGTAGCATTTAGATTTGTCATTCATTGATCCGAAATCTGTAGGGCTCTAATCTATTATACGTGTACAGAAAAGGAGAAGAATATTGTTGACATATGATTGTACTTTTTCACACTCGCCCTATCAAACTTTTCCTTCGGTATTCAATGTCAATTATATTCATGATAAGTTCTGATCTGTTTTGACAAGACTTTAGAATTCGATCAAACATTGCACGAACTATGACTGTCCAATTTATAACAGAAAACGGCTCTTCTAGAAAAGGTCTAGGTCTGCTATCAATATAGATCTACATCAATCAAGGTTACAAAGAGAAAGCAAAGGTCATATGACGTCACATTAGAGGACACCCAAGGTCAAACAATGATATGACAGTTTAGACCATATGACAGGATAAAAGATGATGATTAGGTCAAATGATTTCATATATTTACAGCAAAAAATTGAATTGACCACTTATGTACCCACATATGCACCAATGTGTTGCATTTCTACGATGTAACCTCACAAGTAATATAAACATACTGGGGTTACCTTCTCTTACAAAGAAAGAAATTTTACAAGATAAATATTAGCATTGAACAACTTTTAGTTGGAATTCATTGGTATATGAATACCAACAGGATAAAACGAATTCATCGTGGAGTGCTGACCACTTCATTGGATTTACCTTTATCCGAATGTCATTCATAAGCCCATGAACGACAACTGAAAATAGTTCAATGCTTAAATGACGTAACACAAGGACTACAGCCGAGGTAAAATTGTTGCTACCACAATAAGTGTTTATTATTCAACTCTCAAGGCATAGATCATTCCAACTATTGTTAAAACATCCTTGTTATACCACATGTGGTACAATAATTTTGATTGGCTGACATGGTGAACTTTGACCGAAATAGCGTTTCACGCGCAACAAGTAGCTTATGGCTGCTGTTGTAATAATTTGATTTTCATTTGGGTTTCTAACTTTTTTTGCTTTGAAGATAATAAATCAATTCATATCTTGTGTTAATTTGTGATAAGTTGCAATACTGCCCTTTTTTCTGGAATAAAAAGCAGTTTTACATATCAATTAGAGGCAATTTACTAAAGATCATAACATAAAGCCCCGATGATATTAACAAAACACATGTGGGTACAGAACAGTAGAAACAGGTCACATAAACTCGTGGTTTTTATAGGTATATAAGTATATCTTTCCCCTTCCTTCGTTATTTTCCAAAAGTAAAAAAAAAAAATCTCTTTGTTTATCTAACGAAGATGACGTCACAACGGAGCCGACTGCTGGAGTCGAACTCGTGACCATATTTCAGCTCTTTAGAACGATGTGTCTGTCTGTCTGTCTGTCTGTCTGGTTGACCCTGTTAAGGTAGGTACAATTACATCGCCTGTATACTGGTTATTACTGCTGTGATTAGTGATATTTAACCTGTGTATGTTGGCTATCGCTCCCTAGAGTTAGAACCAATCTCGTGAAGTCTCGACTGATTACGTAGTAAATCAAGAGAGTTGGGCGAGACTTCCGACAGATATTAATTTGCAAGTTCATGCAATGTGCTCGATAAAGGGTTTACAGGTATCGAGGGACTGCGGCACATGTCAGCACGTGGCAGCTTCACCCGTGACACAGGAAGTCCAGACAGCGGTACAGGACACCCCATGGTGATGTACTGAAGAGGGCCTGACCATGTCAGACATTACTCACGGACTACTTCTCATTGCCAATATTTACAGTCGGTGTATATAGAATATTTAACTGTATCCCTGTTTGATATACACATTACAAGCTTATGCCAGCATATCTTTTTATATGAATGAAATTTATATACGTATATAATTATCAAATTTTATTTTCATGACATTTTTAAAAGGAAAAATGAACGATACCAGAGCCAGTCCAAAAATGAAATAAAACTGTGTTTTAAAAGGATCGGGAAATATTATCGCGTTCTTTGACGTCAGATTTTTCATCATTTTCTCCCAATTTGCATTGCGGTACCCCAATAATAATAATAATAATAAACCTTGTGTATTGTGACTGTTAAAGAACGACAACTGTGTTAGAGATTGATAATTCTTAAACTTAACAACAAGATGACGTCATTTTGACTAGGCTGTCTGACGTTGTAATCTACTGTTATGTGTGTTATCTGATGATAATCACTTACATAACGTTCTTATGTACCCAATCAGAGTAAAACAGCACACCGACATTATTTCCTCGAAAACCAACTTATTCGACCTTCGCTCCATTACTAGGAAATCGGCGAGTTTCACTAACTAGAAAGCGTCGCTCTGATAAATCAGACCTACGAAAGTAATTTCCCGCTGAAAAATAGGGTAATGATTAGTTGTATAAATCAGCCCTTTTATTAAATTGATAAATTCTTATATTTCACTGACAAAAGTGTAATAGAATTAGTATATAGATAATACGAGGTCAGTGTCTTGAAATAAAAGTTGTATTTTGGCGAGGGCGAAGAAGGACAAAAGTGGCGAGCCAAAATACAGCTTTTATTTTAAGATACTGACCATGTATTCTATTTATCCTGCAACATTGATTGAAAATCAGACTTTTGAAACTTCATTGGTTTTGTGGATCAATCCTGTGTTTACCTGACGTTGACGTTAGCCGAATGTTGACTGATGGCGTACGCCAAAATAATTGCTCCGCGCGGAAATATAGTTTCAAAATTCAACGGATATAACAGCGATTTTATCAATTTTCAGAGATCAACATATTCATTACAACATGTAAACTCGCTTATTTCAACAACCATTTTTTATTTCTAAACGTAATATTTAAGAATATATTCAAAACGTAACTCTGTCGAAATAACGCACGTGCTAAAATAGAGACTTTCCCATCAGTGCCGAATACAGCCAAACTATATGTGGCAGGTGTATTCTGACTATGACACCGCCAGTCTCAAGATAAATACGAAGGACTGTGGTACCATAGACTTTTCTGTGTTAACTGACCGTTGTCCATTGTTTATTTTCAATAAAGAAAACAAAAATGTGTTATTTTTTTCTACCTGATAGTTTTAATATAAAAACTAGACGTCAATTTACAGACCAACATACACTGATAAAATTGACAGAATTTTAATAAAAAGGATTTTTAAAAAGTTCGATTCGCTGATGATACTACAAATCATTCTGTTCTGCCTTTTAGTGGCAGCAGGCTTATGAATATGTGTCCTTCCGCATACAAACAATTAATCCTGTTATGTCACGCCATTTGTTTAATCTGTTAGCTAAAAATCGCTGAACTGATCGCCTCAGTGACAAAGCTGACGTAAACCTTTAATATGCCAGTGTACACACGAATTTCAAGGACAGACAATCATATAATGAAATGCGTTATCCCTAGTTCAAAGTAGATTGGATGTAATTAGTGACCATCACGTGCCCAGGGGCTAATAAGTTATTTTTAGATTACAAACATAAATGCTTGTTAATTTACATATAAAAATTATGCAATCTATTGAAAAAATTAAATGTGTGAAATTAATTACCTAATACAAATTAACTTATTTTTTTTTTATTTACAGGAAGTGAGGTTACGTCACGATTTTTCCTGTTGTGTTGGACGTCATGTATAACATATATATATTATATATATATACTGAGTGGTTCCTCATCTGGTAGGGTTATATATATTGTCAAGAAGTCGCGGAATATTGATACTAGAGGGTAACGCCCACTTAAAATATATCCCTTTTGCGTGAAGCTTTGAACATTTGGACACTCGAAAGTCACAATGCGGACTTTTCAAACTTCCTGAAAAACACTCATACATAAAAAGGTATTAATCCTATACATATGTTTATTTACTACTTCTGGTACAAAAAAAAGATGATGTTCACACACTTTCGTATGGTGACTGATTCGGGACATCGTAATATCGCTTCGTTTAATGGGAAGCGATATTGCGATATTACGATAGAACGATGCGATATCACGATGCGATACCACGATGCGATACCACGATAGCGCGATGCGATACCACGATATCGCATCGTGCTGTCGTAGTATCGCATCGTTCTATCGTAAAATCGCAATCTCGCTTCCCATTAAACGAAGCGATATTACGATGTCCCGAATCAGCCACCATACTTTCGGCAGGAACATCTTTCCATGAATTAATATTATCCTTGATGAAATGTGGTAATAAGATTATTCATTAAAATCCTGAAAGTGACAATGAGGGTTAATTTAATCACGTGATAGTATGATAGAACATATACCACGTGCTACAACAAAAAGCAGACCTCGCTAATCTCTCGGTATCTACAGCAATTAGAGCAAGTCAGCTGTTATTTTTGTAGATCAGAAAAAATACATATACAGTGTGTACATTTTATCTCCAGTTGTTTGGAACAACATACAAGTTGACACTGAGGATTTGTTTGAACAAAAGGTGGCTGTTCTATAACAAGTAGCGATCATTGACCCTGTAACGATAGTATGTTAGTTCCAGATGTATATCGCTTTTAATGAGCATGGTTTTTTTTAAGGTATATTGAAAAAAAAAACCTTTAATCAGACTGAAACAAATTACATTGTGAATGAAATGGTTTGAAACAGATGTTACAATGGGTAGGATCTCACTAACAGAACCTCGCCGGTAGCGGTATACAAGAAACTCCTACTAGTTTTATTCTGCGGAAGTGTGGCGATTGGTGAAGTTAATACAGTTTGTAGTTTATATTGGACGACTGAGGTTTCAGTTTGATATGGATAAATCAACCTGACAAATCCCTAGCCACAGACCGCGCTGTATCGTCTTGTCCCTTAACCCTAACACTTATTGCTATAGATGACACGCGACGGACCTCCCATATGGTGTTCAGTGAGGAAACCACCAGCTGCTACAAGGCGACCCCGGCTCTAAATGATCTTTGCTCTCTCGTTGAACGATAAACACAACAAATTAATAGAATTCGTGGATAAATTTTTTTGGAAGTTTAATGAATACAATAACAAGCGTTTTAGTGACGTAGACCGGAAATCCCAATTAAGAAGAACTAAAAGGATTAATTAATTGACGTGAGTCAAACGCTTGTACGTGGTTTACAAATTTCTATTAACAAAAGTCTTCACAAGCGTAGCAACTATTAATAATGTTATAACTGATTATAGTACTGTGATTATAATGTTGTAACTGACCGTGTTACTGTGATTATAATGTTGTAACTGACCGTGTTACTGTGATTATAATGTTGTAACTGACCGTGTTACTGTGATTATGATGTTATAACTGACCGTGTTACTGTAATTATAATGTTATGACTGGCCGTGTTACTGTGATTGTAATGTTATAACTGACCGCGTTACTGTGATTATAATTTGACAGAAAAACTAGATCAATATGATGTTTGGAAAATAAAGAATGAAAAAAAAACAAAAAATGAGGCATGACCTTATTTAGCAGTTCCTTAACAAGGGTCTTTTAAGTTTTGATCAACTTGATGGGAATTAACGTGATTTTTCATATCACACTTGATGTGGTCGAGTGTTGATAGAAACTCTTGATAAAAGAAATGATAATAAAAACAAACAAACAAAATACAACCTAAACTAACCACCTAACAAAAAGATCAAAATAATTCAGAAAAACTTCAGAATCAGTGGTAAAACTTACAGCCGATGTATGTCCTTAGTGTGTGTCATGGTATGTCGTGATATGGATCGTGTCTATCGCTTTTGAATGGGATCCTCTTAAATCCCTTCATTGGTACGTTCATTCAATCAAGGAAAGCTGTATTTGTCTCTTATTCGGTAATCTCAGATAAAAACTACAGTGACGTGCCAAAAATATTCGGTCACAATGGCGGCAGGGTTCAGTCTCGTCTAAAGGTCTCGACCTTCGTTTTCTGGTCACAATGGCGGCAGGGTTCAGTCTCGTCAAAAGGTCTCGACCTTCGTTTTCTGGTCACAATGGCGGCAGGGTTCAGTCTCGTCAAAAGGTCTTGGCCTTCGTTTTCTGGTCACAATGGCGGCAGGGTTCAGTCTCGTCAAAAGGTCTTGGCCTTCGTTTTCTGGTCACAATGGCGGCAGGGTTCAGTCTCGTCAAAAGGTCTTGACCTTCGTTTTCTGGTCACAATGGCGGCGTGGGTTCAGTCTCGTCAAAAGGTCTCGACCTTCGTTTTCTAGTCACAATGGCGGCAGGGTTCAGTCTCGTCAAAAGGTCTTGACCTTCGTTTTCTGGTCACAATGGCGGCAGGGTTCAGTCTCGTCAAAAGGTCTTGACCTTCGTTTTCTGGTCACAATGGCGGCAGGGTTCAGTCTCGTCAAAAGGTCTCGACCTTCGTTTTCTGGTCACAATGGCGGTGTGGGTTCAGTCTCGTCTAAAGGTCTCGACCTTCGTTTTCTGGTCACAATGGCGGCGTGGGTTCAGTCCCGTCTAAAGTTCTTGACCTTCGTTTCTGCGTCACTGATGACGATACGCGCTATTTTAAGCTTTCTTAGTCACGTCACGTGGTATACATTTTGTAGATGTTTTTATTCTCTTAATTAATTATATTTATCTGTTATTTCGACTAATACGACATTGTTTCGCTGAAAAAAAACAACTCCAATTAAAATTGTTATTGTAACCCTGGTAAGCCTTGGGAATCTAATACATGTTTAGAGTCTGACTCTGACGATTAATGAAATAATTAAAACATATCAATTAAAAATATATATAATATACAGAAATTTATATATATATATATACGAAGATCTGACAGGTTTAGCTGCTTTCTGACGTCGTGACAAAAAAGTTAACTTGCGTGTCAACGAGAATCAAGAACATTTAGATTTTGATGTCCAACACAATCTCCATACTGATAGAACGTCATTTGTGTGTGATAACTGCAATGACAAGTTTAAAACTTTTCCCACAAACCATGTCACTTGTCTATGTCGATTGTCAACTCAGATGGCGCGGGGGGGGGGGGGGGGGAGAATGCTTTCAACAAACAGTCAGAAATTTGTATATCTACGGTCGGACAGTCACAGTCAGACATTTGTATATCTAAGGTCGGACAGGCACAGTCAGACATTTGTATATCTATGGTCGGACAGTCACAGTCAGACATTTGTATATCTACGGTCGGACAGTCAGTAGTCCGCAGTAGTATATAGTATTATCTAGCAATATATGAAGGTGAGTGTGCATGTGTCAAGAATAGATACAGGGTTGTGCAAAGTATTTGGTATGCATCGTGCTTTATTTAGATTAAACATACAAATACGGCGGCGATTTTTCTCTTTTGGTGACTAGTGTGAAAACATCCCCGATTTTACAAGATCTTGAGAAATCGGAGAATATTTTCCTCAACTCCTGTCTCCGAAGAGGACAAATACTGTCATAACTACATGCGCAAGCCTAATTACGTATGCTGCATTCCAAATACGCTGGACCTCCTGGTGTGGAGGTAGGGGAGGGGTGTGTTAAAATTGTTGATGTAGTCAACACAAGTAGGAGTCAGGATATTCTTATATAGTAAAATAACGAAACAGTTTACATATCTAGCAATTGCTATCAGATATATCATTACATTCTTCCACGATTTCATCTAAAAAAGAGATTTATTGTTGATTCAAACACAATTTTTTTTTGCGTAAGAATTCTAGAAAATTTCAAATCTGGACTAAGGACAGACAAACTAAAACCGTTAGAGAAAAGTTATTCAGCTGATGATAGAGATCCCTCCCCATTTCCACCCTCTTCTTTCTAGACTTATCAAAGACTGGTCCAAAAATGGGTTAAACAAATCCTGTAGTACGCAAGTCGAAACAAAAACATGAAGAAGTATAACAGTATCATGTTACGGTAAAATCGAACTGTAAACTATCTCCACAAGGTTCTGTCTATCGACGGATGGATTCAATACACAAATCCAAGTTTATCCAATTAGCGGGCGACCTTTACATGATAAATCCAGATACCTAAAATGACAACTATACACACCACCAACCTCTACGAAGCGTCCAACAGCTAACAGTCCGTCAGCTGTCCGAAGAACACTTCACTATGTTTCCCGATGTATTTCGGGTATGTTGACAGAGTGTTATGTTACACGTGTACCTAGCGCGTGCTGTCACCCGCCCTAACGTATCGTGTTTGTTGTCAAACAACCGAGTATTAATTTGACCTTTTGTATCATATCACGGTGTTACTTTCCTGTCAGTTTCCCACTAATATTGATCTATTGATGCAGTGAGTTACCTCCCCTTACTTGATTAGTTACGATACATGTCGATAGCCTATTGATATGCACGTACATAATAGTATTGGGCAATCTCTGTTACAGCTGTGTAAACTGAGTATGTACAATGTAGATATGTTGAGAGCTGGCCTCTTTACTTATCCCTTAGCTTCGTATGAATTTTACAGAGACATCGCGTACTATTATTAATTGTAGAAAGTGGCAGTGTTCTGTTTATAATTGTTTTCAACCCCTAGTTTGAGAGTCCCTGTACTATGTATAGCTAAATAGGGTGGCCCTGTACTATTTATAGCTGAGTTGAGTGTCCCTGTACTATGTATAGCTGAATAGGATGGCCCTGTACTATGTATAGCTGAGTTGAGTGTCCCTGTACTATGTATAGCTGAATAGGTGGTCCTGTGCTATGTATATTAGTGTTTAGTGGCTCTGTACTATGTATAGTTGAGTTTAGTGTCCCTGTAATATGTATAGTTGAGTTGAGTGCCCCTGTATTATGTATAGCTGAGTAGGGTGGCCCTGTGCTATGTATATTAGTGTTTAGTGGCCCTGTACTATGTGTAGTTGGGTGGCCCTTAGTGCAGTGTATATATCAACTTGTTTCGTTTTGATAGATCTTTTACTCTGTATTGAATAGTGCATGCCTCCAGCATCTGAAATTCTAATGTGCCTTTATAGAAATTCTGATAAGCGTAAATTGGCGATCCTGTGAACAATTGTCAAGTGAACATAAATTTGTGATAACGTTATATTACGTGGGAGGTACTCGACAACTTAGTGTCACGTGGAAGTCAGGTGATAAAGTTAGATTACTTGATCAATGTTAAGTCACGTGGCCGCGGTTGCTCAAAGGTTAGAGTTTACCAGTGGTTAGTGAAAAATTCAATTTGTTGCAACTGAAAAACAAGGACGTTGAAAGTAAACTTTAACACTAGAAGTAGACCCATCAGACCCGTCTCAACGAATCTCCAACTGTGGAATCATAGATAGTCCTCCCAGTTTATATTTTCACTATCCATTTGTTAACTCTATCCAGCCTTTGAATATCCAGGGCTTGGAACTCATTTGGAAATATTAAGTCACGTGAAAGTCACTCGATAACAAATGTTGAGTCACGTGGAAGCAATTCGATAATTAATGTTAGGTCACGTGGAAGTCACTCGATAACTAATGTTAGGTCACGTGGAAGTCACTCGATAATTAATGCTAGGTCACGTGGAAGTCATTCGTTAACTTATGTTGAGTCACGTGGAAGCAATTCGATAATTAATGTTAGGTCACGTGGAAGTCACTCGATAACTAATGTTAGGTCACGTGGAAGTCACTCGATAATTAATGCTAGGTCACGTGGAAGTCATTCGTTAACTTATATTGAGTCACGTGGAAGCAATTCGATAATTAATGTTAGATCACGTGGAAGTCACTCGATAACTAATGTTAGGTCACGTGGAAGTCACTCGATAATTAATGCTAGGTCACGTGGAAGTCATTCGTTAACTTATGTTGAGTCACGTGGAAGTCACTCGCTAACTAATGTTAGGTCACGCGAAAGTAACTCGATAATTAATGTTAGGTCACGTGGAAGTCACTCGATAATTAATGCTAGGTCACGTGGAAGTCATTCGTTAACTTATGTTGAGTCACGTGGAAGTCACTCGATAACTAATGTTAGGTCACGTGGAAGTCACTCGATAATTAATGTTAGGTCACGTGGAAGTCACTCGATAATTAATGCTAGGTCACGTGGAAGTCACTCGATAATTAATGCTAGGTCACGTGGAAGTCATTCATTAACTTATGTTGAGTCACGTGGAAGTCACTCGATAACTAATGTTAGGTCACGTGGAAGTCACTCGATAATTAATGCTAGGTCACGTGGAAGTCACTCGTTAACTTATGTTGAGTCAAGTGGAAGTGACTCGATAATTAATGTTAGGTCACAGTGAAGCCATTTGATAACTAAGGTTAAGTCACGTGTACGTTACTTAATAGTAGATATTATTTTTGCGGAAGCCACAGAAACTAATCCGAAAGAAGACCCAGTAAGACAGGCATACCTTTATTGATAATCGTCGTCATCTGAAATATTAGTTCATCGTTATTGTACCGGAATAAGTCACGTGGTCGACACTGTAATTAGTTAACAATACCGACAAACTAAACCTGACAGCGTTCTGTGTAATCTCCGCGTGTCTTATTCTGTGTAAACTCCGCGTGTCTTGTTTTGTGTAAACTCCGCGTGTCTTGTTCCGTGTAAACTCCGCGTGTCTTGTTCCGTGTAAACTCCGCGTGTCTCGTTCTGTGTAAACTCCGCGTGTCCCGTTCTGTGTAAACTCCGCGTGTCTTGTTCTGTGTAAACTCCGCGTTTCTTCGTCTGATCATACATATAGTATCATGATAAATGATAATACTGACAGACTAACCCTGACTATAACTACACATCTATTACATATTGTATGTAAATCTCCCTCACATCTTACTGAAGCTGTATCGATGTCTTTAGATAAAACGATATAACACAGTTTGGATCCATCGTTCAGGTAATCAATATTTTACACAAAAAAAATCTTTGCCGGAATTATTAGCTGTCCATCTGTTTATAGACGTTGTGTCAGGACTTCATTTCATTGTTTGTTGATGAAATACTATGATCAAATTTCGCAGGAAATCTGTAAATACTTTCTTTTTTCATTAATTTGGCATTCCTGTGTGACGGGCTATGAAACAAGACGACAATTATTTCCTTGTCGGTATGCAGTATAACTAATATATTTAAGGATGAACAGATGAACATTACTATAGAGTAATGGAATCAGGATTCTGTGAGGCGGGTAGACTGTTAAACACTGGGACTTTTTTTCTGTGTAATTGTCTTTGTTACTAAGCACCCTACCAGTGAATGAGAGGACGAGGCGGGTAGACTGTTAAAAACTGGGACTTTTTGTCTTTGTTACTAAGCACCCTACCAGTGAATGAGAGGACGAGGCGGGTAGACTGTTAAACACTGGGACTTTTTGTCTTTGTTACTAAGCACCCTACCAGTGAATGAGAGGACGAGGCGGGTAGACTGTTGAAAACTGGGACTTTTTGTCTTTGTTACTAAGCACCCTACCAGTGAATGAGAGGACGAGGCGGGTAGACTGTTGAAAACTGGGACTTTTTGTCTTTGTTACTAAGCACCCTACCAGTGAATGAGAGGACGAGGCGGGTAGACTGTTGAAAACTGGGACTTTTTGTCTTTGTTACTAAGCACCCTACCAGTGAATGAGAGGACGAGGCGGGTAGACTGTTGAAAACTGGGACTTTTTGTCTTTGTTACTAAGCACCCTACCAGTGAATGAGAGGACGAGGCGGGTAGACTGTTAAACACTGGGACTTTTTTCTGTGTAATTGTCTTTGTTACTAAGCACCCTACCAGTGAATGAGAGGACGAAGCGGGTAGACTGTTAAAAACTGGGACTTTTTGTCTTTGTTACTAAGCACCCTACCTATGAATGAGAGGACGAGGCGGGTAGACTGTTAAACACTGGGACTTTTTGTCTTTGTTATTAAGCACCCTACCAGTGAATGAGAGGACGAGGCGGGTAGACTGTTGAAAACTGGGACTTTTTGTCTTTGTTACTAAGCACCCTACCAGTGAATGAGAGGACGAGGCGGGTAGACTGTTAAAAACTGGGACTTTTTGTCTTTGTTACTAAGCACCCTACCAGTGAATGAGAGGACGAGGCGGGTAGACTGTTGAAAACTGGGACTTTTTGTCGTTGTTACTAAGCACCCTACCTGTGAATGAGAGGACGAGGCGGGTAGACTGTTAAAAACTGGGACTTTTTGTCTTTGTTACTAAGCACCCTACCAGTGAATGAGAGGACGAGGCGGGTAGACTGTTGAAAACTGGGACTTTTTGTCGTTGTTACTAAGCACCCTACCTGTGAATGAGAGGACGAGGCGGGTAGACTGTTGAAAACTGGGACTTTTTGTCTTTGTTACTAAGCACCCTACCAGTGAATGAGAGGACGAGGCGGGTAGACTGTTAAAAACTGGGACTTTTTTCTGTGTAATTGTCTTTGTTACTGAGCACGTACCAGTGAATGAGACGACGAGGCGGATGGACTGGTCAACAATGGGACTTTTTTTCTGTGTAATTTGTTACCAAACCACCTACCAGTGAAGGAGACGACGAGGTGGATGGACTAGAAAATGCCGCGCATGCTCAGAGACATATATATATGCCCCTGGCATGCTGAATGAATACACGCCAACGTGATCAAGCGAAAGTTACCAAATGGATTATAGACAGTGTTTACTGATGTACATCAGAGAATAACGTAATACTCTAAGTGATAGGGATTCGTGCTAACTCCATGTCGCCCCAACCTGACAGTATGACTGGAATTACAGAAATATGTACGGAGCAATTTTAAGGATGTATTTGATTGGTCAATTTTATTTAATGAGCGATCGAATACGTCATTTGAAAAGTGACGTCACCCCCGTTCCTATTTTAACAAGAACTAACAACAATAATGGTTGATATAGTTTGAATGAAGTACTTCACGAAAAGAATACAGTTTTCTAAACTTAAATACATAACATACGAAAAATTCCCTGAAATAAATTAAATACTGTACGTGCCAGTGACGCTTTCACTTGAAAGCAACCACCTTTGACCTAGATATCAGCGGACTGTTGTCACGGTAACAGAAAGGTGTGTAAATTTAGTCTGTTTTGCTTTCCTTGTAGATAATGTATCAGTGATCCTTTTACCAAAGATGTAAAGATTTAAGAGTGTGGTTGAATTTTGAGACTAATGAATTTCTCTGATGTTATGTTTGTAGACTAGTACTTTACTAGTTATTTTATACCATACAAGCCCTGATCCCTAGAAATATTGTTACAGACCCCTGTGATATTATACCGTACAAGCCCTGATCCCTAGAAATATTGTTACAGGCCCCTGTGATAGTATACCATACAAGCCCTGATCCCTAGAAATATTGTTACAGGCCCCTGTGATAGTATACTGTACAACCCCTGATCCCTAGAAATATTGTTACAGGCCCCTGTGATAGTATACCGTACAAGCCCTGATCCCCAGAAATATTGTTACAGGCCCCTGTGATAGTATACCATACAAGCCCTGATCCCCAGAAATATTGTTACAGGCCCCTGTGATAGTATACCATACAAGCCCTGATCCCCAGAAATATTGTTACAGGCCCCTGTGATAGTATACCATACAAGCCCTGATCCCCAGAAATATTGTTACAGGCCCCTGTGATAGTATACCATACAAGCCCTGATCCCCAGAAATATTGTTACAGGCCCCTGTGATAGTATACCGTACAAGCCCTGATCCTCAGAAATATTGTTACAGGCCCCTGTGATAGTATACCGTACAAGCCCTGATCCCCAGAAATATTGTTACAGGCCCCTGTGATATTATACCGTACAAGCCCTGATCCCCAGAAATATTGTTACAGGCCCCTGTGATAGTATACCATACAAGCCCTGAAATATACAAGCCCCCCAGATCCCTATAAATATTGTTACAAGCCCCTGTGATAGTATACCGTACAACCCCTGATCCCTATAAATATTGTTACAGGCCCCTGTGATAGTATACCGTACAACCCCTGATCCCTAGAAATATTGTTACAGGCCCCTGTGATAGTATACCGTACAAGCCCTGATCCCCAGAAATATTGTTACAGGCCCCTGTGATAGTATAGCATACAAGCCCTGATCCACAGAAATATTGTTACAAGCCCCTGTGATAGTATACCATACAAGCCCTGATCCCCAGAAATATTGTTACAGGCCCCTGTGATAGTATCATGTACAAGCAGTTATCTTCCAGAAAACATTGTTACGGGTCGCTGTGAGAGTATACCTTACAAGCCATCATTCCACAGAAACATTGTTACGGGCCCCTGTGAGCGTGATAATACTGTTTCGGGTCCCTGTGAGAATATACCATTCCAGCCGCCATCCCTCAGAAACACTGTATCAGTCCCCTTTGTTTATATTCCTCGGCCTCGATTGACCTCCATCATGTTAACAGAATTACAAACGTGAACTATATGAAAAATTCTCTAATGTCGATGACGCCAGGTGAAGACCTTTGTTGTGACATCATAATTAAAGCTGATCCCGTGTTCCATCATGGATCTTTGAACTGTTATTAGTCAGTTATATGTGGGGGGTGGCGTCCTTTGACCCAGCGGCGCCGTAGCTGTGAGTTACCTTTGGAATTACAGTAAAATAAGAAAGATTTGTTGGGATGATGAACCCGTCGCTAAATATAGGTGTGGTAGCAGTGTTGACACGGTAATGGGAAAGTTGCCCACATCAGCACGTGTCATTGAGTTTTCCCGACCACTTTCGGTAATCTCTCGCATAAAAGTGTCCTCGAGGCACCAAAATCGATGGCCATGTTGTTTGAATGACGGCAGCACAAAAGTAGTTCGGGGTACTCTAGACTTATCGTGACTTGTTCAGGTGAGGGGGTACTCTAGTTTTATCATTACTTGCTCATGTGATGGGCCACTTGTCTTCAAGAGGGCTATGGAGGGGATATGCGCGATGGTTGACGAGAGTTGGTTATGAAGGGGTTGGTGATATTTAAATGTAACGCCACGGTAAAAAAAAGTTACGTCCTGGGCGTAAAATTAAATGTTTAAAATGTTTTGAAATTGACATATGTATGTTTATTGACGTGTACCGAAAACAATTCTAAATAAGCTAACTACATATACAAATCTTCTCGGGGGCATGCTTTTGTCTTCCGTCCAAACCAATCTACACAAACATGCACTCCATCGTAAGTGTCGGTGCGGGCGATACGATAAACATAAAATACACGCTAAAAATGTCTTGAAATATCGATTAGACGAAATAGTTTTCCAAATTATGGGCTCTATATGGACCTCACTGGTAACACTTGGTCATGTTCTACCACAACGCTCCAAGTTTGGAAAGTGCGACCACAGCTTGGAAATGGCACCTTATGGTTTAGTCTACTTCCTTCAGTTCCGTAAATTACAAAAATGTCTCTAAATGAATGACGATAAAATTTCAATTTTATATTCAGGTTGTTATTTGTTGGCTGAATTTTACATTTTTGTGCATTTCATTTCTCAAAAAAAAAAACCACAAAAACAAAAACGGGGCGGGGGGAGTTGTTGTGTTTAATCTGAATTCCCAATATATTTACTTGAAGTATAATTCACTATACTTTCGTAAAGAGAATTCTAAAAATATTAATACTCGATGGAAGTATCTTTCAACAATTCCCTTTTCAAATCCGTGAGCATTCCCAAAAAACAGGCTCTGTTGATTTAACTCAGTCTCTGTTGAATTAGAGACTTAATGTCGATGTTAAAGTGTTGAATTAGAGACTTAATGTCGATGTTAAAGTGTTGAATTAGAGACTTAATGTCGATATTAAAGTATTAAATTAGAGACTTAATTTCGATGGTGAAGTGTAAAGTTTTAAATACGGGCATTTCGTTGTCTATATACAATGTAGGTTTCTATGTACACTATTAGTATATATAATACAGATGATTAAAAACCTGGTTTAGAGTGCCCATGTTTTTACTATAACCAATTTAATTTTGTTTCGAACCTCGTAGATTGAAAAACCCGGAAGTAATTTGAATCGTTTGATCAATTCAAATATTTCAGTTGAATCCGCCTGTACTTAAGGACCGGAGGAAGTTATGTAGATATTGAGAAAGTTCGGGAGGTTACCGGAACCTTTGTAGAGAAACTCTCTTGTGTATAACATTGTTTACTATTCAATTTCAATTCCGAATTTTTCGCGCCATCTTTATTACGTTTAACTACCATTATAGTATGACATTTGTGTTGTGCTGGTTATGAGGGTCATTGTACTTTTACCAGGCCCTCAGGGTCAGTTGACGGTCACGGAATAGGAGTCTGGGCTTGTCAAGTGCAACACAAGTCACGCCAGTGACGCAATTGATTAACTTCATGTGTTATGAACATTATCATAATATTTGCTGTAAATAATTTCCGAACAGCTTTACAATGAACTCTGTTTCAGTAATATACTTTATAACGGAAATAGTTTCCGAACAGCTACACAACAAACTCTATTCCGGTAATATACTTTATAACGGAAATTATTTCTGAACAGATATACACGAAACTATGTTCCAATAATATACTTTATAACAGAAATTGTTTCCGAACAGATACACAACAAACTATGTTCCAATAATATACTTTATAACGGAAATGGTTTCCGAACAGCTACACAACAAACTTTATTCCAGATATATACTTTATAACGGAAATAGTCTCCGAACAGATACACACGAAACTATGTTCCAGTACTATACTTTTTAACGGAAATAGTTTCCGAACAGCAAACACAAACTCTACTCCAGTAATATACTTTATAACGGAAATAGTTTCCGAACAGCACTGAACACAAACTCTACTACAGTAATATACCTTATAACGGAAATAGTTTCCGAACAGCAACACAAACTCTACTCCAGTACTATACTTTATAACGGAAGTGGTTTCCGAACAGCAACACAAACACTACTCCAGTACTATACTTTATAACGGAAATAGTTTCCGAACAGCAACACAAACTCTACTCCAGTACTATACTTTATAACGGAAACTGTTTCCGAACAACAACACAAACTCTACTCCAGTGCTATACTTTATAACGGAAACTGTTTCCGAACAGCTACACAAACTCTACTCCAGTACTATACTTTATAACGGAAATGGTTTCCGAACAGCAACACAAACTCTACTCCAGTACTATACTTTATAACGGAAATAGTTTCCGAACAGCAACACAAACTCTACTCCAGTAATATACTTTATAACGGAAATAGTTTCCGAACAGCACTGAACACAAACTCTGCTCCAATAATATACTTTATAACGGAAATAGTTTCCGAACAGCAACACAAACTCTACTCCAGTACTATACTTTATAACGCAAATAGTTTCCGAACAGCAACACAAACTCTACTCCAAGTACTATACTTTATAACGGGAATGGTTTCCGAACAGCAACACAAACTCTACTCCAGTACTATACTTTATAACGGAAATAGTTTCCGAACAGCAACACAAACTCTACTCCAGTACTATACTTTATAACAGAAATGGTTTCCGAACAGCAACACAAACTCTACTCCAGTACTATACTTTATAACGGAAATAGTTTCCGAACAGCAACACAAACTCTACTCCAGTACTATACTTTATAACGGAAATGGTTTCCGAACAACAACACAAACTCTACTCCAGTACTATACTTTATAACGGAAACGGTTTCCGAACAGATACACAAACTCTACTCAGGACTATACTTTATAACGGAAATGGTTTCCGAACAGCAACACAAACTCTACTCTAGTACTATACTTTATAACGGAAATGGTTTCCGAACAGCAATACAAACTCTACTCCAGTACTATACTTAATAACGGAAATGGTTTCCGAACAGCAACACAAACTCTACTCCAGTACTATACTTTATAACGGAAATAGTTTCCGAACAGCAATACAAACTCTACTCCAGTACTATACTTTATAACGGAAATAGTTTCCGAACAGCAACACAAACTCTACTCCAGTAATATACTTTATAACGGAAATGGTTTCCGAACAGCAACACAAACTCTACTCCAGTACTATACTTTATAACGGAATAGTTTCCGAACAGCAACACAAACTCTACTCCAGTACTATACTTTATAACGGAAATGGTTTCCGAACAGCTACACAACAAACTACATACCAGTTATATACTTTATACAGGAAATAATTTCCGAACAGCTACACAACAAACTCTTTTCTAGTAATATACTTTATAACGGAAATTCACAAACTCTGTTCCAATAACATACAACTATTTGGTAAATAAAATGGGCTTTTGAAGGAAGATAGATAAATCAAAATAAAACGAATACTTATAAAGTATAAGGAAAACAAAAAGACTAAATGGCCAGGTATATCGTGCGCGTGAGTGAGGTACACGATGGAGAGTGACATTCTGTTGGAGCTCTATTTAAACTCCACGTGCTTTATCGACTGGTGGCGTTTCATCAATGGTTTTACTGAGGTGAAGATCGTTTATAGATGTTTAAAAGTACATTACAAAGGGTATTGTATTGAAGTTATGAAAAACCAGGGCTGGTATTTGATCGAACTTTAACAGATTAAAATGTGTAGTTAAACTAAGTTTTATCGTTGTACTTCGCACGCTTTATATAAATCAGTATGTTACTGTTGGGGTCCACAGGGTATTAATAGCGATATTTGCAGAGTGCTTTTAATACTTCAGAATAAACACAAACCCTGTAATGAAATAGGATGTATGTGTAATCCATTCATACCGTTAGTACCGGCCACACTTTTATATCCCTGTATCACAATTCTCGTTTCTATCATTCAGAAATATCTAAATATATTTATTTATATACGTTTGTGTGTGTGTGAGGGTGTGTGTGTGTGTGTGTGTGTGTGTGTGAAGGGGTGTGTGTGTGTGTGTGTGTGAATATATTAATTTTTTGTATTTGATAACAATCATTGTTCTAGATGATATCGTACAGAGTTGTATATAGACTGTGTTTTCCCAATAAAATCGAATTTCTGTTTTTTTAACTTCCGAGTCATGAAATAAAATTTCAATGAAGGCATAAGTTCAAATCCCCCCCCTTCCCCCTCTTGGTCAATCGATACTTTTATATCATCGATGTGTGATGTAATACTACAAAATATTTCCCGGCCTTCCTATCAGAGAATTTAGATTAACAATAAAATAAAACGTTTATAACAGAAGTGTAAATACATACATAAATAAGATTGATGATAATTTCCATAATGTGTACAGAAGTACCTCTGTAATTATTACTGAAAATACGAGTTTAATTATAAATATTGCCATGGAGATCAGTGATTCACATGTACTATTAAAATCCTAAGTTTTCCGATTGTGCCTCAAATTACCGGAACCTTGATAGTCTGGATAATATCCAATAGGAAACCAACATTTTTCACTCTCCGATTGATACATACTGAATACTGCAATTTAGCGTTCGCAATAACGAGTTTCCGGATTAAGTGTTTCGGATTAACGAAGTTCTTAAGTATGTATTTTCACATTATATCATTGATTTTCTCCGTAAGTAAACGTGCCATGTGGACGTAGCATTTGGCAAAACTCCAAAACAAATGATATGAGGGAATGATAAAGGTTTTTTTCTGCGATATTTTGACGAAATTCACGAGGTGAATTTTATCCAGATGATGCTACAATGAAAACTTGAGTTGCGTAGAAAGAATTTCAATGTGCAGTAGAATGCAGATATTTCGGTTCTCTGAAAACTTTCTGACTGACGCTAAAATGTCGTTTAAAGTAAGCTTTAAGTATTTGAAACTTACCCCTGGTTGAATGGTGTTTACACACAAAAATGTTATGTTGCATTACCTCATATGTGTTGTTATATTACAATATATTTCCATTCTACCACCGTATGTAAACTAGATGGAAGTATATCAGGCTATGAATGCCATTAGGTCGAGCGTATGAATACACATTGGGTTGTCGAGGTGAGCCGTCCATTAAAAAGTTATCCTGGTAGATATAAATATCACAATTACACCAAATTGTAGTATATGAGATTGTATACCTCAATTTACAGTGATTCGGTCGGCGATGGAATTAATAAATCTAGATGTCTCCATGGTAACCAAAACTGCCCGTCGGTCACTTACTTCGGTATCAATATTCTGTGTGCTGACATATTCAATGTTTTTGGACTTAACAAAGACTTTCACAAAAGAAGTCATAACTTTATAAAGCTATCAAATTATAACACAATAAATTTATTGTCAAAAATGTAATTTTGTCTCAAAATCATTATTATTGCAATAACACACTCGATTGCCAGGATTGTCAATATCGTCTGCTACAGTGGACGTCGATCTGACAGTCCAAATTACAACGTAGAATCTGTTAATACAAAATTTCTTCATTTACTGACAAGATCGACTTCCATTTATAATTTCCGTGAATATTCTATTCTGAAAAAATCGGAACATCCACTTCACTCCACTCCACGACGACATGACACAACACAAAAATGTAAATAGTTCCCGAGGAAACGCTGACACATCGTTGCGCGAAATCTGACCGAGAGTCGCATCACTTTTTCTCAAATGCGCAATAAATTCCTTTTATTTCAAATAAACGAAAAAATAAAGCAGTGTAACTATTTCTAGAAAAAAAATGAGAGAGTTTACACTTTAATATCAATCATCATGATAACTTTGTCACGAGACCACTTTTAGGAGCTATATTATTACGGCTGTTCTAGGATTTGAACTTGCTGACGATAGTAGACTCTGCAACCCCCCCCCCCCCCCCCTCCACACACACACACACACACACACACACACACACACACACACACACACACACACACACACACACACACACACACACACTCTTTTTTTTATAGATATTAGAAAATACAAACAATACATTGTTAACAGTTGATTGTATAGGTAAGTATAATATCATGTTCTCATTGTGGTCTCTAACTGAAGATAAATTCGTTTCTTTTCCGAATTTTTATTTCGTTTTAACTAATTGGTATTTCGGTGGGTTTTTTGAAAACGAAAGAACATATAAAAATACAAAATATAATTGGTATAAAACATACCAGTTAAGAAGGTTCACGTGGAGTAGATGTTTGGCGGAATTAAAGAAGATCAGCTGTGTTTAAAATAAATTCGAGTCACAGATACACTTAAGTTTGGTATTTCTATCAAATTTGCTGTGATCATATTTGTGTAATTTGTGATTGTAGGGAGTGATCATTGTGTGTGTGACTGACGCTAAGTAAATAATCTGTTATATCGGGGAGTGATCATTGTGTGTGTGACTGACGCTAGGTAAATAATCTGTTATATCCGGGGAGTGATCATTGTGTGTGACTGACGCTAAGTAAATAATCTGTTATATCCGGGAGTGATCATTGTGTGTGTGACTGGCGCTAAGTAAATAATCTGTTATATCGGGGAGTGATCATTGTGTCTGACTGACGCTAAGTAAATAATCTGTTATATCCGGGAGTGATCATTGTGTGTGTGTCTGACGCTAAGTAAATAATATGTTATATCCGGGAGTGATCATTGTGTGTGTGACTGACGCTAAGTAAATAATATGTTATATCGGGGAGTTACCATTGTGTGTGACTGACGCTAAGTAAATAATCTGTTATATCGGGGAGTAATCATTGTGTATGTGACCGACGCTAAGTAAATAATATGTTATATCCGGGAGTGATCATTGTGTGTGTGACTGACGCTAAGTAAATAATATGTTATATCCGGGAGTGATCATTGTGTGTGACTGACGCTAAGTAAATAATCTGTTATAGCGGGGAGTGATCATTGTGTGTGACTGACACTAAGTAAATAGTCTGTTATATCCGGGAGTGATCATTGTGTGTGTGACTGACGCTAAGTAAATAATCTGTTATAGCGGGGAGTGATCATTGTGTGTGACTGACGCTAAGTAAATAATCTGTTATATCGGGGAGTGATCATTGTGTGTGTGACTGACGCTAAGTAAATAATCTGTTATATCGGGGAGTGATCATTGTGTGTGTGACTGACGCTAAGTAAATAATCTGTTATATCCGGGAGTGTGTGTGATCATTGTGTGTGACTGACGCTAAGTAAATAATCTGTTATATCCGGGAGTGATCATTGTGTGTGTGACTGACGCTAAGTAAATAATCTGTTATATCGGGGAGTGATCATTGTGTCTGACTGACGCTAAGTAAATAATCTGTTATATCGGGGAGTGATCATTGTGTGTGTGACTGACGCTAAGTAAATAATCTGTTATATCGGGGAGTGATCATTGTGTGTGACTGACGCTAAGTAAATAATCTGTTATATCCCGGAGTGATCATGGTGTGTGACTGACGCTAAGTAAATAATCTGTTATATCCGGGAGTGATCATTGTGTGTGTGACTGACGCTAAGTAAATAATCTGTTATATCCCGGAGTGATCATTGTGTCCGACTGACGCTAAGTAAATAATATGTTATTCTGTTATATCCGGGAGTGATCATTTGTGTGTGTGTAAATAATCTGTTATATAGGGGAGTGATCATTGTGTGTGACTGACGCTAAGTAAATAATCTGTTATATCATTGTCTGGGGAGTGATCATTGTGTGTGACTGACGCTAAGTAAATAATCTGTTATATCCGGGAGTGATCATTGTGTGTGTGACTGACGCTAAGTAAATAATATGTTATATCCGGGAGTGATCATTGTGTGTGACTGACGCTAAGTAAATAATCTGTTATATCGGGGAGTGATCATTGTGTGTGTGACTGACGCTAAGTAAATAATCTGTTATATCGGGGAGTGATCATTGTGTCCGACTGACGCTAAGTAAATAATATGTTATATCGGGGAGTGATCATTGTGTGTGACTGACGCTGAGTAAATAATCTGTTATATCGGGGAGTGATCATTGTGTGTGTGACTGACGCTAAGTAAATAATCTGTTATATCCGGGAGTGATCATTGTGTGTGTGACTGACGCTAAGTAAATAATCTGTTATATCCGGGAGTGATCATTGTGTGTGACTGACACTAAGTAAATAGTCTGTTATATCGGGGAGTGATCATTGTGTGTGACTGACGCTAAGTAAATAATCTGTTATATCGGGGAGTGATCATTGTGTGTGTGACTGACGCTAAGTAAATAATCTGTTATATCGGGGAGTGATCATTGTGTGTGACTGTCGCTAGGTAAATAATATGTTATATCGGGGAGTGATCATTGTGTGTGTGACTGACGCTAAGTAAATAATCTGTTATATCGGGGAGTGATCATTGTGTCTGACTGACGCTAAGTAAATAATCTGTTATATCCGGGAGTGATCATTGTGTCCGACTGACGCTAAGTAAATAATATGTTATATCGGGGAGTGATCATTGTGTGTGACTGACGCTAAGTAAATAATCTGTTATATCCGGGAGTGATCATTGTGTGTGTGACTGACGCTAAATAAAATAATCTGTTATACTCTGTTAAAGGATCAGTTGATGATATGACTTACCTGACGCTAGATAGACGATCTGTAATAGAAGTAACACTAAAGCCCGAGCCATGACGAAGTTCTTTCTAGGTGGCGGAAAGTGACTCTGTCTGTCGTTTCCGAATTTCCTGGTGGTGTATAAGTGATCCAAGTAATTATTTTACATACGCATATATATAAATATATGTAAGCACGTCCGTTTTCACTTTAGGAGTTCCATATACGTCTTGGAGTGAACTTCCCGATGACCATAATCAGCCAGATGTTGTTAGTGGTTTAATGCACGTAAGGTAACAGAGTCTATTTAAAGTATAAAGTTCACTTAACTATCGCCCCCTCACTTCGATATATCTGTCCGACCAGCACGTCTAATTATTCAGATCGAGAATAGCCTCCACGTAAACAGCAAACTTGGTCAAAACTTATCCAGGAGTCATTATTGGTTTTTGATTGACATACTCACCTTGTGTGCCTCTCTCATTGGTCAGTTAGCCAAGCGCAGCGATTGGTTGAAGATAAATTTGCATATTTGTGAAGCATGTGTTTGCTGATGAGAAATGCTTCCAGGATAGAATATTGATCAGAATAGTGACATGATCAGACTCCTGTACCAGGCACTGTTTATAGCGTTATACAGCCACGTGATACATATATATATTGTACAAGTCTAAACAGCCGTCTATACTCGTATATATTTTAATACATTTATAAGCCCTTAAAAACCCAACACTCCAGTAGAAAACATTGGTAAAAAATACATTTCCACATGACGAACTTTATCCCAACTATCTACCTCATCCACGTTAAACTAAGGATTCAATGGCTCTGATAACTGTGAAGGATAATGACCAAACAACATCACCCAAACCACAAGAACCGGCATGAACCTTACGTCTAAGGTTTTCCTTATAACGTACTATGGCCCAAACAACCTAACTCATTCCCAATGGCGAATTATACATGTACATTTTACCGTAGAAGGATGGATGATATTGGAATGTGTTTGTTTAGAGGAGGGGGAATATAGCAAGAGGATATGTTGGTTTGTAGGAGGATATGTTGGTTTGTAGGAGGGGGGATGTAGTAGGAGGATATGTTGGTTTGTAGGAGGGTGGATGTAGTAGGAGGATATGTTGGTTTGTAGGAGGGGGAATGTAGTAGGAGGATATGTTGGTTTGTAGGAGGGGGAATGTAGTAGGAGGATATGTTGGTTTGTAGGAGGGTGAATGTAGTAGGAGGATATGTTGGTTTGTAGGAGGCGGAATGTAGTAGGAGGATATGTTGGTTTGTAGGAGGCGGAATGTAGTAGGAGGATATGTTGGTTTGTAGGAGGGGAATGTAGTAGGAGGATATGTTGGTTTGTAGGAGGATATGTTGGTTTGTAGGAGGATATGTTGGTTTGTAGGAGGGTGGATGTAGTAGGAGGATATGTTGGTTTGTAGGAGGGGGAATGTAGTAGGAGGATATGTTGGTTTGTAGGAGGGGAATGTAGTAGGAGGATATGTTGGTTTGTAGGAGGGTGGATGTAGTAGGAATATATGTTGGTTTGTAGGAGGGTGGATGTAGTAGGAGGATATGTTGGTTTGTAGGAGGATGAATGTAGTAGGAGGATATGTTGGTTTGTAGGAGGATATGTTGGTTTGTAGGAGGGTGGATGTAGTAGGAGGATATGTTGGTTTGTAGGAGGGTGGATGTAGTAGGAGGATATGTTGGTTTGTAGGAGGGGGAATGTAGTAGGAGGATATGTTGGTTTGTAGGAGGGGGAATGTAGTAGGAGGATATGTTGGTTTGTAGGAGGGGGAATGTAGTAGGAGGATATGTTGGTTTGTAGGAGGGGGAATGTAGTAGGAGGATATGTTGGTTTGTAGGAGGGGGAATGTAGTAGGAGGATATGTTGGTTTGTAGGAGGATATGTTGGTTTGTAGGAGGGGGAATGTAGTAGGAGGATATGTTGGTTGTTAGGAGGATATGTTGGTTTGTAGGAGGGTGGATGCAGTAGGAGGATATGTTGGTTTGTAGGAGGATATGTAGGTTTGTAGGAGGGTGGATGTAGTAGGAGGATATGTTGGTTTGTAGGAGGGTGGATGTAGTAGGAGGATATGTTGGTTTGTAGGAGGGGGAATGTAGTAGGAGGATATGTTGGTTTGTAGGAGGGGGAATGTAGTAGGAGGATATGTTGGTTTGTAGGAGGGGGAATGTAGTAGGAGGATATGTTGGTTTGTAGGAGGGGGAATGTAGTAGGAGGATATGTTGGTTTGTAGGGGGGGGGGAATGTAGTAGGAGGATATGTTGGTTTGTAGGAGGATATGTTGGTTTGTAGGAGGGGGAATGTAGTAGGAGGATATGTTGGTTTGTAGGAGGGGGAATGTAGTAGGAGGATATGTTGGTTTGTAGGAGGGTGGATGTAGTAGGAGGATATGCTGGTTTGTAGGAGGGGGAATGTAGTAGGAGGATATGTTGGTTTGTAGGAGGGGGAATGTAGTAGGAGGATATGTTGGTTTGTAGGAGGGGTAATGTAGTACGAGGATATGTTGGTTTGTAGGAGGCGGAATGTAGTAGGAGGATATGTTGGTTTGTAGGAGGGGGAATGTAGTAGGAGGATATGTTGGTTTGTAGGAGGGGGAATGTAGTAGGAGGATATGTTGGTTTGTAGGAGGGGAATGTGTAGGAGGATATGTTGGTTTGTAGGAGGGGAATGTATGTAGGAGGATATGTTGGTTTGTAGGAGGGGGATATGTTGTAGGAGGATATGTTGGGAATGTGTAGGAGGATATGTTGGTTTGTAGGAGGGGGAATGTAGTAGGAGGATATGTTGGTTTGTAGGAGGAAGAATGTAGTAGGAGGGTATGTTGGTTTGTAGGAGGGGGAATGTAGTAGGAGGATATGTTGGTTTGTAGGAGGGGAATGTAGTAGGAGGATATGTTGGTTTGTAGGAGGATATGTTGGTTGTAGGAGGATATGTTGGTTTGTAGGAGGATATGTTGGTTTGTAGGAGGGGGAATGTAGTAGGAGGATATGTTGGTTTGTAGGAGGGGGAATGTAGTAGGAGGATATGTTGGTTTGGTTTGTTGTAGGAGGGGGAATGTAGTAGGATATGTTGGTTTGTAGGTATGTTGTAGGAGGATATGTTGGTTTGTTTGTAGGAGGGGTATTTGTAGGAGGGGGAATGTAGTAGGAGGATATGTTGGTTTGTAGGAGGGGGAATGTAGTAGGAGGATATGTTGGTTTGTAGGAGGGGGAATGTAGTAGGAGGATATGTTGGTTTGTAGGAGGGGGAATGTAGTAGGAGGATATGTTGGTTTGTAGGAGGGGGAATGTAGTAGGAGGATATGTTGGTTTGTGGTTTGTAGGAGGATATGTTGGTTTGTAGGAGGGGGAATGTAGTAGGAGGATATGTTGGTTTGTAGGAGGGGGAATGTAGTAGGAGGTTATGTAGGTTTGTTAGCTAGGAGAAGGTTAAGGTTTTAGTGGTTGAAGGCGGGGATGCGGACAGAATAGATTTTGTAGATTTATAAATAATCTAGCTCTGATATATTTATACAAATAGTCCTTTATCAGGCCTATTAATGAAAAGTACGATGTATCTGTTTTCTAAAATTGTTTGATTGTGAATATTTGAGTTTGATTATGTTCATAAAGATGTCATATATTTGACACAACAGCATATCGCTTTTAGGTGGATGAGGTGTGTATCGGTCAGATCAAGGGAGATAACTTGCCACTTGACGACGAGGCAAGCGCGTGTCGCGTTGACGTGGCGACCCAGTGATTTGTATCTGACTAATGGAGGTGCTAACACCTTGCGGCGGGGCTATTAAAAGTAGGATTGCTCTAAATTTCGTGTTCTACACGGTCTATTATTACGGGAATGCGAAAAAGGTCTAAATTGGTACCTGTCGTCCGATAGACAGCAGCGCCTCCCACCGGCAAGGAATGTCAAAACTGGAAAGGGGATGAGCAAAAAATATGTATATACTCAAAGCATGCGCCATTCTGTTAGTCAGGTTTGTTCTATGAAACTATTTTTTCTAGATCAGTAAACTATCAAATAATTGTGATAATAGTGTTGTTTTTCAGCTTACATGTAGAAATCGATCGTCGTGTTCATTGGATGGTAACACACAGTAAGATGATCAAGTTTGGGTAGTACACGGTACAAAGTACCTATATTAGGCATCATATATAAACATAAATGTATATTTAGTCTGGGAGTGGAGCTGTGATACCGTACCACTTACAACGTCATATCATTGATCATATGTTTACTACTGATCATGATAACACTGTGTTTGTGGGTGTGATAAGTGTGAAATTTATGTCAGCCCGGGTGATATCACAACCCATTTTAAGAGATATCACACCCTCTAGAAAGTGATATCTCCCTCCTAGTGATATCACCTCCCTCTTAAAATCTTATATTCTGTCACTTCCGTTTACCGCTGTCTGATTTGAATATAAATGGTGTTGGCTTGGAAGAGTTTTTTCTTACGAATATTGGTTTAGAATCCCACTCAGATTTCCGGGTTTGTTTTCCTTATTAAGTGATTCGCGTGAAGACACGTGAAAAGACACGTGAAAAGACACGTGCAGAACGTGATTTAACACTGAATCGATACAATATGTATGGTTTATATGTAATTTTTTATTCAGTGCCCTAATTATAGGTCTTTTACAATTAATAAACGATGTTTGTTTTACAAATTGACTTAAATGAGTGACGACCGCCGATCCATTCAACACGTCTGTATCATAAACACATGTTTGACTATCGACACATCTATCCGTTACCGATTTCAAATGGAGCATTGAACCTGGTCTATTAATTTTCTGATTAAAATATCACACTTTGATGGTGCCCTAGGGTTGGCTTAACATGTAAAGGGTGTGCTCGGTTTATTTAATCCGAGACGTAACATATATTTATGATGAAAGAACAGGTTTGAATGATATAGAACGTCATTATAATCGATTTTCGAGAGAGAGAGAGAGAGAGAGCTTCATCTCTTTGAATAATAATAATGATAAAATAGTTGAAATGATTTGCATACACACACTAACATCCACTAGATCTATATACATGTATGTGACTAGTTGCATACAGTACAGTCAGCACAGTAATACACTGTACGCTATTCAATTCCCTCAGCTGTATTAGTAATCAGATGATCAACAGAGGTAACAAGTGCACCAGAACACAGAAAAAATCAAACATTGTCAGAAGTACCAACAAAGATGGAATTAAACCATCACTATCATTTGAGGAAATGTGATTAATTTTGGGAAAGACAATGTGATTGCGTGAAGTCTAGCCAATATGAAACCAATCACAACTTTTCCCAATATGCGCGACCTCATTACTGACAACATGCATATGCGTATATAAATGGCGTCGGAGAGCTCACTCGTCGTCCCAGAAACCGAGACAATATTTCCATGATATCTGTGTATACGGTTTTAACAAACAGCATAAATATCTTAGTAATTTTCTTGGTTTTTCTATTTTCATTTTTTTTTCCAAAGAACATCTTACATTAGGACTGAAGCTAAGTATTGTTTCCGTTTATTTTCGTTCGGTATTTCCGTGTTATCCAATAGGAAATGCTTAATCACTCGTTCGGACAACGATTCAGATTTTTCTCTCCTCAATTCTAGACCTTTCTTTACAATGTACAGTGTAACACCGGTTCATGAACAACGTGCCAGGAATTTTTTTTTTTTTTTTTTGCAACAGAAACAACGACAACATGACAGTCTGTAAGTGTTTGATAGAGTGCATCAGGACCGAAGGGGGTTCATTTAGAATGTAACAGTACAAATTAGATAGACTCCGTATGTTTCTCAAACATCTAGACTTTTATTTTTATCCGAGAATGACAATGATGTATATAGTGCCAAATCAACGATAAATAACACTTCGATATAAATAGAGAAGTTGGTTTGCCCTGTTAAGTAAATAGATTTAACATTTCCGATGAAATTGATAAATCCGGATTTGCCTCTGGTATTAGTTTTCAAGTTATTTAGTAATAAAATGACCGAGTCTTATGAAATTAAGTTTAATACACGTATCTTGATTTTCTTTTGTGCTAAACTTTTCTATGGATAACGTGAAGTATCAATCAGCCAATCAAAATCAATTCTGTTCCCCTTCAGCCTCATAAATAGAGACCAAACTCCATAATGACTTTTCCGTACCAAATAGTGTTTAAGGGTTCAAATCACTTCGTATACAAAATCAATCGATCTTATTTCTTGGTCACGTTTCTTTGTTTACTTTCTGTTCCGTTTCTCAAAAATAGAAAAAAAGGAATGTCGGAACATTGACTTGACGCAATTAAATATTACGTCACTACCGGTCATTGAATGCACGTGTTTACATGCGAGTTAACTACCCGGATGTGCCGTGATGTAGAACATGTTTAGAACCACTGTTACCAGGCGGTATTGATTCTGCCACTATAGTAAATACAGGTAAGTTTAATTAAATTTTATATTCCAATACTCGGCCTTTATTAACTATGTTGGTAGTTCCGCTGATATCTACACCACTTACGCATACGTGTGTGTACCTTCGATCAGTAGCGTCATTGATCAAATGTAATCTCGTCAAATTGTCGTCAATCACAGCAAGCGTTCATGTAGCGGATACATCACCTCCACATAGAAGAGTTCTGTACACACACCGCTCAGGGGAGGTAATCCCGCCATCAAACGCAGGCCAGCGAGGGAATTAATGAGCCTGCAGGGTATTTAATTAGCCAGGAGAGTAACGATCCCGTGGCGTGTGAAACATATACAGGGTAGCACGTGCTACCAGACAACCTGCTGGTAAAAAAGATGCCCCCTGGCGGCAGAACATTTAGACACGTGATAATTATAGTAAAAATGGGCGTGCAATTTTACACTACAATTAAGATACCATAAAGGTCCCAGTGTTAGTTATGATAACAAAGTCAGCACATCCTATACTCTAATCACCCGGATGTTCTCTTAATCAAGGGGTCTTGTACAACATCAGTGTCACGTGGGAGAGTGCCCGTGAATAGCATTCCTTGACATTAAGTACCTTAACAGATGACAGACCCTTTATGTTCTGCAAAACGAAAAGAAAGCTGAAATATTACAAAATTATGTATATGATGTCTGTAGTATACTGTTTTGTAGATAGATTCCAGCTGAATCAACGTATAGACGGATAGGCAACTTCAGTTACGTTGTGGACTACAGTATGTGTACACAACGTGTACAACGACTAAGAAGTATAAATAAGGAGTTGTATGTGTGTTCCACATGACTAACTCGTTTTTTTAAATCTTCCGTTTCACGAGTGAACCGCCAGTTTTTACAGGATTTCTTGACTAGCTACATCTTATTGTCCTTACTTCAGTACGTGGGAGCTGTACTGTTTTAGCACGTAGGACTTTTCCAACGTAGCAAGTGTTAACTCTATCACCTTAGCTCATGAGAGCTACATTACCATAGCACGTATGAGCTCTGTCGTCAAAGCACGTGCAAAATCTCTCGCTAAAGCACATGTTATTCTATCGCTTCAGCACGCGGGAGCTCAATTGCCATATCATGTGCTAGCTTTGAACGGGTGTTAGTCATGACTGTCACCAGTGTTACTAGAGAGAACGGAGTGTGAGTTTACTGACCGGGTGTTAGTCATGACTGTGTCACCAGTGTTACTAGAGAGAACGGAGTGTGAGTTTACTGACCGGGTGTTAGTCATGACTGTCACCAGTGTTACTAGAGAGAACGGAGTGTGAGTTTACTGACCGGGTGTTAGTCATGACTGTGTCACCAGTGTTACTAGAGAGAACGGAGTGTGAGTTTAATGACCGGGTGTTAGTCATGGCTGTCACCAGTGTTACTAGAGAGAACGGAGTGTGAGTTTACTGACCGGGTGTTAGTCATGACTGTGTCACCAGTGTTACTAAAGAGAACGGAGAATTATTTTACTGACCGGGCGTTAGTCATGACAGTCACCAGTGTTACTATAGAGAACGGAAGGTGAGTTTACTGACCGGGTGTTAGTCATGACTGTGTCACCAGTGTTACTAGAGAGAACGGAGTGTGAGTTTAATGACCGGGTGTTAGTCATGACTGTGTCACCAGTGTTACTAGAGAGAACGGAGTGTGAGTTTACTGACCGGGTGTTAGTCATGACTGTGTCACCAGTGTTACTAGAGAGAACGGAGTGTGAGTTTACTGACCGGGTGTTAGTCATGACTGTGTCACCAGTGTTACTAGAGAGAACGGAGTGTGAGTTTAATGACCGGGTGTTAGTCATGACTGTTACCAGTGTTACTAGAAAGAACGGAGTGTGAGTTTACTGACCGGGTGTTAGTCATGACTGTCACCAGTGTTACTAGAGAGAACGGAGTGTGAGTTTACTGACCGGGTGTTAGTCATGACTGTGTCACCAGTGTTACTAGAGAGAACGGAGTGTGAGTTTACTGACCGGGTGTTAGTCATGACTGTGTCACCAGTGTTACTAGAGAGAACGGAGTGTGAGTTTACTGACCGGGTGTTAGTCATGACTGTCACCAGTGTTACTAGAGAGAACGGAGTGTGAGTTTACTGACCGGGTGTTAGTCATGACTGTGTCACCAGTGTTACTAGAGAGAACGGAGTGTGAGTTTACTGACCGGGTGTTAGTCATGACTGTGTCACCAGTGTTACTAGAGAGAACGGAGTGTGAGTTTACTGACCGGGTGTTAGTCATGACTGACCGGGTGTTGTCACCAGTGTTACTAGAGAGAACGGAGTGAGAACCGGGTGTTAGTGTGTCACCAGTGTTTACGGAGTGTGAGTTTACTGACCGGGTGTTAGTCATGACTGTGTCACCAGTGTTACTAGAGAGAACGGAGTGTGAGTTTACAGTGTTACTAGAGAGAACGGAGTGTGACCGGGTGTTAGTCATGACTGTGTCACCAGTGTTACTAGAGAGAACGGAGTGTGAGTTTACTGACCGGGTGTTAGTCATGACTGTGTCAGCAGTGTTACTAGAGAGAACGGAGTGTGAGTTTACTGACCGGGTGTTAGTCATCACTGTGTCACCAGTGTTACTAAAGTGAACGGAGTGTGAGTTTACTGACCGGGTGTTAGTCATGACTGTGACACCAGTGTTACTAGAGAGAACGGAGTGTGAGTTTAATGACCGGGTGTTAGTCATGGCTGTCACCAGTGTTACTAGAGAGAACGGAGTGTGAGTTTACTGACCGGGTGTTAGTCATGACTGTGTCACCAGTGTTACTAGAGAGAACGGAGTGTGAGTTTACTGACCGGGTGTTAGTCATGACTGTGTCAGCAGTGTTACTAGAGAGAACGGAGTGTGAGTTTACTGACCGGGTGTTAGTCATGACTGTGTCACCAGTGTTACTAGAGAGAACGGAGTGTGAGTTTACTGACCGGGTGTTAGTCATGACTGTGTCACCAGTGTTACTAGAGAGAAGGGAGTGTGAGTTTACTGACCGGGTGTTAGTCATGACTGTGTCACCAGTGTTACTAGAGAGAACGGAGTGTGAGTTTACTGACCGGGTGTTAGTCATGACTGTGTCACCAGTGTTACTAGAGAGAAGTGTGAGTTTACTGACCGGGTGGAGTGTGAGTTTACTGACCGGGGTGTTACTGTGTCACCAGTGTTACTAGAGAGAACGGAGTGTGAGTGACCACTGTGTCACCAGTGGTACTAGAGAGAAGGGAGTGTGAGTTTACTGACCGGGTGTTAGTCGTCACTGTGTCACCAGTGGTACTAGAGAGAACGGAAGGTGAGTTTACTGACAGATATATATATATATATGGCCTGAATCTTGTGTCAGATAAATGTTATAAATAAACACGTATACGAATAGAATGTTAGACAATATTGACCCGAAATTTCAAATTTCAAAATCGGACCTCTTACTGAGCTCGCATAAATATGTCCTTGGAAAATAAATAAATTAGGGGGTGTAGTCTCTCGCCAGCGCATGGGAGGGTTACAAGTCACTAGCTGGATTAGTTGTTGAGCTACATACAGATTGAATAGAATTATCAAGTCATCGATATTTAGTTGTTTGAGGAGAGTTTGGTGTTTTGTTTTTATTAATGGAGATATTTTTGATCACACAAGAGTTTTATGGAGATTTTTTTAAGGAATAGGAATGGTCACGCTTTTTCTCCCCTTACCTACGCTCGTTTGTCCGATACATGTCGGCTCCCTGGTGACTGACGTAATTGCCATCCTGTTATTACTCCACGTGAGTGATGTGTGCGAGTTCAAATCACGTGAATTACGTATTTTATATTTCACACAAATTTCCAATATGCCGCCATCCCGCAGCGCCTGGCCGCTGTTAAGTTAAATAGGTCTCCGTTTTTTCTAATGATTCATGAAAAATTTACACGACCTCTCTCCAACATAGTGCAACGTGGCCGAAACATTAACGATTGGCAATTTTCTAATTCACGACAAAACAATTTTGTCCCAAGATGTCAGTTCCTGGGATAATATGCCACCACCCTGGTAATATCTACGCCTATTTATAGCCAACACGCAGACATGGAAACAGTGCGGACAAGTATTACCTTTGTACTCTACAACGCGCGTGGCCAGGTAAATTGGCAATTAATGTTTGTGACTAGCAGCTACCCTGTCCGGGGGTTCTCTTCGACGCCTGGTCCGCCTCATGGTCCAAGAGTTCTCTTCGACGTCCGGGCCGCCTCATGGTCCAAGGGTTCGCCTCGACGCCCAGGCCGCCTCATGGTCCAAGAATTCTCTTCGACGTCCAGGACGCCTCATGGTCCAAGAGTTCTCTTCGACGTCCGGGCCGCCTCATGGTCCAAGAGTTCTCTTCGACGCCTGGTCCGCCTCATGGTCCAAGGGTTCGCCTCGACGCCCAGGCCGCCTCATGGCCCAAGGGTTCTCTTCGACGTCCGGGCCGCCTCATGGTCCTAGGGTTCTCTCCGACGCCTGGTCCGCTTCATGGTCCAACCGTTCTCTTCGACGCCCAGGCCGCCTCATGGTCCAAGGGTTCGCCTCGACGCCCAGGCCGCCTCATGGTCCAAGAGTTTTCTTCGACGCCTTGTCCGCCTCATGGTCAAGAGTTCTCTTTGACGCCCAGGCTGCCTCATGGTCAAGAGTTCTGTTTGACGTCCAGGCCGCCTCATGGTCCAATAGTTCTCTTTGACGCCCAGGTCGCTTCATGGTCCAAGAGTTCTCTTCGACGCCCAGGCCGCTTCATGGTTCAAGAGTTTTCTTCGACGCCTTGTCCGCCTCATGGTCAAGAGTTCTCTTTGACGCCCAGGCCGCCTCATGGTCCAAGAGTTCTCTTCGACGTCCGGGCCGCCTCATGGTCCAAGAGTTCTCTTCGACGCCTGGTCCGCTTCATGGTCCAACCGTTCTCTTCGACGCCCAGGCCGCCTCATGGTTCAAGAGTTTTCTTCGACGCCTTGTCATCCTCATGGTCAAGAGTTCTCTTTGACGCCCAGGCCGCCTCATGGTCCAAGAGTTCTCTTCGACGTCCGGGCCGCCTCATGGTCCAAGAGTTCTCTTCGACGCCTGGTCCGCTTCATGGTCCAACCGTTCTCTTCGACGCCCAGGCCGCCTCATGGTCCAAGGGTTTTCTTCGACGCCTTGTCCGCCTCATGGTCAAGAGTTCTCTTTGACGTCCAGGCCGCCTCATGGTCCAACCGTTCTCTTCGACGCCCAGGCCGCCTCATGGTCCAAGGGTTTTCTTCGACGCCTTGTCCGCCTCATGGTCAAGAGTTCTCTTTGACGTCCAGGCCGCCTCATGGTCCAATAGTTCTCTTTGACGCCCAGGCCGCTTCATGGTTCAAGAGTTTTCTTCGACGCATTGTCCGCCTCATGGTCAAGAGTTCTCTTTGACGCCCAGGCCGCCTCATGGTCCAAGAGTTCTCTTCGACGTCCGGGCCGCCTCATGGTCCAAGGGTTATCTTCGACGTCCAGGCCGCCTCATGGTCCAAGAGTTCTCTTCGACGCCTGGTCCGCTTCATGGTCCAACCGTTCTCTTCGACGCCCAGGCCGCCTCATGGTCCAAGGGTTCGCCTCAACGCCCAGGCCGCCTCATGGTCCAAGAGTTTTCTTCGACGCCTTGTCCGCCTCATGGTCAAGAGTTCTGTTTGACGTCCAGGCCGCCTCATGGTCCAATAGTTCTCTTTGTCGCCCAGGTCGCTTCATGGTCCAAGAGTTCTCTTCGACGCCCAGGCCGCTTCATGGTTCAATAGTTTTCTTCGACGCCTTGTCCGCCTCATGGTAAAGAGTTCTCTTTGACGCCCAGGCCGCCTCATGGTCCAAGAGTTCCTTCGACGTCCGGGCCGCCTCATGGTCCAAGGGTTATCTTCGACGTCCAGACCGCCTCATGGTCCAAGAGTTCTCTTCGACGCCTAGGCCGCCTCATAGTCCTAGAGTTCTCTTCGACGCCCAGGCCGCTTCATGGTCCAAGAGTTTTCTTTGACGCCCAGGCCGCTTCATGGTCCAAGAGTTTAATTTGACGCCCAGGCCGCCTCATAGTCCTAGAGTTCTCTTCGACGCCCAGGCCGCTTCATGGTCCAAGAGTTTTCTTTGACGCCCAGGCCGCTTCATGGTCCAAGGGTTTTCTTTGACGCCCGGCCGCCTCATGGCCCATAGCTTCTCTTCGTCGCCCTGTCCACACATTTTGATATAATCATTTCAATGCATAAACTAAAATTTACACGTAATTTATTTTAGATCTATTACAACAGAAAATCAATATTCTTACCAAATCTGGCTCAGAAGATAATTTTGAAGCGATCTATTTTTTAACGGATGGCCTTCAATCGCTTTACTTAAGTCAGGTGTGACACGGTCACGCGAGAGTCATTCAAATTCGTTGTGTGTCAAAGTTGAACTTGAAGGAACACTTACTGAATGTAGGTGTTAAACCGCACGTGTTTATCCCAGGATGGCTTGGCTAATATTTTGAGAATCATTTGCCAAACCATAGATTATGGCAGTTGTCTATCACGCTCAGTGCATTGGTAACGGAGGAAAGTATTGAACAACTAAAGAACAGTCTTACAAATATAACCTTGCTGGGGTTGTTTTGATTTTGATGTGATTCGTGTTAAAATAGTATTTCGTTTACTTCAAAATAGCAGCGGACGAGAATACCAGCGTATAACTACTACATCGTTGTTCTGATCATTAGAATAACAAAGCCAGCTGTGTACTACAAACTCATGAATGTAAAGCTAAAATGTCTTATAAGAAAGTCGAAAGAGAATGCAATAGGTACAGAAAATAAACTGCTGTAGTGGGCATTTGTGGACATTTGTGGGCATTTGTGGACATTTGTCGACATTCTAAATGTGTACTGAACAAAGGCAATGTGCACATTGAAACTGTCTTTATCGAGGTAACATTCAGATTTTCCGTGCATGCCAACTGAAAATAGTTAAATACATTACCACAACTACAGATTTTGTCATTGTTGGTCGGTTACAGAACACAATAGTTCCAGCCATTGTTAGTCGGTAACGGTACACCCAGCCGTGATTTAGGACCACAAAAGTTCCAGCCATTGTTGGTCGGTAACGATACACCTAGCCATGATTTAGGATCGAAATAATTCCAGCCATTGTTGGTCGGTAACGGTACATCCAGCCGTGATTTAGGACCACAATAGTTCCGGCAGTTGTTGGTCGATGACGGAAACCTAGTCATGATTTACGATCACAATAGTTCCAGCCATTGTTGGTCGGTAACGGTACACCCAGCCGTGATTTAGGACCACAATAGTTCCAGCCATTGTTGGTCGGTAACGGTACATCCAGCCGTGATTTAGGACCACAATAGTTCCAGCCATTGTTGGTCGGTAACGGTACACCCAGCCGTGATTTAGGATCACAATAGTTCCAGCCATTGTTGGTCGGAACGGTACACCCAGCCGTGATTTAGGATCACAACAGTTCCAGATGAAGTGTCACAAAATTATTTACGGGTCTACTACATCCGTATATCTGTATGCAGTATCATGTATTGTAATCTGTCTTCCTTCCGAGCGTCCGTCCGTGCATCAACTTTTTCTACAAATCGCTACTGATCAAGAACGACTCGGCGGATTTTGACCAAACTTTGTCAGAAGCATCCTTGCGAGTATCGGAACACATTTTGTATAAATGGTATGTCTCGACCTCAAGGGGCCTGAGAGGCAGGACTCAAAAAAGGGGAATCTGAGCAAATTATTTTAAATCCTACTTCTCCCTTAGGAATAATTTGGTCCGAAGTATGAATGGTTTGGCTGCCACTCTAAGGACAGAGCTTAGGAGTCCAGGAGGAAAATAGATGTTTTGTGATGTATGCTAGGATATTTTGAATTCCTTTTCATTAGTTTTAATGAAGCAATTTCAGCTAAGCAAAGCCATTTGAGTGATACAAGCCCAACGGTCCTCTTTTTACTGATTGTGTTCATTCAAGCATTAGCAGTAAAAATGTCGATTTCAACAAAGGCTTGATAAATAAATTTGAATATTCGCGTTAAATTAACATTTTAGAGATCGGAACTTTCAGTCTAGCTTAAGTCATAGGGCGGCGTCTGCGCAGTTGTTGAAAACATTCGGTACAAACGACGTACGCCAGCTTGCAGTCCTACGTTCCATAAGGCGTATGTTGTAGATCAGTTATGCAATCGTTTAACGTAACAAGCTTAAGTCGAATTACAGATTTTACATCGAAATGTTAACCGTTCTCAAAACTTATTTCTAACCTTTGAGTAACGAACGCTTAGTGTTGCTGCTGGCGTTCGCAATATATGAACGACCGTTTCAACAATGATCTGGAAATTGATGAAGGATGTGCATGGTCCTTGTGATACCTGCTAAACTGCCATCGCCTCCTGATCCAAAGCCTCATCCTGGTCCCTCCCTCTCTCTCTCTCGCTCCCTCCCCCCTCTCTCTCCACCCCCCCCTCTCTCTGGCTCTCCCCCGCCTTCGCTCTCTCCATTCTGGAATATTTCATGCCAAAAATGACAGTTCTATGGGTGACACCTTGTGGACAAGATGAAGACTAGATTGATTCTTTGATATACATAAAACGAATCTCTAGGTCGCATAACGGTACATTATAATGACTTTAAAGTTGGATGTAGCTCCTTCGTAATATTCATAAGGCTCTATCAGCCTGTGATTGGTCAGTTTTTCTTCTGGAACCAATCGAACAACTTCGTTTGTGCCTTCGATTTTGTCGTGCCATGTTCCAGGGTGCAGAAAGCGAAAGTGATCGTAATACCTGGGGTAGCATGTATGGTACGATGTAGGACACATTGAACGTATCCTCGTCAGATCCTCAATCACTCGAATAACATAAACTAAGACGGGTTCCTCATGTGAACACCATTTTATGTACGCCAATACGCTGTTATACGGTAGCTGTAGGCGATAAACACGTTGCGTATGGTCGCTCGGAACATGCTATACATTCGTTCTGAAAGGGAACTAATAGGTTTGTATGTCCCAATAATTTATGAATACGGTATATAAACAAGATTACGCCCAAAATTGGAAACACGGATACCGCGGGGCAGACCAACATACACCCGGCTCAAAGACATAATGATTTAATGTATCAAAAAGAATAAATGTAAAGAAATTGTAATAGAAGTCAAAACATATAGGTTCCAAAGGTGAACACCTCCACGTATGGGAAAAGATCTTTCCGGATTACAGCTTCCAAGGTTTGGTACAGCTTACCAAATCAGCTGAGGTTAGCCGAGAATTACGACTCTTTTGGAGGCTGCTCCGCGCCTGGGATGCTGAGGTCTGTTCCTGTACTATCTGTACACATGCTACTGTGGGAGTTGTTCCCCTTTTGAGTCCTTCACCAGCACTTGTTTGTTTAAATAACAGTGCAATTAATTTGGTCATTTGATTTATATAATCCTTATCATCTTTCAAATTTTAGGGTCTGCCAGACTAGCTTGTCTTGTTTCTTTTAATACAAACTATATTAGTGTATATTATGTCAATTTTTATGTTTTGCTAAGTTAGCATATATGTAAATTACACTTAGATAGTGTCTTCACTTCAGCATTTAGTGATCCTTGTGTGAGATACAAGAATCCATTTTTAAACTGTTTCTTTAATTATTATCTAGGTCTAAACTAACTGTGATATGTTGATATTGATCTTGTTATGTACATAGTATTTATATAACTGCACTGTGATATTGTTAATCTTATACCTATGTTTGTCGCAAGAATAGCACTACAGTGCTAATGTTTGTTCTGTTTATAATTTGCGACTTTAAATAAAACTTCTTGACTCTTGACCCCTGACCCTGACCCTTGACCAAGTTTCGAAATGGCCTTGGAGTGATTTTAGTCGGGTTTGGTTGTAAGACCTTTCAAAAGACTACAAACTTACCTATGGAAACAAACCGTGTCCCTTTCGGATCACACTTTTTCGAATTTATCGAAGAGCTTGTCAAAACAGGTCACAAAGACCTTACCAAGTCCTTCAGGTTCGTCCAGATCATTCATACTGATAACGTCTTGCCCATCAGAACTGGATACAAAGAACACTGTAGACTTTCCTACATCAGTCGCGTACCCATTCTGCTCCTCACGTGAAACCAACAGGAATATTTTCCTACATAGAAAGAGCCCCAGTCTATTTAAGACAGGCACGTTGATGACGATTATAGAGAAGTTTTAAATCTCATGATCTCATTGTGAAAAGTCCATGTGCGATAGGATGTTAGATGTGCTTGTCCTCATTTGAGAACGTAACATTACTTACTTGGATTGACCAAGATTTACATGGCGGGTGTCATCGATGAAGCGGAAAACGCTTACTTCTCCAGAACACCTGGTCTTCTTATACTTTTAGTGGTCTCCTTATAAATCTTTCTTCTATTCGTATTTAACTCAAGTCCAACCATTACGGGTTTTATTTTAAGATACCACTGACATTTCTATATTATCTTTCGGGTTTCTCAATGCTAGACTCTACACTAATGGTAGGTAAAACATGACGTAAACTGCTTGAATGTTCTATTCATTTGTGTGTCTTTTGTACAATTTGTCACAACATTTTCATCCTTCCATACCAACAGAAAAGGAGGTATCCTAAAATTTACGAATTTCATCACCCTCACTAATTATAATTCCGCTGTAATTCCAGTGTTAATCTCTATCAGAGTTATCGTTCCTTAACAGTCACAATACACATTGGCTACCGCAATGCACTCTCGGAGATATTGCACACTGGATTGATTTCCTTTTAAGCGCTATCTACAATATACATGGGCGACAACTGAAACTGTGGATGCCGGAAAACCTTCAAGCAATGTGTGAATTGCAGAGTTAAGGAGTAGAGAATGTGATGAAGGATATTGCAGTCGATTATCTCCCTTATCGACCGCTCTCACGAAAAACGTGAAAGTTTACTTCCGTTTCGAATACAATTAATTGAAAGCACACCCGACTTACTGAACCGTGTCTCGCCGGATGTCGCCGGTAAGTTTATAATGTCCGAGAAACAAATCAAAAACACGTGATCAATGGTAACACTTTCAGTTTAGTCATCCTCAGCAACACTCTGTTACATCAACGACCTTACAGTAAATGTCAATGAAAATGTCAACTTTATCTAAATATAGACACATCGATATTAGGGTTTACCAAATATCAACTTTGCACCAAAAATGTAAACGTAAGATATATAAGTGTTAACATGCCTTTTAAGGTTTGCTAACCTGAATAAGTACAAACGATATTTGTAAAATTAACTGTTGAGTTTGCGAACAATGAGGTACAGTTTGATAGCTGTTCAGAAGGCGAGTGTAAAGGTTTTTTTCATTGTATATAATTTTACAAATTTCACACCTGAAATAAGACACCTTAACTACAAACATGTATCTGTATTTAGCCCCACCTATATATTTATATATATACACACCACATATCAGTCCCTTCCTAGTCATGGTCCCTCTATATATTAAACTCCATTTTATCTTGTCCCTACTATTCAAATCCATCTGTATTTAAGCCCCATTAAGCAGTATAACACACTTCCACTCCCATCTACTCTTTCCAATATTATATTTTATTTGAATCTGATCCTTATTTAATCCCTGCATTCAGCCCCTTCCCTTTTACTAACCCCTCCTATTCAACTACTTTCAGCCCCTCCTATTTCACGTAATCCCTCAAATTCAACTCGTTGTTAAAAGCCCCTCCTTATTTTGATTGATGTCCACTCAATCCCTTTCATCTATTCTCCGCTTTATATTTTGCTGTACCAGGTCCCTCTCTTATCATTTCCTTGTTAAGCTCCGCCCCTTCTTGTATATTGTCACATTGTACATCATTTCCTTGTTAAACTCCGCCCCTTCTTGTATATTGTCACTTTGTATATCATTTCCTTGTTAAGCTCCGCCCCTTCTTGTATATTGTCACTTTGTAAATAATTTCCTTGTTAAACTCCGCCCCTTCTTGTATATTGTCACTTTGTATATCATTTCCTTGTTAAGCTCCGCCCCTTCTTGTATATTGTCACTTTGTATATCATTTCCTTGTTAAGCTCCGCCCCTTCTTGTCAAGTACTTCTCTGTATAACATTGCCTTGTTTTGCTCCGCCCCTTCCTGTCTAATCCCTCTTTTTGTTTATCGTTTCTTTATTAATATCCACCCCTTCCTGTCTATCCCCTTTTTACAGATTGTTTCCTTGTTAGCTCTGCCCCTTCCTGTGTAGTTTCCTTAGCAATAAGCGTCTTTCCTTCAACTTGTCCAAACCCCTTTTCCCTTTCATCTGTGTTAAGTCCTTTCACTTAACTCAATGTTCTCTTGCTTAAAGACATCTCAATCTAGCCCTACAATCTAATCCATCTTCAGAAATCAATAAATATATATATACAGTGAGCAGGACTTATTCTTCAAAATAAACTAACCAATGGTGTCTCATATAATAAACTGGCCACTGGTCACTCGTCATATTCTGACCAATGATAGAAGTTATCTTATGTGACTGTGACTATAAAGCAAAGAATAGAAACTGACCAGTAGTAATTAACTCTCATATGGTCATTTTAGAAACTAACCAAAGGTCACTCAAACTGGAAACTGACCAATGGTCACTCAAACTGGATACTGACCAATGGTCATTCAAACTAGAAACTGACCAAAGGTCACTCAAACTGACAATGCTGATCCTGCTTCAGCTAAATATACATCATATATATCTAGAGAGTGTAGAAGTTTTAGAATACATGTACAGATCAAACTGCATCATATTCACCTCGGTATAAAAACAAAGATTTTGAATACAACTTACAGATCAAAATGCATCATATTGGCCTTGGTATATATTACAAGGTTTCAGAATAAATGTACCGATCAAAATACATCATATTTACCGCGGTGTAAATATATATATTAACAAGGTTGAAATACAATGTACAGATTGAAATACAGCATATTCACCTCTGTATAAATACAAAGATTTAAAATACAATGTACAGATCAAATTACATTATATTTACCTCTGTATAAATACAAAGATTTAAAATACAATGTACAGATCAAATTACATTATATTTACCTCTGTATAAATACAAAGATTTAAAATACAATGTACAGATCAAATTACATTATATTTACCTCTGTATAAATACAAAGATTTAAAATACAATGTACAGATCAAATTACATTATATTTACCTCTGTATAAATACAAAGATTTAAAATACAATGTACAGATCAAATTACATTATATTTACCTCTGTATAAATACAAAGATTTAAAATACAATGTACAGATCAAATTACATTATATTTACCTCTGTATAAATACAAAGATTTAAAATACAATGTACAGATTAAAATACAGTATATTTACCTCTGTATAAATACAAAGATTTAAAATACAATGTACAGATCAAATTACATTATATTTACCTCGACATTTTTACAAAGTTTCAGAATACAGTGTACAGATCAAATTATATTGTTACATAATGTAAGAATAAAAACCAGCGTATAGAATCCAACAGTAAGACAACATTGTATGGACAAGATATCATTACGACAGTTAAAATACACCTGTACATCTACTACAATACATGGTTTTAAAATTGTTATATTAAAATGTATACATACCACAAACATTTCATGTAGTAATTGTGTTCAACACATCATTCATACATGTATATATATATCTAATTAGGACATAAAACCAACAAATATCAAATTAACAATTACAGTAATTGGTACCCAAGTTTTATTTTCAGTTTTTTAAGTCTTAAGTAAAGTCTTTCAGAAGTTAAAAAATAAAGTTTTTAACATTGAAAAACAAACAGATGAAACAAAACTTGCTGTAAACTCCCGTGTTTATAAATAACACAGTTTTTTTTTTATTCTGAACAGTTTTGTGGTAGTATATTACACAGAAAAAAAAAAAGTTTGTTTATAAAGCAAACCTGACCATCAGGTTCGTCATAAAACCTGAGAAAACCCCGACCTCAATAGAGGTAAAAGGACAAAGAAACATTACTACAACACCAGTCTCAATTAGTCACTGTATTTTCTTTTGAATTAATCAATCGTGATCACCATTAATTATCAGTCCACAGCCAGAGGCTGTATATATATCAACAATCAGCTTTAGACAAATATTGACAAAAAACATGGTCATGGTCACCATAGATTGCTGGGTGTCTATGGTTACCACACAAAGTAGTTATGTAAATCTATGGTCACCATAGATCTCTGGGTGTCTATGGTTACCACACAAAGTCGTCATGTAAATCTATGGCCACCATAGATCTCTGGGTGTCTATGGTTACCACACAAAGTAGTCATGTAAATCTATGGTCGCCATAGATCTCTGGGTGTCTATGGTTACCACACAAAGTAGTTATGTAAATCTATGGTCACCATAGATCTCTGGGTGTCTATGGTTACCACACAAAGTAGTCATGTAAATCTATGGTCACCATAGATCTCTGGGTGTCTATGGTTACCACACAAAGTAGTTATGTAAATCTATGGTCACCATAGATCTCTGGGTGTCTATGGTTACCACACGAAGTAGTTATGTAAATCTATGGTCACCAAAGATTTCCGGGTGTCTATATAGCTACCTGTCATGCACTAAGTATTTGATAACCATAGATATTAATTAGTGTGTCTATGGGTCAGTGTCTATGGAAACAAGCTGTTTTTTTAATTATAAGTGAGTTTCTATGGTTACCATAGTAATGAATATCTATCAAATGCTTACTATAGCAGTAAAAACAATCATGATGTTCTTTCCTCTTTCTTCCCTCTGCCTACAGTAGATGAATATTAGAACTCCAGCCTAACAATAAAGTAAGGGAAATAATCCATGGGAGACATGGTTAGACTGATGTAATAACCCTAGTAGAACTACAGAATAACGCAGACTGTTATAGCTTTAAGTACTAATGTGTCACACGGACCTAACTGGACAAGGTTTAGGCACCATTTATATTTTGTTATCTCAAAAATTAAAGAAAAGTTAATAGAATCTGTATTGATATACTTTACTGTTCCAGCACTTCAGGGCTTCAACTTAAGTCTATTCAGCACTTTTTCACTTTAGACATGATTCTATTATACATACAGTGAACTGTAGATGTGTACATGGTTTAGCTACACAGGGTAGATGTTTATATGGTGTGGGTAGCTACACAGGGTAGATGTGTATATGGTGTGGGTAGCTACACAGGGTAGATGTGTACATGGTGTGGGTAGCTACACAGGGTAGATGTGTATATGGTGTGGGTAGCTACACAGGGTAGATGTGTATATGGTGTGGGTAGCTACACAGGGTAGATGTGTATATGGTGTGCGTAGCTACACAGGGTAGATGTGTATATGGTGTGGGTAGCTACACAGGGTAGATGTGTATATGGTGTGGGTAGCTACACAGGGTAGATGTGTATATGGTGTGGGTAGCTACACAGGGTAGATGTGTATATGGTGTGGGTAGCTACACAGGGTAGATGTGTATATGGTGTGGGTAGCTACACAGGGTAGATGTGTATATGGTGTGGGTAGCTACACAGGGTAGATGTGTATATGGTGTGGGTAGCTACACAGGGTAGATGTGTATATGGTGTGGGTAGCTACACAGGGTAGATGTGTATATGGTGTGGGTAGCTACACAGGGTAGATGTGTATATGGTGTGGGTAGCTACACAGGGTAGATGTGTATATGGTGTGGGTAGCTACACAGGGTAGATGTGTATATGGTGTGGGTAGCTACACAGGGTAGATGTGTATATGGTGTGGGTAGCTACACAGGGTAGATGTGTATATGGTGTGGGTAGCTACACAGGGTAGATGTGTGTATATGGTGTATGGTGTGGGTAGCTACACAGGGTAGATGTGTATATGGTGTGGGTAGCTACACAGGGTAGATGTTTATATGGTGTGGGTAGCTACACAGGGTAGATGTGTATATGGTGTGGGTAGCTACACAGGGTAGATGTTTATATGGTGTAGCTACACAGGGTAGATGTTTATATGGTGTAGCTACACAGGGTAGATGTTTATATGGTGTAGCTACACAGGGTAGATGTTTATATGGTGTAGCTACACAGGGTAGATGTTTATATGGTGTGGGTAGCTACACAGGGTAGATGTGTATATGGTGTGGGTAGCTACACAGGGTAGATGTTTATATGGTGTGGGTAGCTACACAGGGTAGATGTGTATATGGTGTGGGTAGCTACACAGGGTAGATGTGTATATGGTGTAGCTACACAGGGTAGATGTGTATATGGTGTAGCTACACAGGGTAGATGTGTATATGGTGTAGCTACACAGGGTAGATGTGTATATGGTGTGGGTAGCTACACAGGGTAGATGTGTATATGGTGTGGGTAGCTACACAGGGTAGATGTGTATATGGTGTGGGTAGCTACACAGGGTAGATGTGTATATGGTGTGGGTAGCTACACAGGGTAGATGTGTACATGGTGTGGGTAGCTACACAGGGTAGATGTGTATATGGTGTGGGTAGCTACACAGGGTAGATGTGTATATGGTGTGGGTAGCTACACAGGGTAGATGTGTATATGGTGTGGGTAGCTACACAGGGTAGATGTGTATATGGTGTGGGTAGCTACACAGGGTAGATGTGTATATGGTGTGGGTAGCTACACAGGGTAGATGTGTATATGGTGTGGGTAGCTACACAGGGTAGATGTGTATATGGTGTGGGTAGCTACACAGGGTAGATGTGTATATGGTGTGGGTAGCTACACAGGGTAGATGTGTATATGGTGTGGGTAGCTACACAGGGTAGATGATGTGTGTACACAGGGTAGATGTGTATATGGTGTGGGTAGCTACACAGGGTAGATGTGTATATGGTGTGGGTAGCTACACAGGGTAGATGTGTATATGGTGTGGGTAGCTACACAGGGTAGATGTGTATATGGTGTGGGTAGCTACACAGGGTAGATGTGTATATGGTGTGGGTAGCTACACAGGGTAGATGTGTATATGGTGTGGGTAGCTACACAGGGTAGTATGTGATGTGTATATGGTGTGGGTAGCTACACAGGGTAGATGTGTATATGGTGTGGGTAGCTACACAGGGTAGATGTGTATATGGTGTGGGTAGCTACACAGGGTAGATGTGTATATGGTGTGGGTAGCTACACAGGGTAGATGTGTATATGGTGTGGGTAGCTACACAGGGTAGATGTGTATTTGGTGTGGGTAGCTACACAGGGTAGATGTGTATATGGTGTGGGTAGCTACACAGGGTAGATGTGTATATGGTGTGGGTAGCTACACAGGGTAGATGTGTATATGGTGTGGGTAGCTACACAGGGTAGATGTGTATATGGTGTGGGTAGCTACACAGGGTAGATGTGTATATGGTGTGGGTAGCTACACAGGGTAGATGTGTATATGGTGTGGGTAGCTACACAGGGTAGATGTGTATATGGTGTGGGTAGCTACACAGGGTAGATGTTTATATGGTGTAGCTACACAGGGTAGATGTGTATATGGTGTGGGTAGCTACACAGGGTAGATGTTTATATGGTGTGGGTAGCTACACAGGGTAGATGTGTATATATGGTGTGTGTAGCTACACAGGGTAGATGTTTATATGGTGTAGCTACACAGGGTAGATGTTTATATGGTGTGGGTAGCTACACAGGGTAGATGTGTATATGGTGTGGGTAGCTACACAGGGTAGATGTGTATATGGTGTGGGTAGCTACACAGGGTAGATGTGTACATGGTGTGGGTAGCTACACAGGGTAGATGTGTATATGTGTGTAGCTACACAGGGTAGATGTGTATATGGTGTGGGTAGCTACACATGTGTGTATATGGGTAGCTACATGTGTATGTGGTGGTGTAGCTACACAGGGTAGATGTGTATATGGTGTGGGTAGCTACACAGGGTAGATGTGTATATGGTGTGGGTAGCTACACAGGGTAGATGTGTATATGGTGTAGCAACACACGGTAGATGTGTATATTGAGAATCTACACAGGGTAGATGTGTATATGGTGTGGGTAGCTACACAGGGTAGATGTGTATATGGTGTGGGTAGCTACACAGGGTAGATGTTTATATGGTGTGGGTAGCTACACAGGGTAGATGTTTATATGGTGTAGCTACACAGGGTAGATGTTTATATGGTGTGGGTAGCTACACAGGGTAGATGTGTATATGGTGTAGCTACACAGGGTAGATGTTTATATGGAGTGAGTAGCTACACAGGATAGATGTTTATATGGTGTGCGTAGCTACACAGGGTAGATGTTTATATGGTGTGGGTAGCTACACAGGGTAGATGTTTATATGGTGTGCGTAGCTACACAGGGTAGATGTTAGCTACACAGGGTAGATGTGTATATGGTGTGGGTAGCTTCACAGGGTAGATGTTTATATGGAGTGAGTAGCTACACAGGATAGATGTTTATATGGTGTGCGTAGCTACACAGGGTAGATGTTTATATGGAGTGAGTAGCTACACAGGATAGATGTTTATATGGTGTGCGTAGCTACACAGGGTAGATGTTTATATGGTGTGGGTAGCTACACAGGGTAGATGTTTATATGGTGTGCGTAGCTACACAGGGTAGATGTGTACATGGTGTGGGTAGCTACACAGGGTAGATGTGTATATGGTGTGGGTAGCTTCACAGTTTAGACTGTAACCTGATTATATTTATCACTGCTATCATGCTTACCACAGTTACTTCAAGCAAGATAAACATCAACATAATTAACTTATGTTTCTATGGTAACCTTGTGTACTAATTGTTAGTTACCATAGTTAGTTTCAGGAGCATTTATCACTACCAGAATGTTTGATTCATTTACTATATGTAACAAGGTAGATATGAATAAAGATCGGATGAATTCTTTCCCCTTGAAATAACTTCAACAAAAGAAGATAGATGGCAGCACAGTATATGACAATTCTAATCATAGCTGCCATATTCTCTTAGGTAACCATGGCAGCGGGTGTAAATAGGCCCAGCTCTGACCCCTAAATATGAGGTATATTCTGTTTAAAGATGGTCCTGAGAAATAACGTGTAAAATACACGCTATAATGGTTGGCTGTAGGGGCCATCTGGGGGACCAGGTCAGTCCACTCCCTATAGTGGCTGGTTATAGAGGTTGTCTTGGGGACCAGGTCAGTCCACTCCCTATAGTAGCTGTTTATAGAGGTCGTCTGAGGGACCAGGTCAGTCTAGAGTGGCTGGTTATAGAGGTTGTCTGGGGGACCAGGTCAGTCCACTCCCTATAGTGGCTGTTTATAGAGGTCGTCTGAGGGACCAGGTCAGTCCACTCCCTATAGTAGCTGTTTATAGAGGTTGTCTGAGGGACCAGGTCAGTCCACTCCCTAAAGTGGCTGTTTATAGAGGTTGTCTGGGGGACCAGGTCAGTCCACTCCCTATAGTGGCTGGTATAAAGGTCGTCTGAAGGACCAGGTCAGTCCACTCCCTATAGTGGATGTTTATTGAGGTCTGAAGGACCAGGTCAGTCCACTCCCTATAGTGGCTGTTTATAGAGGTCGTCTGAGGGACCAGGTCAGTCCACTCCCTATAGTGGCTGTTTATAGAGGTCCTCTGACAGACCATGTCAGTCCACTTCCTATAGTGGCTGTTTATAGAGGTCGTCTGAGGGACCCAGCCAGTCCACTCCCTATATTGGCTGGTTATAAAGGTTGTCTGAGGGACCCAGTCAGTCCACTCCCTATAGTGGCTGGTTATAGAGGTCATCTGAGGGACTATGTCAATCCACACTTATAACGGCTAGCTATACTAGAAACTCTCTGAGGGACAAACCCTTTGTTGGTTGTAAGAAGTCGTTTGTGAGACTAGGCCAATCTGTGCCCTATAGTGGCCATCTGAAGAGGACATGGGGGACAAGGTCCTTCCATAGCCTATAAAGGCTGGCTCTAAAGGTCATCTGTGGGATCAGGTCCATCAAAATCAAATACACTTGGCAACAGAGACAATCTCAGAACCAGATCCATCCACTATCGTGAGTCTTGGACCAACCTTCTGATGACTTACAAGAGAGATATCTAGAGTCATGGACTAACCCTCTGATGACTTACAAGGGGAGATATCTAGAGTCATGGACTGGTCCTCTGATGACTTACAAGGGGAGATATCTAGAGTCATGGACTGACCCTCTGATGGCTTACAAGGGGAGATATCTAGAGTCATGGACTGGTCCTCTGATGGCTTACAAGGGGAGATATCTAGAGTCATGGACTGGTCCTCTGATGGCTTACAACAGGAGATATCTAGAGTCATGGACTGGTCCTCTGATGACTTACTAGAGGAGATATCTAGAGTCATGGACTGACCCTCTGATGACTTACAAGGGGAGATATCTAGAGTCATGGACTGACCCTTTGATGACTTACAAGAGGAGATATCTAGAGTCATGGACTGACCCTTTGATGGCTTACAAGAGGAGATATCTCGAGTCATGGACTGACCCTCTGATGACTTACAAGGGGAGATATCTAGAGTCATGGACTGACCCTCTGATGACTTACAAGGGGAGATATCTAGAGTCATGGACTGACCCTCTGATGGCTTACAAGTTGAGCGGTAGAATATTTTCCATTGATTTCTGAATGCTTTAAATGAAAAGGCTGGTGTTAAAACACATTAGAGCAAAGCTTTCCTCTTTGACTTGGTACAGATCTACAAGTACATGAAAATATTTTTGAATGTTAGTGTCCTGAGTAGGATTGTTCTTATGGTTACTGTTTTTAAAGTGACATTAAAAAATAAAGGCTTGATTGATGCACATACTAGGATTAAGGACTCTTGTGTAAATGGTTTTCTGGAAAAATAACGCTACACAAACTTAAACCCCAAATTAACCTTGAAAAGCCTCATGATCATCAAACCCAAATATGGCTACGGACTTCAGTCTAACATATCTTTCAGACCAAACCTTCTACAAATGAACTCATTTTCAGATAAGAAATACATGTACAAATGTATATAGATTTCCTAACTTTGAAATAAAAAGTAAAGTTTTTCACACTGTTATGACAAATAAAAAATAATTTCTCAATTAGGTGATTAGCAGTGTTTATCAATGTTAAAACACTGTATTAGGACAACCTCAAGTCAGTTCAAATTGGCAGACACTTCCATCACATGACATGTTCAATTAAAAAACAGTTATTAAACTTGTTCAAACTGACAGGAGGTTAGTAAAATTCAAATACACTGCATTTATGAAACAAAGAAATAACATCAAATCTACTGTTACGAGAAATGTTCAGAATTTAGTGGTAGTCTTTTCCTGAGAATCTGGAGAGGGCAGTGGAGTGCCCTGATGATGTGTTCTAACAAATGTGTCTGACAAGATGGTGCTTGGAGATTTACTACAGAAAACGAGGTATTATAAAATAAACGAAAGTTTACTTCCCCATTTATCAATCCCTAAATAAAAAAATGTGCTCTGCACATACTCACTGCCAAGCTAAGGTGCGCAAGATTAAAAAAAATTCCAATATGGACATGCAAATAATTTAAATCTGTGTCACAGATAGTTTTGATAAAATTACAATAATATAATGTGTTTAATATCCTGAGTGTGTACTATATAGGGCATCACAACCTAACTATGAAAACATATCTGCCATTTATCTACTAAGTCAGGTACTACAGCCCATCTGTTTAAAGTCAGTCAACATGACTTCATTTTAAATCTAATTGTACTTTTTTTCTAAAATTAAAATAATTCCTCTAAAAAATAGGTAAAATGTGTAATAATTTTTTTGAGATTCAGTGCAAGGCTTTACAACATAAATATACAATCTCATCGGGTGTCTCACCACCAGCAAAAAAAATCTACAAAAAATTGAATTCTGGACAATAAAAAAACAGACATTTGTCTTGACTACCAAGCATTACCTTCATACAGTAAGTCCAAGTGTAGCGAGAATCAAAACCAAAAATGACAACAGGAGATAAAAGTGCAGATGTTGACATTCTGTTACGGAGTTATATCAACCTACTGATAGAACAGGGTAGTTACACTTATTCCTTTTCAATGCTTGTGATTTTTAGTTACAACTTTTCGACATTTGATTAAGATTAAACATTTGTAAATAAATTTACTCTCCATTTTTAACCAAAATTACTATGAATTCATTTATAATGTTAGACAACTCTTTGTTAACAGTGTTCGCTTTTGTATAATTCTTTCTCAAACATTTTGATGAAGTAACAAGACTTCAAACAAATGGGCCATATATTACTAAAAATATTTACAGTAGCATCAAAAATAAATAAGGGGAGGTAACTCCAGTTGTCAGCACTGAGGTATGGCAACATTTTATAATATAAAGTACTTACAATACTAAATACACAGCGAAACTGATCTGATTACTCCTGAAATAAATTAGGGATACATTACCGGAAAAAGGAACACAAGATCGCATATCTTGTTATGAAATAGACATGAACTTTACATCATTATCTTTCAGACATAACACAAACATACAGGTGAATTTCTAAACTTCTGTGGGAACGTTTCCCCACAAACAATTAACTAGAATAAATGAGATGCTTTTTTACACACAAGTTTTCCTGTAAATAAATGTGACGGTTTCACACTTACAAAAAAGTTTTCCTGTATATAAATGTGTTGGTTTTGTACTAACATACAAGTTTTTCTGTAAATAAATGTGTTGTTTTGTACTAACATACAAGTTTTCTTGTATATAAATGTGATGTTTTCTAACTTATATACAAGTTTCCTGTATGTAAATGTGTTGTTTTGTACTAACATACAAGTTTTCAGTTTATAAATGTGATGATTTCTAACTTACATACAAATTTTCATTTTATAAATGTGATGATTTCTAACTTACATACAAATTTTCCTGTTTATAAATGCTGTAGAGTGAACAATTCTCACGACATTTTTTTCCATTAATTAATTTTTCCACCTACAAATGCTGAAGCAAGTATCATGATTTCTCATATACAACATTTTCCAGCAATGTACAAAGTTTTCAACAAATAAACACGAAGTTTTCCACCTGAAAAATGCAAGTGTCATCATTTCCAATGCAGAACATACATTTCCCAGCAACGTTTTCCACTTACAAATACAGGTAAATACATTATATATAACACATAAAACACTGTTTCTAAGGAAAAAAACCTGATGAAACACAATCCTCAAGTATATATATACAGTTAAAAATCTGAGGTAATTCTCAAAAAAAAAAAGAAAAAATCCAATTGTTAAACTGATACAAGCTTGACTGAACCTGATAACATTAACCTTTGGTGGGAGAATAGATCAAACTTGTCACATACACATCTTGTAAGTGAAAAAGTGGTTTATTTTCCGACAAATTTTCCTGAAATTCCCATTTCCAAAGAATGTGACAAAATTGCTGATGGCCAGTCATAGTGGTGTTGAATTTTACACAGAAGAAGAGAACTCTCACACTCTGCGAGTGTCCCAGTCCTCATGTCACAGAGTGGGGAATATTTCACGAGGCCCTCTGTCACACCCTGGGAGTGTTTCTAGAGATCTAGTCATACCTTTTGAGTGTTTCTGAATTCATGCCTTATTTGTCACATCCTTGAAGTGTTTCTGCAGCCTTCTGTACATCCTGGGAGTGTTTAAGCATTCTGCTACACTCTGAGAGTGTTTCTCAAGGCCTTCTGTACATCCTGGGAGTGTTTTTCAAGGCTTTCTGTACATCCTGGGCGTGTTTAGACTTTCTGCTACACTCTGAGAGTGTTTCTCAAGGCCTTCTGTGCATCCTGGGAGCGTTTTTCAAGGCCTTCTGTTCATCCTTGGAGTGTTTCTCAAGGCTTTCTGTACATCCTGGGAGTGGTTTTCAAGGCTTTCTGTACATCCTTGGCGTGTTTAGACTTTCTGCTACACTCTGAGAGTGTTTCTCAAGGCCTTCTGTACATCCTGGGAGTGTTTTTCAAGGCTTTCTCTACATCCTTGGAGTATTTCTCAAGGCCTTCTGTACATCCTGGGAGTGTTTCTCAAGGCCTTCTGTACATCCAGGGTGTGTTTCTACTGGCTTTCTGTGAAATCTTTGAGGTGTTTCTAAACATCAACTCTCACACCCTGGGAGTGTTCAAGCAGTCTGTCATTCCCTCAAGTGTTTCCAAAAGCCTGCTGTCACACCCTGGGAATGTTCAGGCAGTCTGTCATCCCCTCGAGTGTTTCTAAAAGTCTGCTGTCACACCCTGGGAGTGTTCAGGCAGTCTGTCGTCCCCTCGAGTGTTTCTAAAAGCCTGCTGTCACACCCTGGGAGTGTTCAGGCAGTCTTGTCATCCCCTGGAGTGTTTCTAAAAGCCTGCTGTCACACCCTGGGAGTGTTCAGGCAGTCTGTCATCCCCTCGAGTGTTTCTAAAAGCCTGCTGTCACACCCTGGGGTGTTCAGGCAGTCTGTCGTCCCCTCGAGTGTTTCTAAAAGCCTGCTGTCACACTCTGGTAGTGTATCAAGAAGCCGTCTGTCTTACTCGGGAAGTGTTTCTTAACACCTGTAACACTCAGAATGTGTTTCTAGAAGCTTCTGTCACACCCTTGGAGCCGAATTGGTTGAGCTATATGTCTGAGGTAGGCCCATGCTTGGCTGCATGGCCAGGTTGGAGGTAGAGGAGGAGGCTGACACATTTCTTAATGTGTCTTCATTGTAATCGACGCTTGACGTCGTCGAGTTATACATCTTGAACAGAAGTTCATCACTACTCAGCGTACCAGCCTTGTTGCTGTGACAATCATCCTCTGAACCCATGTCACAGCTATTGTCTATTTTAACGTCACTTTGGACAGCGGTGTCATCTTCCACAAGAAACACACCAGAGTTGTCATCCTCTGTTAACACAGTGGTACAACCATCCCCTGGTGGCCACTGTTTAGAACTTAGTGTCTGAGAGTTTGAGGTAGGATTCAGTGAAATTTTGTCAGTTTCCAGAGAACATGCCCTGCCAGGATGAGGAGAGTTATCTGTTGTGCTGCTTGGTGAACCAGTTTGACTGCGACTTATACTCTCAAGGCCAGGGTCATAGGTCACACTCTCAAGGCCGGGGTCATAGGTCACAGAGTGGTCACTATCGTAACGAGGCTCCCTTGAAGACAGGCCCTGACTACTGGTCAGATTACTGCCAGACTTTGACAAAAGATTGTTTCTTGGGTTAAAAGTCAGCTGTTGTCTGTCTGCATCCTCTAGCAATAGGGCAGTCTGTTCTGGTACCTACCAACAAATACAATTACCAAGCAAATAGGTCAAAGAGAAAAACAAATGATTAATTTCCTAAAGACATTTTCTAAAACTCCTTAATCTCAATCTCACATCTCAGATGGATTAGAATCATATTTTTTGCACTTTCTGTAAAGTTACTGAACAATTTCTTGGAATAAATTTACCAATTTCTTAAAGTCCTAAGCATCTTACCTGTGTTGTACCATTTGGTTGTCTGCGAGGCTCAGCTACCACTGCTCGAAGACGACCGTTACCATGACCATTGCTACAGATGTAGATCACGCGTCCATTTCCCAAGAATAGTGTCCCATTTCCTGGCCCCTGAAAATGTATAGTGAACACTTTATAACCAACTTCAGCTTAAGGAAAGATGGTTCTTCTTGTAGGCATTCTCTTAAAAAAACTTAACAAATTATCTCCTCAAGGAAACAATATCAACCACATCAAACACAGGACATTTGATTAAAAGTCCCATAGACCTTTCTGGTCATCTGACTATAAATTACTATATGGGGTATAACAGTAGTTCTGTAGCAATAGTAGGAACAGTTGATAATTTATTAAAATAGTTTGAAATATTTTAGCAATAAGGAAAACTGCACTCATTTCCATATTTCCACAAGTATTCAGTAGAGCGTAAGTAGGAAGATTAAAAGCTGTTTTCAAGATGGTGGCCATGGCGACCATATTGGATTTCAGGCTAATCTAAAAAAACAAGAGGCCCATAGGCCTAAACGGTCATCTGACATGAAATACAAGATTTCAAATTTTGAACTTGAGAAGAAGTCAAAAAAGTGTTTTCAAGATGGCGGCCATGTTGGATTTCGGACCAACCGGAAATTAACAAACTTTGGTCAGGATCATGTCACAATCATTTCAGGTAAGTTTCAGCTCAATGAGACATGTAGAACTTGAGAAGAAGTTGAAAATGTTTACACAGGACGATGCCAGACAAAAGGCGATCACAAGGTCATACCTAATAACAAGTGAGGACCAGCTAAAGGTTATTTATTCAAGTTTAACCTGAATCTCACAGGTGGAATGTGAGAGGAAGTTTAAAATAAATGTGATTAAGGGAAACCACGATTACACAATCATTTTACAAAATGACTGCCATACACTATGCACGAGGCTGAAAATTACACTTTGTCATCTTCCCTTTCATAATATTTCCACCAGTTTTCAGCTCAATCCCACTCAAACAACTTAAGATTAAGATGTAAACAGTGTAAGTATGGTACATGATGACAGAGAAAAGTTGATGGCTACAGCCTCTATGTAAGATCGGAGTCATCTACTTCCATGTAATGAAACTGAGAAAAGTTTATTTCAAAAATGTATTTTTCAAAACGGTGGTAATGACAATTATATTAGATTTAGAACCAAAATAAAAAATATCAACACAAAGTTAGGACCATTTAATATGATGAAAAGCCAGTTTCAGTTGAATCCCAAAAGTGGAATTTAAGAAGTTTAAAACAGGTCTTGTTCAAGAAAATTACGATTGCACAATCATGTTTAAAAATGGCATGGTGGCTGCACCACTGAAATTTTGAGAAAGCTGAATAATAAAAGCATCTTCCTGGCTTCCTTTTCTTCACTTCTCCACCAATTTTCAGCTCTGTGGTACCAATAAAAGTTGAGAAGAAGGTTAAAGTATGTCTCTAAGATAGTGGCTAATTTTGATTTCGGACTGATCAAATGAAATAGGGGCAGCAAGATTGATGTCTAACATCTTAAAAAACTGTCTGTTAGTAGGACGTAAAGCAATCAAACCAACTCCCTCCCCACATAAACATTCAGAACCATTTCAGGATCCTGTTAGGTAAGTTTCAGTTGAATCATACTGACTGAACTTGAGAAGATGTTTTAAATGTAAAAAAGTTTACACATGGTGAACGACAACAGATGAAACACAATGGGTATAGGTCAGGTCAGAGAAGAAAACATGAGTTGTTGATGCTGCCACTTCTGTCACTGACACAGTAACACTACAGCCTCACTTCCATGATTTATCATCGAAAGAGAGACGAGATCACGTTAATTTCTGTCACTGACACAGTAACACCACAGCCTCACTTCCATGATTTATCATCGTAAGAGAGACAAGAAGATCACGTTAATCTCTGTCGATGAAACAGTAACACGACAGCCTCACTTCCATGATTTATCATCGTAAGAGAGACGAGAAGATCACGTTAATCTCTGTCGATGAAACAGTAACACGACAGCCTCACTTCCATGATTTATCATCGAAAGAGAGACAAGATCACGTTAATTTCTGTCACTGACACAGTAACACGACAGCCTCACTTTTATGATTTATCAACGTAAGAGAGACAAGAAGATTGCGTTAATTTCTGTCACTGTGGATTCTTAACTGTAACCGGACAGCTATCTTGCTGTCACTGTCTATATTTAAACTATAACTGCACACTTACCTTGCTGTCACTGTGGATATTTAAACTGTAACTGCACACTTACCTTGCTGTCACTGTGGATATTTAAACTGTAACTGCACACTTACCTTGCTGTCACTGTCTATATTTAAACTATAACTGCACACTTACCTTGCTGTCACTGTGGATATTTAAACAGTAACTGCACACTTACCTTGCTGTCACTGTCTATATTTAAACTATAACTGCACACTTACCTTGCTGTCACTGTGGATATTTAAAAAGTAACTGCACACTTACCTTGCTGTCACTGTGAATATTTTCCTGCAACATAGGTAGACTGTCATCATTGTGAGGTTTATTGGGCTGGCCTGTCAGAACAGATCCATTCTGATGAAAGTTAGCCTGGTGCTGGGCCAGACGGGTGTAGTGCCTGCAACAGTCCAATTCATACTTGTTAATCAGTGTTTTTAGCTGATCTTACGTGTCTGGTTATCCTACTGATGCCGATGGAGAATGGAACATGAACACATTAGTATTTATCATCAAGGTCTCTATCATAATGAGGTGAAATTCTGTATCCAGAAATATCTTTTGTAAAATGAAAAAATAGGACACCTGAACATTTCTAAAGGATATAAACGACAAAATCGTGTATTTATAATTTAAAATTGGAAATGTTGGTAGGGCATGAATGCCTCCCCCACCCTACATTCTGCCATGATGGGCAGGATGATAAGGATTTGAAATAGGCATAAACTATAAAACTGTGGCTAATTACTGATGGCCAAGTCCACAACAAATCTTGAGACAAACAAAACTGGAATTCAAATTTGATCTTAAACCTATAGATTGAAGCCACACACTAAATTTCAATCTCTGCACATAACAGAAAGGGGTCTGTACAACTAAAGTATAAAGAGTTGGAACTGCACCTAAAATCAGATTTTTAGACTGGGATCCAATCTGACCCTGTACACTAAAGTCACACGCCAAATTTAAAGTCATTACCTCCTTAATTAGGTAAAAACAAATTCGGAACTAGTTAATTTTTTCTACAGACCACAGACCTTGACCTTGACCCCTGAAACAAAATATCGTCAAAAGAATACTCAAACTTGGTCATTGCACAAAATTTGACTGAATTCCATGACAGAATGAAGTTGTGAAGTGTTTAAATTGAATCAGTTAACAATTTTCTATCTATAGTGAGGGTGACCTTGGCCTTGACCTTTGGCCCCTGGAACACAATAATGTCCAAAGTCTTCTTATATTTGACCTAAATCTGTCCAAGAATGAAGTTGCAAGATGTTTACATTGAGTTGGGACTATGCAGGATGGGACAGGATGTGATGAGATGTGACACAACTAGATAGATATGAGGTTTGCTGTATACCTCCCATATCTTATGGATCTGTTTGTGGAAAAGAAAAATTCTGACAAGGACACAGGCTACAGGTGATCAATATCTGACAAGGACACAGGCTACAGGTGATCAATATCTGACAAGGACACAGGCTACAGGTGATCAATATCTGACAAGGACACAGGCTACAGGTGATCGATATCTGACAAGGACACAGGCTACAGGTGATCAATATCTGACAAGGACACAGGCTACAGGTGATCAATATCTGACAAGGACACAGGCTACAAGTGATAAATATCTGACAAGGACACAGGCTACAGGTGATCAATATCTGACAAGGACACAGGCTACAGGTGATCAATATCTGACAAGGACACAGGCTACAGGTGATCAATATCTGACAAGGACACAGGCTACAGGTGATCAATATCTGACAAGGACACAGGCTACAGGTGATCAATATCTGACAAGGACACAGGCTACAGGTGATCAATATCTGACAAGGACACAGGCTACAGGTGATCGATATCTGACAAGGACACAGGCTACAGGTGATCAATATCTGACAAGGACACAGGCTACAGGTGATCAATATCTGACAAGGACACAGGCTACAAGTGATAAATATTCGACAAGGACACAGGCTACAGGTGATCAATATCTGACAAGGACACAGGCTACAGGTGATCAATATCTGACAAGGACACAGGCTACAGGTGATCAATATCTGACAAGGACACAGGCTACAAGTGATAAATATCTGACAAGGACACAGGCTACAGGTGATCAATATCTGACAAGGACACAGGCTACAGGTGATCAATAGCTGACAAGGACACCGGCTACAGGTGAGCAATATCTGACAAGGACACAGGCTACAGGTGATCAATATCTGACAAGGACACAGGCTACAGGTGATCGATATCTGACAAGGACACAGGCTACAGGTGATCGATATCTGACAAGGACACAGGCTACAGGTGATCGATATCTGACAAGGACAAGGACACAGGCTACAGGTGATCAATATCTGACAAGGACACAGGCTACAGGTGATCAATATCTGACAAGGACACAGGCTACAGGTGATCAATATCTGACAAGGACACAGGCTACAGGTGATCAATATCTGACAAGGACACAGGCTACAGGTGATCGATATCTGACAAGGACACAGGCTACAGGTGATCGATATCTGACAAGGACACAGGCTACAGGTTACAAACCTTTGTTTGACAAGGACACAGACTACAGGTGATAAATATTTGACAAGGACACAGGCTACAGGTGATAAATCTTTGACAAGGACACAGACTACAGGTGATAAATCTTTGACAAGGACACAGGCTACAAGTGATAAATATTTGACAAGGACACAGGCTACAGGTGATCGATATCTGACAAGGACACAGGCTACATTGACAAGGACACAGGCTACAGGTTACAAACCTTTATTTGACAAGGACACAGGCTACAGTGTGACAAGGACACACCAGGTGATAAATCTTTGACAAGGACACAGACTACAGGTGATAAATATTTGATAAGGACACAGGCTACAGGTGATAAATCTTTGACAAGGACACAGGCTACAGGTGATAAATATTTGACAAGGACACAGGCTACAGTTGATAAATATTTGACAAGGACACAGATTACAGGTGATAAATATTTGACAAGGACACAGGTTATAGGTAATAAACCTTTGTTTGACATGGACACAGGCTATAGGTGACAAACCTTTGTTTGACAAGGACACAGACTACAGGTGACAAACCTTTGTTTGAGCAGGATGACAATGATACAGATGATGATGCTGGAGAGACCAACTGAGCACCCTATGATTATCCCGAGTTTCTGGTCTGGAACTGCGCCGAGAGGCGACTCTGTACCTAAACAAAAACAACACAAAAACAACAAATTACTGAAGACTTTTTCAGACTAGGCAGTTACTATGTTGAGTTACCATGGAAACCGAGGTAGCTCACAACTCACACTGATAATATCGGCCATAATAAACTCATAATTTATCAATAAATCAGAATAAATTTTAACAAAAAACTCATTTAAAGAAGAGGCCCAAAAGGCCTGCATAACTCCTGTCTGAGCACTGAGGAAAAGGTGTTTTGTTTGATAAAACTAGCACAAAACCAAAAATAGGCATGAAAATCGTGCATTTGTAATGACCAACCTTACCTGTATGCTGGTTTTTAGGAGGATTGTCAGGACTACAGTCCAGAGAACAGCCCTTCAAAATGACCTGTATGACGGGGGAGGATGGTCCAGAGCCTGCTCGCGTACATGCCTTTAACTTAAAGTAGTAAGTGTCGTCTGACAGGTCCCTGATAACGGCAGAGGTGGAGCTCCCTATGGAAAAGATAATAGTAAGTTACCACAGGATTTTATCATTTAGGACCAAACAGGAAATGATGTCTTTCGCCTTAATATCCTCAGTCAATTTGCATTCTATTCTTTTCAATGCTAATGATTAGAAAGTCAAATATCAGAAAGAAAACATTTTTAATAGTATGGGTGATTTTCTGAATTTTTATAAATTGTTTGTTCCACCTAAAATGTTCCTAGGTCAGATTTTTATCAATCTTATGTTGTAGCCAAACTGAGGCCTGAAATAATCTTTCCAATAAGAAATTAAAGCCTTGAAGTTAAATCACAACAATGCATTTATATCAAATAGACAATCATATGGGGACTATGTGAAAGTGTGTCTGTCCTGTCATAGTCCAACATATTATCGTCTAGGTTTGCCTTCTCTCTTAACAAATTGGTTTATTGATTACTATGTACTCCTCATGTCCACTCATTTAGCAAAACCTCAAGTTGTCATGGCAGCTGTGATGGACATACTTTTGGCCAGAGAAATAATGTTCTTACAGGTATGTAGGAGAATCCTGTATATAGTCAGTGCTTGCTATACTACAATCTTTATAGATAATTTACATCAAAACTATCACTGACATAAATCTCATACCTACATGTAATAGTTTGTAAACATACATGTCATCATTATACCAGTCAGTATCATACAGAATACAACTCACCGTTTTTACTAATAGAGGTCCAGAGGTCGTCACTGTGGCCAGGCTCGCGATTATACAAGATCATATAGGACACAATTTCTCCATTGACCTTGGCAGGTGCTGTCCAGCTGAGGCGGACTTTGTCCTTGGCAAGTGACTTGATCTGTATATTACCAGGTGCAGTGGGTACTGCAACGCAGAGTGATCTTGTGTTATGTGTTGGAATAATGTTTATTATATACATATTTATATTATACTAATTTTTATATATTATCTTTAATTAGTTGATCTGACCACACGAGAACATATTAGAAAGTTTACTTGCTGAAATATTTGCTATTAAATTCCAATGTCCTGTTTGTCAAGGCAACCAATTTGTTCAAAGATGCTACATGATGCATCAGATCATGTGAATGTTTGAAAGAGTCAGTATTGCAAAGCTTCCAAACAACTTGGAATTATTCCAGAAATTTATCACCTACTTTTTCCTTTAGTAGCAAACTACTACCAGATTATTTATAGGTTAGCTGCTGATGCAAACAGTCACAAAATTTACGGCACCATAGCTATATAGTTTTAAACAAGGAACTCTGTTATGGTTTGGGTTCCAAGCTTTTTATTCATTAATTTTTTGCTCCAGTCTAATATTGTTACTATGAACCTGGCTATTGTTGTATTACCAGAATCCTTGGCCAACATTAGGATACTTAAAAAAAATGTCATTTTTTAGATATACCTACATCTTAAATACACTGATATGTAAATTCTTATAAATGGTTAGCTTATCAATCGTCACAATTGCAATAATATCTAACTATGTCAGTAGGCATTCAAAAATCACTCATTTCGCAAATCAGCAAATAATTAAATATTGCAAAGAATACTACTTTTATCAGAATTTTCAGTTCTGTCTATCTTTATTTTTCAGTTGTTATTACCTGTCATTGTTAAACAATATATACTATTATAATTATTATATTTTTACTATTACTATTATAAAACTATTTTTAAAGGATTATGAACTAAATAAAATTTTTGTTTAAACTGATAATTAATTCAAAGTAAAGTTTCAAAATATTACGTGACTAGAATAATATCTGTGATGGGCTGTTACAGTTACCTCCTTGACCACTTTATGATGACTAGCTGTTACACTTACCTCCTTCTTTGGTGCGTACTAGGACAGGACTGCTATAGGGACCGTTGAGGATGTTGGTATGAGAGCGAACAGACAGATTGTACCAAGTAAATGGCTCTAGGTTTTCCAGAACAATTTGTGGTAGATCACTGAGAGAAAACAAGATAAAAGGATTTTATCATTAAAACAGCAAGCACATACAGTATTGCTAAAGCAATGTATGTCCACCCACCCACTCCCACAAGACATTACTGAAATTCAATGAGAAGCCATCAAGGAATGAATTCACAAAAATGCGAACAATTTTCTTAAAACAGTAAAGGTGACCATGGCCAAACCAAGGTATATCAGTGCTTTATATGTGTGTCAACTTTGATGAAAGTTCCTCAAGGTATGAAACTACAAGAAAACTGACTGAAAATAGTGCCAGTGACCTTGACCCAACAACCTTGAAAACATAAAGGTTGTCCAAAATATCAGCCCCCACCCCTTCCTTCCCTTTTCTCCAGCTTTAGTGGTAGGGGAGACTATATCAGTATTGCTCACCTGCTCTGTAGCTCACAGAATATATTCAGAAAAGTTTCTTGTTTAAGTGTACTAAAAAGCCTGTGTCTATCAATTAATTAGAAAAAAACTTAATTTATCATTTCACACATTTAACCTGATAGACTTTAAAAGTAGGTCAAGGTCATGAAAGTCATGAAACAAATCTGACAGCGTTTCATCCCAGCATACTACTGACCAAATATCTTTACTTTCCCTGAGTCCTGCTCTCATGGAATTTTGATGGGAATCAAAGAATTTCTTCAAATACTTAAATTTTACATTGTAGGACCCATTGTTTTGAGCAATTAAGTTCAATAGGGCTGATGACAGTATTATTTTCTGATTATGATACCTTTTAAAGGCATGTAAGTCATCTTTTTTTAGTTTGCTGGTCAATTTTTTTGCCCTCAAAAATGTGTGCATCTCCTCACAGTATGTACACATCATTGGTGCGAGGTGTTCTTATATTAATCGACAAAAGTTTGGCAATGGCAGGTAACTACTAGCTTGAATCTGAATATGAAAGAAAGTGTTCCATAAATGCTAAAATTCATCTAACTGACATTATAGTAACAAAAAGGAAATCCCCAAGTGACAAGCCAAGGGAGGTAATTTGAATACTCAGCAAAGGGAGATCATTTGGTATATTGTTTGGCAAAGAAAAATAATCTGGTATTATGTTCAAAAATAGCTGATTATCTGGTATTATGTTAGGCAAATGGAGAAATTTGGGGCCCTTTCGTTAATGCAGTTGTAACAGACAAACTGGTTGATCCGAATCGTTTTCAGTGGCTAATCTGACACCCTTTGATTGAGGGGTCCAGGTGGAACCAAGATGGCGGCTCGAGTTGGAAAGTAAACAAATGCAGTTGGAACTTCGTAGAAATAGACAATAATCCTATGTTTCTTCATATCGTAACATCAGTACGAAGAAAGTAAAGATTCCAGGATTGGTGTATATGATAGATAGCAGTCGAAACTGACGCTATTTGTTTATATCATGACATTATATTGATAATATGAACCATGACAAAACATAAAGATTATCTATCACAGTTTATACTGCAAGAATACTGTATACCAAAGTAAGTAATACACATCAACACATAATCCTTACTGCCTTCGTTATCAAATGACTGAAATATTGTACTAGTATGGCTTTCTGTTGATACTGTGTTGATTAATGTGCTTGATCATATTCATATTGAGTTTGGAAAAGAAATGACGGCTCCAGTATTATCTTTATATAAATAGTAACTTATTAATTAATTTAGTCATACTTGTATGTTATATCTGTGTAATAATTGTCTCATGGTCTTCAGATATTTGTAATTTTTTTCAGCCTTCTGTTTGCAGCAAATTACAACAAAATATTCAAAAGTTAAAGTTGTATCAAAATTTTACAATGATATCACGATTTGATTCATAATTTCATGTTTCCTGTATGAATGAAAAAATGTTGATAAAGTGCATTGCCTTCAGTATATTAACCACAAACTTTTTAAATGTTTTACACCAATATTCTACCCTTAGTGATAAGCTTACTTGTTTATTAATACATTTACTCGGCTTAATTTGCCCTCTCACAGCAATATTTTTTCATTCATGTATTATTCCAAATTTAGAAATGGGAAATTATATTGCATCTTTTGTATTTTATAGACAATGGGTTCCATGTGACTATTGTATTTGAGAGGTTCAAATTATTCCGTGATAAATAAATTACACACAGCTGTACACATTGATTTACTACAATAAAAACAATTAACAACATTCATAGAAAATATAGCATTTCCTTAAAATACACTGAGTATATGTAGTGTTATGGTAGAGTATCCAGGCAGTAAGAGAAATTTCTAATACAATGATAAAATTTCTCATCAGAAATTTATGAAATAAATAATCTTGTCTTCATCGAAAATGCATGGTTATCAATGGATAGAATTTTATCAACCAAAAATTACATTTTCTTGCATTGATTTGGAACATAATTTTTAAATAACATTTTATGAAGAACTGAAAAAAATTGTTTCTGAAAAAGCAAAGCAAGCATTTTCATTTGCATTTCTTTATTCCTATGGTTTTTTTTTTGCCATAAACAATGAAAAAATTAAGAAAACAGCAATACACAAATGCCTAATATAAAACTAGGAATATTTATGGATGTTAGCTTATGTACTTACATGTATTAACAAATAGTTTTACAATAAATGACAAAAAGAAATTCTCAAAATATTTGCACAATATGCATTTTTTAATGCACATGGTACTGGTTTGTTTTGATATTTAAATACAACAATGAAAATAATTACAAAATACTGATGTTTTATCCTGATATTTGTTTTATGAAATTTCCTCACCTTGTATTTACTTTAAAAGGAGAGTTTGTGATACAGAAATTATTCTGTCAATGAATATCTATTATTTGTTAAGAATTTGAAAAAATCTGCATTAATTGAAGTGTCTTTTTACTGCTCTAACATAGTAATGCTATTAAGAAGTCATTAACATTGTTGATGTCAGAAACTAGAAATTTTCCAAAATTTAAATATTCATTTTTTTATTTTATTGATTGCCATTTTGGAATAAAAACACAAATCGAACATGTTCTTTTATACAGAATGAAACTGTGCCACTTTTGGTGCCGATACAACGGTATAAACAAAAGTACCCTATGTTTCTTGTTGGATGAAGGGAGATAATCCGGTATCTGTTATGCAAAGGGAGATAATCTACCATTACACTTTGCACAGGAAGATAATCAGGCATCACAACTTTCAGTAAAGTGAGTATTTTTTTTTCAATTGTACAGGGAAGGGAGATAATCTGCAGCTCACCTCCGCACAGTGACTTTATGGCTGTTGTTGGCCGTGCTGTACTGGACTGTGTAGAATCTGATCTCCTGGGGGGTGCGAGGTGGACGCCAGGAAAAGGACACAGAGGTGGAGGACAGAGGGTGTGGCTCAAGATCTACAGGGGGAGGGGGTAGAGCTGGCATGTTAGGGTTGTGTGTCTGGAATAGCAGAGTCACTAGGCCAACAACCTTGCCGTTTGAGCCAAGTACCATTAATACCGCCTCGTAGAACTTCTCTGGCTCTGAAAACATCGAATATATGAATAAACATCTACCTGATGAGCTGACAATTCTATGCAGCTAATGATTATAAGAGTGCTGTCACCATATCTTTATATTGTGTAGGTATTCCAAATCTATAGACCCATGGAACCATCTCGACAAAGATGGTGAAAGGAAAATGGAAATCAAACCATACTTTCAGGACAAAATCAAAACACTCTGGAAAACTGATTTTACGTTTTAAAATCTAAATATTCTGAAAGCTAGCTGTTGTTTTATATCATATAATTAGTTTTAGTTTCAAAACTAAAATTTCATTATATAAAAAGGCCAGTTCCACACTTACAAAATCAAAACTGGTTTCAAATTAAGATTTAACTCTAATGAGTCGGAATGAACTATTGGTTAATTCTGACTTTTGCTTATTGAGATGAAGTCCTTTGTATATTTTAACATATTTGACCCCTGTGACCTTGAAAGTGGGCCAAGGTCATTCATTTGAACAAACTATAACTTCAGCTTTAGAACCCTGGAAATGTTACGATGATGTTGACCTCTGTGACCTCTATACCTTCAGCATGTAACCTTACCTTGAACCACTGATACAAGGAAATTACCCTAATTACCTTTAAAGTGATTTGTAAGTGAGTGCATGCCAGTACCTCTGTTCTTACGGCGGACGAGAGACGAAGCATGATGACTATAGGTCACGGACCCTTTCAGAAACATTACCAACATTCCACACTTACAAGACTGATTAAGATCATAATCAATGTTCAGAATGAACTATTGGTTAAGTAAGTTACTATGATAATGACCTCTGTGACCACAGCATAACTATCCTTACCAGCATTTGACATCTATGAAGAAGTTACTGTTATGTTGACCTCTGTGACCTTAGCATGTGACCTTAGGTAAACCCGACCTACATAAAAATACTGCCGTGGCCATGACCTTTATGACCTTAGCAAGACTGTCCTAATCAGGATCTGGCTTATACAAGGACGTTACTGTGATTTTGACCTTTGTGACCTTACCTAAACCTGATTTGTATAAGGAAGTTACTGTGGCATTGACCTCTGTGACCTCAGCAGTAACACCTTCCTCCTCCAGAATCTTGTGTATGGAGAGACGGTATCCAAGCACGGTTTCAGAAACATTACCAACATTCCACAGGAAACGTACAGTATTGTTATTCACCATCATAACCTCAAGTTCAGGGGCAGGTAATTCTGTAAAAGAAGAAACCCATCAGATTCTAATTCACCGTCTTAACCTCTGTTTCAAGGACTGAAACAAAATATCTTTAATTCATTCATCCCTGTAAGAGGCATCTAAGACAAAATTAACTTTCAAAACTTTTTATTTAAAATTATGCTTTATTATTTGATCATTTTCTTAAGATTAAAAGCAAGTAACTCACTTCAAGTCAAATGATTGTACTGTGTTTGTCTATGGGATAATAATGAAGTGTCCAGTCTATGGGGTGTATGGTAACTTGTCTAAGGGAGACAACTGTGTGTCCAGTCTATGGGGTGTATGGTACCTTGTCTATGGGAGAGTACTGTGTGTCCAGTCTATGGGGTGTATGATACCTTGTCTATGGGAGACTACTGTGTGTCCAGTCTATGGGGTGTGTGGTAACTTGTCTAAGGGAGAGTACTGTGTGTCCAGTCTATGGGGTGTATGGCAACTTGTCTAAGGGAGACAACTATGTGTAAAGTCTATGGGGTGTGTGGTACCTTGTCTATGGGAGAGTACTATGTGTCCAGTCTACTGGGTGTACAGTACCTTGTCTATGGGAGACACTGTGTGTCCAGTCTATGGGGTGTGTGGTTCCTTGTCTAAGGGAGACAACTGTGTGTCCAGTCTATGGGGTGTGTGGTACCTTGTCTATGGAAGACTGTGTGTCCAGTCTATGGGGTGTATGGTACCTTGTCTATGGGAGACTACTGTGTGTCCAGTCTATGGGGTGTATGGTACCTTGTCTATGGGAGAGTACTGTGTGTCCAGTCTACTGGGTGTACGGTACCTTGTCTATGGGAGACACTGTGTGTCCAGTCTATGGGGTGTATGGTAACTTGTCTAAGGGAGACAACTGTGTGTCCAGTCTATGGGGTGTATGGTACCTTGTCTATGGGAGACCACTGTGTGTCCAGTCTATGGGGTGTGGGGTTCCTTGTCTAAGGGAGACAACTGTGTGTCCAGTCTATAGGGAGTATGGTACCTTGTCTATGGGAGACTACTGTGTGTCTGGTCTATGGGGTGATACTTTGTCTATGGGATAGTATGGTACCTACCAAGCTCTCGGCCTGGAGTGTGGTGCAAAGTCCATGTCCAGAAATTTTCATCCTGAGTGGGATAGCCGACATCAGTCCCAGCCAATACAAGCACAAGGTAGTCAGTGTCAGATCGCAGACCTATAACCACGTAGGTAACCAAAAATACAATAACACAGTTATATATGTAAAATGTTACATGTGATACCTTCAATTTTTTTCCAGAGTTAAAATTTTTACTTCATCAATATTACCAGTGAAAAGTTGGGGAGTTATCTCCCCTGAAAAAAATTCTTCCTTGCACTTTACCTAAGTTCTCTATCACTTAAGTATTTCATGCAGGCCATATTTACTCCTCACATAGAGTGTCACTTTATTCTTTATAAAACTTCATGATTAAAAACAATCATATACATACATGATAAATATTGAAGCAGAAACATAATATTTTAAATTATTCAAATTGTAAAATTGTTAAAGTGTGTGTTTTACCTGTTATCATGTAACTTGTGACATTGGAGGTGACCTCTATGATCTTTGACTGTGACGACTGTGTCTTGTAACGAATCTGATGCCTGGTTATGATGCCATTTCTAAGCTTCCGAGGAAGCTCACTCCAAGTCACCTGAATGTTTGTGGGGGATGTACTTGTTGTCTCGATAGTTGGAACCGCTGACGGTACTAGACACAATAAAGAGTAAACAATAGTCATTATATTTCAAGTAGACACATGTCTTTTTATATCAAGTAGACACAAGTCATTATATTTCAAGTAGACACTTGTCTTTTTATATCAAGTAGACACAAGTCATTATATTTCAAGTAGACACTTGTCTTTTTGTATCAAGTAGACACAAGTCAATATATTTCAAGTAGACACAAGTCATTATATTTTGAGTAGCTACAAGTCATTATATTTTGAGTAGCTACAAGTCATTATATAGACACAAGTCATTATATTTCAAGTCATTATATTTCAAGTAGACACAAGTCATTATATTACAAGTAGACACAAGTCATTATAATTTTAGTAGATACAAGTCATTATATTTTGAGTAGACACAAGAGTAGACACAAGTCATTATATTTCAAGTAGACACAAGTCTTTTTATATCAAGTAGACACAAGTCTTTTTATATCAAGTAGACACAAGTCATTATATTTCAAGTAGACACAAGTCTTTTTATATCAAGTAGACACAAGTCATTATATTACAAGTAGACACAAGTCATTATATTTTGAGTAGACACAAGTCATTATATTTTGAGTAGACACAAGTCATTATATTTTGAGTAGACATAAGTCATAATATTTTGAGTAGACACAAGTCATTATATTTCAAACAGACACAAGTCATTTTATTTTGAGTAGATACAAGTCATTATATAGACACAAGTCATTATATTTCAAGTAGACACAAGTCATTATATTTCAAGTAGACACAAGTCTTTTTATATCAAGTAGACACAAGTCATTATATTACGAGTAGACACAAGTCATTATATTACAAGTAGACACAAGTCATTATATTTCAAGTAGACACAAGTCTTTTTAGATCAAGTAGACACAAAACATTATATTACAAGTAGACACAAGTCATTATATTTTGAGTAGATACAAGTCATTATATATAAAATTTGTTCATTGTTGTTTGGTTTAATATGAGATAAGTCTATTTGTGATAGGTTGTGGCTACCTGACTGAACAACATACAGGAGGCCCTTTACATGCCATCCAAATAAAATAAGAGAAAGTTTCTTGTCCAAGGACATGTCAGCACCAACTGGTCCATTTCCAGAGAAACACACACTGCTAGGGTATCAAACACTACACTCTAACCAACAGAGACATTGCAACCCCTTGTTAAGGATGTACAACTAATAGATATACAATGGTCATCACTCTACTCTTGAAAAGTTGAAATTTAATTGAACAAGTTGATTTATGAAACCACAGTCATAGTGAAATAAGGGACACAGCGACCTACTTTTGATGTATCATTGTATATCTGAAGATACATGATGCTGACTATATAACACCTACAAATCCATTATTACAATTCAAAGCAACTAAACCAATATGTCTTACATAATGTTGGACAAGGCAACCATACTAAAGATCCTGCACAAAAATTACATGACCTTGACCTATATTTTTGACCCCTAGATGACAATCACCTGATTCCATCGTAGTAACCCGTATTTTCCTCGACTCCTCCCCAGCGCCTTCCTTAGCATAGGCTTTAACATAAAATTCGTACTCTGAAAAAATATCCAACTTGTTCAGCTTCCGTGACGTTCCGGTCACTATCGCCTTCTGTTCCTTCGCTGAAAAGAGACCGTAGATAGTTCAGTGCTAAATAGAAAATTTCAGGTATGGTTTTTTAACTTTATATAACAAGAATATCACGGAGGGTGGAACAATATAATCTCATCCCAAAGAAATATTCCGACTTTGTTGTATTGAAAAGAATACAAATAAGGAAAAAAAATAAGTCAAATGTTAAGAGGGAAAACAGTGCTATGTGTTTTACTGAAAGACTAATGCATACCAAGTTTTAAGAGGTGTGGATAGAACACTGAACAAGACAGATGAAAATTGTAAGAAAAACAAAAAGGGAAATAGTTCTTTCCAAAATTTTAAACCCACAATTCCAGCAAGGAAAACACAATTTTACCTAACAGTAAAATAAAAGTCTATTAAGTTTCAAAGAAATTGATCAAAAACAGAAGAATATAAAAATATCATGTCAAAAAAGGGGCAATAACTCCTTAAAATAATTGCTTAATCAAATTGCTGTGAAGTACACACCACTTCATGTGATGGTAATTTAAGCCTACCATGTTTGAATGAAATTGATTGTGAAACTGAGAGATCTTTTGACAAGATTAACATCATGGAGACATCAATTACTATCAATGAAGCTGATGAATGCTCCTCGAAAACAACTTCATTTGGCACAAAGTTTTAACAAATAGCAATATTTTTGTAATAAAGGGTTTTTGGGCCCTGAATTACGTACACTGCACATCCTCTCTGTATGACCAATGTATATTGTCTAGTTTCATTATCCTTGCTCAAATGAAAGCAAAGCTATGTTCAAGACACAAAATTTTAACAAAGAGCAATAACTCTGTAACTGAGAGTATGAAGGCCCTTAATTTGGTATAGAGCAAATGGAACTAACAATCTCCACAGAGATCATAACAAAGAGCAGTAACATAAACAAAAATAGGCAGGAGAATACAAATATCTTACCAAGAGGCCTAAAAGTCCTGTATCTTTAACTTTTATTTCATTTAAAGAAGATTTTGTTGAATATTTTGTGATTTATATGACTTTCGCTGTTGGTATCTATATAGCTGTTCATTCATGGTATGGTACTGGCCAAAGAAGGTTTTTTCAGGGTATTCCAGTACTCACTAAACCACTTTCATTTGGGCCAACAAGAATGCTTAATATACATTCATCAAAAAACTTGTTTCACTTTTCGAAAAATTCAGAGTAAAAAAGAAACATACTACATTAATATTCAGTGAAAATTTTTTTCAAGATGGTTGACTAAAAGTGACCTTGACAGTCAGTTGAGGTTATTCGTTTACGTGTTCTTGAAACACATTTATCCCAAGGGATGCTACTGACCAGATATCCTAAGCGGTTTGAATGCCTCGATATGGGTAAAGGTTATTAAATTGAAATAACTACATGACTTTTCATACCAGCATCGTAAAAGGTCACATGAGGCTTCGTATCTGGTGACCTTAAACTTGCACTAAAATTGACAACTCACATGAGCCCCCAATCTTGCGATAGTGAAGCGTATAGGCTACCACAGGACAGCAGACTGGAGAATCAGCGCCAGCCCATTCCGCAAAAACTTCTGTGGCTGACAGTACAGTGACGGTGAAGTTCTGGGTCTTCCCTGGACTGTTGTCTGTAACATTGATATGTTGTCAATAAGGTATTGGATAAATAAAACAAATATAGAGAACAGCACTTCCAGAAAAGTGTCTGATGAAAAGACAGGACTACAGAACAATGCCATCTGGTCAATCCATCTATCTTGCTTAATTCAAACTTAAGTTTCTTGCAATATACTAATGAGAGAATACAGGAGAGAGTCAATGTCCTCGATACCTACCCTTTTGAATGACTTCTATGCGAGCAGTTGTCATGACAGAACCGGCGGCGTTGGAGGCCTGACACTGGTAATATCCGGAGTCACTCAGAATGCTTTCTATCAGGAGAACGTTCTGTTCTGTGATCTGTAGCACAGAAGACAGCAGTTGTACATTTCATTATATTTTGAATTTTGATTAGGTTCCATGATTCAGCCTCATTAAAACCTTTGTTCTGTCAATTAATAAACAAATTATTCTGAATAAGTTGTGTAAGGAGAGTTTACAGTCTTTACTTACAGAGATGCGACCGTGGGCCGTCAGGGGCGCTCCATTCCTGTACCATGCAATCTTGGGTTTGGGTCTGCCACTCACTGGGCAATCCAAGCGAATTCTTTGGGCACTCTGGACTTTGTGACTGACCAGCGGACCAGTCAGTACAGGAGGAACTGTGATGATGAAAAGAGTGTGTCATCTCTGTACTGTCACCTAGCAACAACTTTGTTATGGTGTAACCTAGCAACAACACTGTTATGTTGCCACCTAGCAACATTTTTATATTGTAACCTAGCAACAACACTGTTATGTTGTAACCCAGCAACATCACTGTTATAGTGTAGCCTAGCAACAACAGTTATGTTGTCACATAGCAACAACACTGTTATAGTGTAACCTAGCAACAACACTGTTATAGTGTAACCTAGCAACAACATTGTTATAGAGTAACCTAGCAACAACACTGTTATAGTGTAACCTTATATATTGTTACCTAGCAGAAACATGTTACGGTTATTTTGTAACCTAGTAACAACATGTCACAGTCTTATTGTAGTCAAGAAACATCATGTCATTGTTTTATTGTAACCTAGCAACAACACTGTTATGTAGTCACCTAGCAACAACACTTATGTAGTCACCTAGCAACAACACTTATGTAGTCACCTAGCAACAACACTGTTATAGTGTATACTAACACCAACACTGTTATGTTGTAACCTAGCAACAACACTGTTGTGTTACAACCTAGTAACAACACTGTTCTAGTGTCACCTTTCAACAACACTGTTATGTTGTAACCTAGCAACAGCACTGTTATAGTGTAACCTAGCACAAACACTGTTATGTTTTAACCTAGCAACAATACTGTTATGTTGTCACCTAGCAACAACATTGCTATGTTGTAAACTAGCAACAACACTATTATAGTATAACCTAGCAATAACACTGTTATACTGTAACCTAAAAACAACACTGTTATAGTGTAACCTAGCAACAACACTGTTATAGTGTAACCTAGCAACAACACTGTTATAGTGTAACCTAGCAACAACACTGTTATAGTGTAACCTAGCAACAACACTGTTATGTTAAAACCTAGCAACAACACTGTTATGTTGTAACCTAAAAACAAGTCACTGTTATTATGTAAGTTAGCAACATGATGTTACTTTTATATTGTTACCAAGTCAACATCACGGCAGTTATATTGTAACCAAGCAACAACATGTCACTATTATACTGTAACCTAGCAACTACATCAGCAACATGTCACTATTATACTGTAACCTAGCAACAACATGTCACTATTATACTGTAACCTAGCAACAACATGTCACTATTATACTGTAACCTAGCAACTACATCAACAACATGTCAATATAAAACTGTAACCTAGCAACAACATGTCAATACTATACACCTACAACAACATACCACCACTGTGGTACTTTAACATAATGATAATTCTATAATTCTGATGGTAATCTTTATCCTTTAAAAGTGCACCTTATCTTCAGCCAAACAGAACCTAAATAGCTTTAATTTCATGTCAGTTTAGAATTCACTTTTTATTTGACCTCTGACATGACCTCACCTCTGACTTTCAGTTTAACCTCAGCCACAGCATCTGTGTGACCTGGACTTGAGGCAACACATCGGTAAGTCCCTTCATCCGTCACTACCAGCTCCTTAAACTTAAGATTGCTGACCCCAACCCTCATCTTAAACAGGTTCTCCACAACTTGGCTATCATCTGTTAAAAAAGCATAACTTGAACTTTTTGTCATAAATAGCAGTAAATCAATATCTATAAATAGACTGTATTACCTTATATCTATATATAGACTGTATTATCTTGTATCTATGTATAGACTGTATTGTCTTGTATCTATATATAGACTGTATTGTCTTATATTTATATACAGACTGTATTATATTGTATCTATGTATAGACTGTATTGTCTTATATCTATATATAGGCTGTATTATCTTGTATCTATATATAGACTGTTTTGTCTTATATCTAAATATAGACTGTATTGTTTTGTATCTATATATAGACTGTTTTTTCTTTAACCTATATATAGACTGTTTTGTCTTATATCTATCTATAGACTGTATTGTTTTGTATCTATATATAGACTGTTTTGTCTTGAACCTATATATAGACTGTATTGTTTTGTATCTATATATAGACTGCTTTGTCTTGAACCTATATATAGACTGTTTTGTGTTATATCTATATATAGACTGTTTTGTCTTATATCTATATATAGACTGTATTGTCTTATATCTATATATAGACTGTTTTTTCTTTAACCTATATATAGACTGTTTTGTCTTATATCTATATATAGACTGTATTGTTTTGTATCTATATATAGACTGTTTTGTCTTGAACCTATATATAGACTGTATTGTTTTGTATCTATATATAGACTGCTTTGTCTTGAACCTATATATAGACTGTTTTGTGTTATATCTATATATAGACTGTTTTGTCTTATATCTATATATAGACTGTATTGTCTTATATCTATATATAGACTATATTGTCCGATACTGTCTTACAGATTATGAATCATAATAAATCTTGTTGTAGTTGCCACATCACAAACTACGGGGGGCTTTAGCCAGAAAGTTTGTAGAACAATGATGATGTCAGATGTAACCTGTTTGACATTGAAATCTTTTAACAAGATATGCTATTTACTTTGTGTAAGCCATCTGACACTGGGCTTAGGATAACCATCCACCAAACATTCCAAAGTGACGGACTCCTTGCTATTAGCGATGACTTCATCTGTTGCATACACAATCTTTGGAGGTCTGGGAGCTTGGTCTGAAAATGAACAAGAAAACTAATGATATATAATTGAAATGTCTTTAAAATGTCATTTTACAATACCATGAAAAAGTTTGTTAGAACAGAGAATTACCAAAAGGTGTTACCTGGTTTATCACTGTCATGGAGATCATTATGTATAATATTACCTTTATACCTAAGTCTCATGTGGCTCTACAGAGGTGAACAGATACTGTAAGTAGCACTAGTATTATACCACTTAGATTTCCCTAATATTTTATTTCATAAACTAACTGCTTCAGATTATATTCATGAATACATGATTTCGCAAAAGCTGCTCTAGAAATGACTTCTAATTCTCTAATGATGAGCTATTAGACACGTTTGGAGAGTAGGGTGAGCTGTTGTAATGTAATAGAACAGGACTTTAATAGGCCAGGTGTGTTTGTGCAGTGTCTAATGTTACAAATTTTCACACTAATTAAACGTTTTCCAGGGTTTCCTGCTGTTTATATTGTAATCCAATAAAATTGATATTTTGTTATGAACTATGTTAATGTAAATATTTGAACACCTTTCTGACACTTAAATGTCATCAGCGATTTACAATTATATCTATTGTCACACACATGCTTGACCTCCGACCTCTGACCTGTAGCTGCACTTTTCAATGATGCCATTCTGTGAAGTTCTACAGAGAGCAACACAGGGAAGTCATTTAAAAGTTGTGAGTTCTATAGATGTTTGAATTCCCAAGTGATGTAAATCTAGCAGATTTCTTTGTGATAATATATGGTATGTATAGATTTAATTGAAGTGTCAGTTAAAGAAAGTTTACAACAGATAATAAAATGTCATCCACAGTTTCGTACAAATAATTCAAGAAATTTTCAATTTGCAATTGGGGCTCCTTGTATATTAATGCAAAAATAAATCCCACTCAAAATGTAAGTGATTTCAGGGCTCTCGATCTGCCAGATTTGGGGCCGATATAAAAAAAGTATCTTTTTTTCCTAATTTAGACCCCAAGTTTTCCCAATTCTAAGGAAAACGCCGTTATTTTTCCCAATTCTAAGGAAAAAGCCGCTATTTTTCCCAATTCTAAGAAAAACGCTGCTATTTTTCCCAATTCTAAGGGCCCCGGGCCCAAGTCCCAAACTGGGGTGAGACAGCCCTGGATTTACAGTAACAGAAACAGAGGAATCAATCATACAAAAAGGGGGATAACTCTATCATCATTTCAGTTGTAATATTCTTAAAAAATTGATGAAAGAGAGGAGATAACTCAGTACAATAACATAACCATTAAGATCTGTGAGTAAAAACATGCTGGATTTATATTCTTATTGACCTGAAAAGTAGTCAGTACAAAATGAATCTCGGTTATTCTTTTGGAAATGAATAACAATCATCACTTAAGCTTGGATGATTAATGATACGCAAATTACAATATTGACCTCTGCCTCCTTTCAGCAATTATCAAGATACTCTGATTAATAAATGTTCTTGTTCCCCTTAGCTACTGAAAATCCTTAGGTAGCCTACCATGTGTTACAGTGAGAATGCCTGCTTCACTGTGACGACGTGACATCGAGGTGACCGTCTCCTGAAGATTGGCAATGTCCTGAAACCTGTGTTGTGCTGAACAGTGGTAGGTCCCTGCATCCTCCGCCCGGACATCATGTATCTGTAAAACTCCCGAGGCTAGGGTTGTAGTTCTGTAATAAGACAGAGAATGGAAAGATTGACATAGTCCGATCAAAATCTATATTTACAAAGCACACTGTCACTTTAAGTCTATAGAAAATTCTGACAGCTGTAAATTGACTCTGTATAGTGGATAGTATGGACAATAAGAATTTCTGTCCTGGTTTCTTTAACTGGAATTACTTAATGTTGATCTTAATACATTTGCTACTTGGTTGACTGACAGGCAAGTCCTTTACATTGATTGTCTAGCTCTTTACATGGACAAAAATGCCATGAAGATTACCTGTTGTTGATGGGTAGACTGGAATCATCTTTCTCCCATATATATACTGGAGGAGGTGTGGCTTCTATCTTACATTCAAATCGGGCCACACCCTCAACAACAGTCTCCTGATCAGCAGGCATCTTGGTAAACTTGCTGGCAATTCCTGAAAAAACGGAAAATTTAATCAAACACTTTAAATCAATTGCATTAACATACCATCTCATGAATTTCCAGGCAGGATTATAACGAAATTACAGAATTACAGAATGGTTAATTTTTCATTACAAAAAACGGAAATAACTTTCCCAATCAACAAACAGACAAGCAGTTAGATGGTGACTGGAAAGTGGGACAGCAGATTAGTGATGATTGAATAGTGGGACAGCAGATTAGTGATGATTGGATAGTGGGACAGTAGATTAGTGGTGACTGGATAGTGGGACAGTAGATTAGTGGTGACTGGATAGTGGGACAGTAGATTAGTGGTGACTGGATAGTGGGACAGTAGATTAGTGGTGACTGGATAGTGGGACAGTAGATTAGTGATGACTGGATAGTGGGACAGTAGATTAGTGGTGACTGGATAGTGGGACAGTAGATTAGTGATGACTGGATAGTGGGACAGTAGATTAGTGATGACTGGATAGTGGGACAGTAGATTAGTGGTGACTGGATAGTGGGACAGCAGATTAGTGGTGATTGGATAGTGGGACAGTAGATTAGTGATGACTGGATAGTGGGACAGTAGATTAGTGATGACTGGATAGTGGGACAGCAGATTAGTGGTGACTGGATAGTGGGACAGCAGATTAGTGATGATTGGATAGTGGGACAGCAGATTAGTGATGACTGGATAGTGGGACAGTAGATTACTGATGACTGGATAGTGGGACAGCAGATTAGTGATTATTGGATAGTGGGACAGCAGATTAGTGATGACTGGATAGTGGGACAGTAGATTAGTGATGACTGGATAGTGGGACAGTAGATTAGTGATGACTGGATAGTGGGACAGTAGATTAGTGCCAATTAGATAGTGGGACAGCAGATTAGTGATGACTGGATAGTGGGACAGCAGATTAGTGATGACTGGATAGTGGGACAGCAGATTAGTGATGACTGGATAGTGGGACAGAGTAGATAGTGGGACAGCAGATTAGTGAGGACTGGATAGTGGGACAGCAGATTAGTGCCAATTAGATAGTGGGACAGCAGATTAGTGATGACTGGATAGTGGGACAGCAGATTAGTGATGACTGGATAGTGGGACAGCAGATTAGTGATGACTGGATAGTGGGACAGCAGATTAGTGATGACTGGATAGTGGGACAGTAGATTAGTGGTGACTGGATAGTGGGACAGTAGATTAGTGGTGACTGGATAGTGGGACAGCAGATTAGTGCCAATTGGATAGTGGGACAGTAGATTAGTGATGACTGGATAGTGGGACAGCAGATTAGTGATGATTGAATATTGGGACAGCAGGTTAGTAGTGACTGGATAGAGGGACATCAGGTTAGTGATATGACTGGATAGTGGGACAGCAGATTAGTGCCAATTGGATAGTGGGACAGCAGATTAGTAATGACTGGATAGTGGGACAGCAGATAGATGACTGGATAGTGGGACAGTAGATAAGTGATGACTGGATAGTGGGACAGTAGATTAGTGGTGACTGGATAGTGGGACAGTAGATTAGTGGTGACTGGATAGTGGGACAGTAGATTAGTGGTGACTAGATAGTGGGACAGTAGATTAGTGGTGACTGGATAGTGGGACAGTAGATTAGTGGTGACTGGATAGTGGGACAGCAGATTAGTGATGACTGGATAGTGGGACAGTAGATTAGTGGTGACTGGATAGTGGGACAGCAGATTAGTGATGACTGGATATTGGGACTGGATAGTGGGACAGTATATTAGTGGTGACTGGATAGTGGGACAGCAGATTAGTGATGACTGGATAGTGGGACAGTAGATTAGTGATGACTGTAGATTAGTGGTGACTGGATAGTGGGACAGCAGATTAGTGCCAATTAGATAGTGGGACAGCAGATTAGTGATGACTGGATAGTGGGACAGTAGATTAGTGGTGACTGGATAGTGGGACAGCAGATAGTGGGACAGTAGATTAGTGGTGACTGGATAGTGGGACAGCAGATTAGTGATGACTGGATAGTGGGACAGTAGATTAGTGATGACTGGATAGTGGGACAGTAGATTAGTGATGACTGGATAGTGGGACAGTAGATTAGTGATGACTGGATAGTGGGACAGTAGATTAGTGGTGACTGGATAGTGGGACAGCAGATTAGTGATGACTGGATAGTGGGACAGTAGATTAGTGATGACTGGATAGTGGGACAGTAGATTAGTGATGACTGGATAGTGGGACAGTAGATTAGTGGTGACTGGATAGTGGGACAGCAGATTAGTGGTGATTGGATAGTGGGACAGTAGATTAGTGGTGACTGGATAGTGGGACAGCAGATTAGTGCCAATTAGATAGTGGGACAGTAGATTAGTGGTGACTGGATAGTGGGACAGCAGATTAGTGCCAATTAGATAGTGGGACAGCAGATTAGTGATGACTGGATAGTGGGACAGTAGATTAGTGGTGACTGGATAGTGGGACAGTAGATTAGTGATGACTGGATAGTGGGACAGATTAGTGGTGATTAGTGGTGACTGGATAGTGGGACAGTAGATTAGTGGTGACTGGATAGTGGGACAGTAGATTAGTGGTGACTGGATAGTGGGACAGCAGATTAGTGTGACTGGATAGTGGGACAAGGTGACTGGATAGTGGGACAGCAGATTAGTGATGACTGGATAGTGGGACAGTAGATTAGTGGTGACTGGATAGTGGGACAGCAGATTAGTGCCAATTAGATAGTGGGACAGCAGATTAGTGATGACTGGATAGTGGGACAGTAGATTAGTGGTGACTGGATAGTGGGACAGCAGATTAGTGCCAATTAGATAGTGGGACAGCAGATTAGTGATGACTGGATATTGGGACAGTAGATTAGTGATGACTGGATAGTGGGACAGTAGATTAGTGGTGACTGGATAGTGGGACAGCAGATTAGTGATGACTGGATATTGGGACAGTAGATTAGTGATGACTGGATAGTGGGACAGTAGATTAGTGATGACTGGATAGTGGGACAGTAGATTAGTGATGACTGGATAGTGGGACAGTAGATTAGTGATGACTGGATAGTGGGACAGTAGATTAGTGGTGACTGGATAGTGGGACAGCAGATTAGTGATGACTGGATAGTGGGACAGTAGATTAGTGATGACTGGATAGTGGGACAGTAGATTAGTGATGACTGGATAGTGGGACAGTAGATTAGTGGTGACTGGATAGTGGGACAGCAGATTAGTGGTGATTGGATAGTGGGACAGTAGATTAGTGGTGACTAGATAGTGGGACAGCAGATTAGTGGTGATTGGATAGTGGGACAGTATATTAGTGGTGACTGGATAGTGGGACAGCAGATTAGTGATGACTGGATAGTGGGACAGTAGATAAGTGATGACTGGATAGTGGGACAGTAGATTAGTGATGACTGGATATTGGGACAGCAGATTAGTGATGATTGGATAGTGGGACAGTAGATTAGTGGTGACTGGATAGTGGGACAGTAGATTAGTGGTGACTGGATAGTGGGACAGTAGATTAGTGGTGACTGGATAGTGGGACAGCAGATTAGTGATGACTGGATAGTGGGACAGTAGATTAGTGGTGACTGGATAGAGGGACACCAGGTTAGTGGTTACTGGATAGAGGGATACCAGGTTAGCAGTGACTGGATAGAGGGACATCAGGTTAGTAGTGACTTGAGAGAGGGACATCCGGTTAGTGGTGACTGGATAGAGGGACATCAGGTTAGTGGTGACAGGATAGAGGACACCAGGTTAGTAGTGACTGGATAGAGGGACACCAGGTTAGTAGTGACTGGATAGAGGGACACCAGGTTAGAAGTGACTGGATAGAGGGACACCAAGTTAGTGGTGATTGGAGAGTGGGACACCAGGTTAGTAGTGACTGGATAGAGGGACACCAGCTTAGTGGTGACTGCAGAGTGGGACACCAGGTTAGTGGTGACTGGATAGAGGGACACCAGGTTAGTGGTGACTGGATAGAGGACACTAGGTTAGTAGTGACTGGAGAGTGGGACATTAGGTTAGTGTTGACTGGATAGAGGGACACCAGGTTAGTAATGACTGGAGAGTGGGACACCAGGTTAGTGGTTACTGGATAGAGAAATACCAGGTTAGTGGTGACTGGATAGAGGGACACCAGGTTAGTGGTGACTGGATAGAGGGACACCAGGTTAGTGGTGACTGGATAGAGGACACCAGGTTAGTAGTGACTGGAGAGTGGGACATTAGGTTAGTGTTGACTGGATAGAGGGACACCAGGTTAGTAATGACTGGAGAGTGGGACACCAGGTTAGTGGTGACTGGATAGAGGGACATCAGGTTAGTGGTGACTGGATAGAGGGACACCAGGTTAGTAATGACTGGAGAGTGGGACACCAGGTTAGCGGTGACTGGATAGAGGGACATCAGATTAGTGGTGACTGGATAGAGGACACCAGGTTAGTGGTGACAGGATAGAGGACACCAGGTTAGTAATGACTGGATAGAGGGACACCAGGTTAGTGGTGACAGGATAGAGGACACCAGGTTAGTAATGACTGGATAGAGGACACCAGGTTAGTGATGACAGGATAGAGGACACCAGGTTAGTAATGACTGGAAAGTGGGACACCAGGTTAGTGGTGACTGGATAGAGGGACACCAGGTTAGTGGTGACTGGATAGAGGGACACCAGATTAGTGGTGACTGGATAGAGGGACACCAGGTTAGAAGTGACTGGATAGAGGGACACCAAGTTAGTGGTGATTGTAGAGTGGGACACCAGGTTAGTGGTGACTGGATAGAAGGACACCAGGTTAGTGGTGACAGGATAGAGGGACACCAGGTTAGTAGTGACTGGAGAGAGGGACACCAGGTTAGTGGTGACTGGATAGAGGGACACCAGGTTAGTGGTGACTGGAGAGTGGGACACCAGGTTAGTGGTGACTAATTACTGATAAATAACACATCATCTGACATATTTCAGACACATTGTTTTTGTTTATTAATAAGGTTGAAGGAAGACATTTCATGGATGAATGACTTGTGAGTAACCTTTGACATTCAGTTCAGAATTTTATTGGGGACAAAATATACGTTGGATTATTGGAGACCTATTATCTGGAAATATGGCATCTGGATTTCTTGAGATATTTCAGACAAAACTCGGCCACAAAACCTGATGTAATGGCAGACTGTTTGAGGACGGTCAGACACAAATCAATGTTGGTTACATCCATTCCTTCCATCATATGCAAATTATATGTACAACTTGGCATTGATATCAAGCTTGAAGGATACCTTGAATCCGAGGTGAGATCGATGGTGCCCTCTTCTTACGACTCGCACAATGAACATAGCATGAAATGATCAATAATACAAAATGGCGGGATTACAGCAAAATCATTTGCATGTTGTCTGTTTAGAATTACAATATTAATATTTATCATATCGCCTGCTACCAGAAAGTCAATAGAGACAACAAACAGATGTTGGGTAAAAATAACTAAAAACTCTTACTGTTTATCCAGTAATAAGCCCATGCTTGGCACCAAGTCCTAACTTGCTATTTATTATTTACAAAAACCAATCCTGTTTTCAGTGTCCTACATGAATTCAATCAACCAGCCCACAGTATTTTAATTTGTACAATAGCCCCCTCCCAATCTGTTGGCTTAATGTCTTGATTTGTACACTACCATCTTCCTATCTGTTAACTTATTGTGTTCTAATTTGTACAATAATCCCTCCCCATCTCTTAGCTTATTGTCTTCTAATTTGTACAATAATCCCTCCCCATCTCTTAGCTTATTGTCTCTTATTTTTTGTACAATAATCCCTCCCCATCTCTTAGCTTATTGTCTTCTAATTTGTACAATAATCCCTCCCCATCTGTTAGCTTATTGTCTTCTAATTTGTACAATAATCCCTCCCCATCTCTTAGCTTATTGTCTTCTAATTTGTACAATAATCCCTCCCCATCTCTTAGCTTATTGTCTTCTAATTTGTACAATAATCCCTCCCCATCTCTTAGCTTATTGTGTTCTAATTTGTACAATAATCCCTCCCCATCGCTTAGCTTATTGTCTACTAATTTGTACAATAATCCCTCCCCATCTCTTAGCTTATTGTCTTCTAATTTGTACAATAATCCCTCCCCATCTCTTAACTTATTGTCTCTTATTTTTTGTGCAATAATCCCTCCCCATCTCTTAGCTTATTGTCTTCTAATTTGTACAATAATCCCTCCCCATCTGTTGTCTTAATGTTAACCAAGTTGATGTGAAGGAGACATCAACATGCCTTATTCCTTTAGACACAAATCAAGATTTAGCAGGGACTCACATAGACATAGCTATTTATACTCACTTCCTTATTTTTCTTTCAAAAGATCCTGGTTTGATCTTTGAACTTTGACCCTTGTCACATGACCACCGAAATCTGATCAAGTTTATTGATGCTATATGCCCTATTGACAGTCAGGGACATTTAAAGTTGCTGGCCTCACACCCGGAACCCAGAGTTGGAGGGACAGTGATAAAACCATCCGATGTCATCACCTATCAGTCACAGTGACCTGATCAGGTGTAAAATAATGATACTATGCAGTGAAAAAGAAGTGAACCCATCTGAAGGTTTTATGGGATATTTTTAACACTAACTTTTCAACACGTGGGGAAAAAATTGATTACTAAATACTAACTGGGTGGTTAATTTATCCATCAATCCTCTATTATCTATTTGATAGTAACTAGATTTCAGAAAATGTCCATCAGATATAACAACCATGATAAGTGTTGGGTTAGTGTTGTTATCAGAAGGCTAGTACTGTACTCTTCTGGGGCCTTGGAATGTACAGATAAAGTCTAGGAAGTTCTATATAATGATTTACAGCCAGGATTCATGACACTATGTAAAGAAAGAGAAACTACATGGCTATTTATAGAGGTCTTAATTTGTACTCCATTAACCTTAAAAGGAAAATCTTCCTAAAGCCCATTCCCCACTAAGAAATACATACATATATACCACCGTCATCTTCAAGGCTTAGTGAATAAAACTGGACACCAAAGGGGCTGTAGGCGATTAATGCGATGTTTATTACTTAATTTATCAATAGAGAAAAAAAACGAAAAGCATTTTAGATTTTATCTAAAAAAAAACAGGTTATTTTTCTCTTTTTTTTTTTAAACTTACAAAAGTGACTTATTAATTAAGATATAAAGTATAACGGAGTGCAATATTTCATATTTTTATGAACAACATAATTTCAGTGAATTTTAGCTACTTAAATCTGTGTTTGTAAGAAAAATGTTATAAATTAACAAGAGGCCCAATAGGTATGAATCACCTACAGGTTCTCCCAACTTAAGAAGACCTCGTTAGTCTAGTAAGCCAATTTCTGTGAATTTGAAAACCCACCTACAAAGCAAACTACACAAATACCAAGACCCTGATACTATAGGTTACAGATGAGTTGTTTGGAGAATTCAAAATAGTTTACTTCTGTGACTTTGAAAACAGTTCAAAGTCATTCATTTGAAAAAAAAAGCAGCATGTTACAGACCCAATATCAGTGCTCTGGGCCATCTGGCTAGAAATTAGAAGAAATCTTTTGAAGATTTTAACACATTTGACCCCTGTGACCTTGAAAGTGGGCTCAGGTCTTTCACTTGAATTAATTTGGTAGCCCTTCATCCCAGCATTCTAAAGAAGTTGTTTTAAGGGAAAATTTGACACAGGATGAATGAGACACACGGGAGGACAGATACAAGGAAGCCATATACCAGCACAAGGTTAAAAAATAACTCTGGTTTTATGCAGTCATTAAAGAACTATTTTCTGATGAAAGCGATATGCAATTTGTTCTGCTGAAGTGACTTTCTACTCCCCCAGACTCAGGTTGTACTTTAGACAGAAAAAAAACTATTGATACCTGTGTAATACAAACAGCCAATCACAGCCAACCACTGTGCATCTTATATACACCACATACAACTGAAGGAGTTATATTTATAACAGATGAATATACAGGGATTTTGTAGCAACAGGTCTGAAGGGCCTGTAGTCACTACACTCATACAGTAGCAACAGGTCTGAAGGGCCTGTACTCACCACACTCATATAGTAGCAATAGGTCTGAAGGGCCTGTAATCACTACACTCACATAGTAGCAACTGGGCTGAAGGGCCTGTAGTCACCACACTCATATAGTACCAACAGGTCTGAATGACCTGTAATCTCTACACTCATATAGTACCAACAGGTCTGAAGGCCTGTTATCACTGTACACAAAATATTCATATTGTAACAAGAGGTCTGAAGGGCCCGCAATAGAACTGGAATTGTTAAGAACCTGCTTTACGGTAAGCAATTTCGTAATAACACAAGTGAGCATTACTGAACATTACGGTACTGGCCCTGAAAGTAAGCACTACTGAACTTTAGGGTACTGGCCCTGAAAGTAACCACTACTGAACTTTAGGGTACTGACCCTGAAAGTGAGGACTGCTGAACTTTAGGTTACTGGCCCTGAAAGTGAGCACTGTTGAACATTAGGGTACCAGCCCTGAAAGTGAGTACTGCTGAACATTAGGGTACTGGCCCTGAAAGTGAGCACTGTTGAACATTAGGGTACCAGCCCTGAAAGTGAGTACTGCTGAACATTAGGGTACTGGCCCTGAAAGTGAGTACTGCTGAACATTAGGGTACTGGCCCTGAAAGTGAGTACTGCTGAACATTAGGGTACTGGCCCTGAAAGTGAGTACTGCTGAACATTAGGGTACTGGCCCTGAATGTGAGTACTGCTGAACATTAGGGTACTGGCCCTGAAAGTGAGTACTGCTGAACATTAGGGTACCGGCCCTGAAAGTGAGTACTGCTGAACATTAGGGTACTGGCCCTGAAAGTGAGTACTGCTGAACATAAGGGTACTGGCCCTGAAAGTGAGCACTGCTGAACATTAGGGTACTGGCCCTGCAAGTGAGCATTTCTGAACATTAAAGTACCGGCCCTGAAAGTGAGCACTGTTGAACTTTAGGGTACTGGCCCTGAAAGTGAGGATTGCTGAACATTAGGGTACTGGCCCTGAAAGTGAGCATTGCTGAACATTAAAGTACCGGCCCTGAAAGTGAGCACTGTTGAACTTTAGGGTACTGGCCCTGAAAGTGAGTACTGCTGAACATTAGGGTACTGGCCCTGAAAGTGAGTACTGCTGAACATTAGGGTACTGGCCCTGAAAGTGAGCACTGCTGAACATTAGGGTACTGGCCCTGAAAGTGAGCACTGCTGAACATTAAAGTACCGGCCCTGAAAGTGAGCACTGTTGAACTTTAGGGTACTGGCCCTGAAAGTGAGGATTGCTGAACATTAGGGTACTGGCCCTGAAAGTGGGTACTGGCCCTGAAAGTGAGTACTGCTGAACATTAGGGTACTGGCCCTGAAAGTGAGTACTGCTGAACATTAGGGTACTGGCCCTGAAAGTGAGTACTTCTGAACATAAGGGTACTGGCCCTAAAAGTGAGCACTGCTGAACATTAGGGTACTGGCCCTGAAAGTGAGCACTGTTGAACATTAGGGTACTGGCCCTGAAAGTGAGCACTGCTGAACATTAGGGTACTGGCCCTGAAAGTGAGCACTGTTGAACTTTAGGGTACTGGCCCTGAATGTGAGCACTGCTAAATTTCAGGATTTTATCTCTGTGAGCATTTCTACATTTGCAAAACTGCCCTAACAAGTTGGAATCAATTTATCAATGAGAGTTTCTGAGAGGTGGTGTCCTACCACAGGATGATATTGAACTTGGTTTCGGACACAAGTGGCCTGTTTAACAGTTAGATCCAGGGTATATCACAGGGCAGAGTTGTTTGGTATTACAGGACTAAATGAGATGAAACACAATTGGGTACTTACTTGCCACTTTGACGAGCACTTGTCGTCCTATCACAACTCCCTTGCTGTTGTTAAGGAAACATTCGTACATTCCCTCATCGCTCCGACTCGGACGTTTTCGACGCTTTAAATGTTGGAAATAGAGAGAACCATTTTCAGCCAACTGGATTCGTTTATTTAATGTGACCTCTTGTCTATTTCTTGTCCATCTGTAAGAAGTTGGTCCAAATCCAACAGTAGAGAAAGCGGAGCAGTTGAGGCGAAGTGGACTTCGTCTCTGTACAATCACAGTAGGTGGTCCGGGAATGACAACTACACCAGCCTCCAACTCCATACTCCCTGTAACGAACATGATTCTATATAATTACTGCCTATTTATTAAAAAAAGATCCCAGTCTATTGAAAGTATGATCACATTTGGTAGTCGTTTGCTGAAAACAATGCTCCAACTCCATACTCACTTTGTAACAAATGTTATTCTGTCTATTCATAGTAACATCAGTCTATTTGTAATATCACCAGTCTATTTATAAAAACATCAGTCTATTTATAGTAACATCAATCTATTTATAGTAACATCAGTCTATTTATAGCAACATCAAAGTGGGTGACAATGCCATGCTCCAACTTCACTTTAACAAGTTCTCTGTATCATCAGAGTCTATTTATTGAAGCATCAGTTTATTAATAGTAACATCATGATCAGTCTATTTATAGCAGCATGATTGATACATTTTGACAGTATTGCTCTTGTTAGATAGAAGTGGATAGCTTGTTTCAAGTAAAAAGCTCTCACAATAATTCGTTCAATTATAGATTGTTTACTATAGTTTTTTTTGACTAAACAAAAATGCTATCTGAAAGCCAGTTTTTTCAGGAATAATTGCCAGACATTCTTTGGTCTCTGAAATATAATTTCCACATGTTGATTAATCATAGTATTCACCTGAAAACAGGCCAACTATAAGAAGTTATCTTACCTTTATTAGGCCTAAAGACATTTTCCAACAATGTCTGAAATGTTTCGTAATAATTGTCAAACCTGAACAATGAACCGATTAATCACCTTTTACAATTTACAAAAAGTTTAAAGTAAAAAGGAAATTAAAATTAAATCTATTGTAAAACTAGGACGTCTATGAAAATGATATCATACACGTGTGTTACGAGTTTCATCCCGGATTTCACAAGATAACGTGATTATATGGAACAAAATCAATAGAAAAACATTAAAAGTGAAACCAATATCACAGTGCAACATACTTGATTGTGAAAAAAAAGTAAATAAATTTTTCATCTCTAATATTTACAGTGTGGAGCATCCTGGTAATTTAATTTGTTGGTGACCTTGTTTTATTTCTGTGTTTTGAAAGTAAAAGCAAAAAGTGAAAAGATAGAATTACAACAGACACTTCATATCGCAATAAGAACTCGACAATATTAAAACTACTGAAACACTTTATTGGTAGCATTTTTGCCCTCTGTAAACACCGATAAGTAATTAATCATAATCTATTTATAGTAACATTGGTCTATTTATAGTAACATCTTCACTAAATTACCAATATTACATTCAGTTCTTCACCAGTTTGCCTTACGTACACTTGGTGGTAAGATCTTCTTTTAATAAAAATTGTTAGGTTTTTAACAGGCTAGCATGACTTAACACCAGAAAATTTTACATTGAAAATTGTTGTATTCGTTATGCGTTTTTGTTGCTTGTGTGCACATTTATTGGGTGAAACAAAGCTGTTTTTTTTTTCATTCTACAGAGGTGAAGTAATGAAGAAATAACTTGTTCCAAGCTAAGGTAGTTGTAAAATAAATTGAATTTTTATTCCATTGCCAGTACATGGACGCATAGACTACAAATGCTCCTGGTAAACTGCCTCTAGGGCTTCATTACACCAGGTATAAACTAGTGTAAATGTTTTAAACATGACGGCAAAAAACTGCAACTCCCCGAGGTTCACCGAGTGATCAATGTGATTGTAAACTCGCAGCCAATGACTGGCACGCCTCATTTCCCACAATGATCTACCTGAAGCAAGGTCACCCTATCATCACCGGCATTAGGCTCTGCATCTCCACTCATAAAAAGCTTATTACCACACTCAACTCACATGGAAGTTTATCAATATAAAAAAATAATTTCCTTTTTACTGATTTACTCGACTGATATATATACTGCTTTGTAGTTTATACGTGACTCAAATTTTTATAAATTTGTAGACATGACGTGGATTATAACAGGTTTGTAGAGTTAAATATGTGATGTGGATTATAACAAGTTTGTAGAGTTAAATATGTGATGTGGATTATAACAGGTTTGTAGAGTTAAATATGTGATGTGGATTATAACAGGTTTGTAGAGTTAAATATGTGACGTGGATTATAACAGGTTTGTAGAGTTAAATATGTGATGTGGATTATAACAGGTTTGTAGAGTTAAATATGTGATGTGGATTATAACAGGTTTGTAGAGGTAAATATGTGATGTGGATTATAACAGGTTTGTAGAGGTAAATATGTGATGTGGATTATAACAGATTTGTAGAGTTAAATATGTGATGAAGAATCCACTTTCCTGTAATTGAAAATGACAATGATGCTGATTTTATTTCTTAATCTTTATTGTTTACAATGAACAGGTAGCATGATTGTGTCCTACCTCCCTGTCAACCTGTAAATGGTGATTTGGATGCTGAAGCTGTCCTAAACAGACTTAAAGAACTTGCATCTATTTCTTCAGAAAAAAAGATGCATACTGGCCTAAACAATCAACCCGACTAATCTTAGTGGAAATTAAACTCCAAAGAGCCATAACACTGGGTCTAGTCCCATTGCTGTACTCATCCAAGGTTATAAGAGTACAAGGCTGCATATAAAGTTTCCTCACAATTCATTCAAATTTTCTCAATTAAATCAGTGCCATTGTCAAACTCATCCAAGATCTTACTGATGTGAGGCTGTATCCGAAGTTTCATCAAAATATGTTCATATGTGAAGTTTTTATATTCACAAGGTCAAATGATAATAAATTTACAAAGGGCCATAACTCTGTAAGTTACAGTGGAATTGGTCCCATTTTTCTAACTCATTCTAGATCTTATTGATAGAAGGCAGCAGATCAAGTTTCATCAAAGTCTGTACATATTTAATCCAGATATCATGTTCTCAAGGTCCACAGTGGTAAAATTACAAAGGGCCATAACTCTGTAATTAAGTTATAATTGAAATTGATCCCATAGTCCAACTCATCCTAGATCTTACTGATAGAAGGCTGTGGACCAAAATTCATCAAAATCCATGCATATTATGCATGTTATTGAGTTCATTTAAAACCAAAAATTAACACATGATGATTACGAGGGGACAATCAATATAGAATATCATGACCTTTGGTCTAGTGACCTTGAAATGGAAAAGATATTTTACATATATATTAGGATATAGGTTAAAGAAAAATTATATGTATACAAGGTTATGGGTTCATCACAGAAACAAAAAATCCCCATGTGATTTCTAGGTATTTCTGTATGCATGCTGACTATTACACCCAGTGAAAAAAGTTGTCATGGTGCTGTGAGTTTAGGTGTTGTAGTTTAACAATCATTGATTCACAAATTCATTCTTATTAAGAATAAATGACCAGAAGTAATAGCTCTTACACATGTTTAATTATAATAAATACTGAACAGATCCAGTGTTGAAACAAGTGTTATGTTGATATTTCATTTCTTACTGGCAAAATTCTTTTGTTGCGTGTTTGAATTCGTAATTGTTGTATTTCTGAAATTTGTATATTCAATTTAATTGACACACTGAGACAGAATTAGACCAACACGTGTCTGAATTGACCCTATGTAATTTAAATATGGACTCAGAAATCATAGACATTTTTTTTAACGACTAGTTTTTTTAAAAATTAATTTCTTTCTAAATATATAACAGCAAAGGTCAACCGAAACAAACCAGGGTCATCCTCCTTATTGTTATACTTCACACTCATTTTCTTTTGTCTCTTGGTTTCCTGAAAATTTTAAAGAGTGATTTGTATTTTAATATTGCGAATTTGTTGTGGTTTTAATCATCAAGAGGTGATGTCACCCATTCACTGTTGACATGGTGATAAAGTGAGGCCTAATAGAGGTCGGAGTTTAATAGTTAATTTAGTGTAGGAGAACTGCAAGAATCCTGTATTACTGAGCAAACTTATTTGAAGAATTTCCCAAACAACATTGAGTCAAAGCAGGTGTGACACATAATAAATTGACTTGAGAACTGTAGAGGAGTTTGAGCCCTATTGGAATCTTGATGGGAAATTAACATTCCTGTAGAAATATTGATCACTTGAATTACAGTCAATGCCTGGGTTCAACCTCAATATTATCCTTTGACATATGTAGAACAGAAACAGGAGGAATAATGAGTCTTTTGTTTTGATAGAGGTCAACAGTACTTAGTGTCAGACTAGAGGTCAACAGTACTTAGTGTCAGACCAGAGGTCAACAGTACTTAGTGTCAGACCAGAGGTCAACAGTACTTAATGTCAGACCAGAGGTCAACAGTACTTAGTGTCAGACTAGAGGTCAACAGTACTTAGTGTCAGACCAGAGGTCAACAGTACTTAGTGTCAGACCAGAGGTCAACAGTACTTAATGTCAGACCAGAGGTCAACAGTACTTAGTTTCAGACCAGAGGTCAACAGTACTTAGTGTCAGACCAGAGGTCAACAGTACTTAGTTTCAGACCAGAGGTCAACAGTACTTAGTGTCAGACCAGAGGTCAACAGTACTTAGTCTCAGACCAGAGGGTCAACAGTACTTAGTGTCAGACTAGAGGTCAACAGTACTTAGTGTCAGACTAGAGGTCAACAGTACTTAGTCTCAGACCAGAGGGTCAACAGTACTTAGTGTCAGACCAGAGGTCAACAGTACTTAGTCTCAGACCAGAGGTCAACAGTACTTAGTCTTAGTCCAGAAGTCAACAGTACTTAGTCTCAGACCAGAGGGTCAACAGAACTAAGTTTCAGACCACAGGTCAACAGTATTCATTGTCAGACCAGAGAATCAACAGTACTTAGTGTCAGACCAGAGGTCAACAGTATTAAGTGTCAGACAAGAGGTCAACAGTGCTAAGTTTCAGACCAGAGGTCAACAGTACTAAATTTCAGACCAGAGGTCAACAGTATTCAGTGTCAGACCAGAGGTCAACAGAACTTTGTCTTAGATGACAGGTCAAGTAGTTATTTTATCCTTTTTATTTACTACCTGTTCTGTTCTTCAGGTAAAGAGGTCAGTTTTCTTGGCCACGCAACAAAGGTCAAGGATTATTGTACTGATTTCAGACTTGAGGTCAAAGGTTAATGTACTTATTGCAAACCAGATGTCAAGCATTTGTGTTATTTTTAATCTCTGCCATCCTCATGCAAATATCAACCAATGGAATCTCTGCTAGATCATAAATACATGTTATGACCAAGGCCCTGGTGTAATACCCTATATAACACAGCTGTAATATTAAAAATCAATAGTTACGACTTCCTGAAACAGTATCCAGGAATACCTTCAGGGATACACAGCTGCAGAATTAACTGCTGATAGTTTAGTACACGAGGCTCCAAATCTACATACTAAGTCTGATTCAGACTTCCTAACAGTCAAAAATGGTTCCTGTACAATTACCTAATATCAAAAATTCCTGAAATAGATGACCTGAAGGGATAAATACACCTTCGACTATTTATCTCAGCATTTCTTTAAAATTTATTCATTTTTGCGTGAAACATTTGTCCTGAATTTTACACCCTTTTGCCCTTAGCATGAAGAACATAAGACCAATCACCTATATAATTTTGTTTAGCTTCAGCCCTTCTCCCTTATTTCACTTCATAATACTCCAATTCCTTGGGTTCCAGGATGCTTCATAGCAAATCTGTTGGAGGTGTTTATAGGGAGAGTTGTCAGTTATTCCCCAGAACAAGGTTAGTAACACCAACACCCTGCAGAAAACCCCAGAAAAGTTTTGTGATGGTGTGTGACAGGTTGTACGCTTTTTATACTCGTATGTGTTTCCAAGCAAGGTCTAGAGAGAAAGTGAAATGTCTACACTTCCTACAGAAGATCTGAAGATACCGGGCCAGTTTGATTCTAACTAAACATTCCGAACACATGACAGCATGGGCAGAAGCCAGCGTAAATCTGGTGACTGGTCACAGGTAGCCTTATCTGATAAAATCAATATATGGCCTAATTTTATTTGTAAATAAGTATTTGGGGTTATAAATAATTTCTGATGTCAAATCATGCTATATATGTATACGGATATTGGCTAGAGAGAGTATCGTTAGGTTTAATCTTCCATCAATATATTCTCCCACTGCCTCCAACAATACCGCTCAATTTCCCACTAATGTTTGTGCTGATTATGAGTACGCAATAACTGCTGCAAAAAATAAACATCCTTGTCGCTATGATAACCGACCAGAGCTGCGTCGTTTAATGTAAATCCAATTGACCCTTTGTTGTCTCGGGGGGGCTTTTAAGACGTACTTTGAAAAATGGAACTTCCTTTACATTTTTCTGCCTGATTTAACAACTTTTAAACTCGATATTCTGCAGCAAATGTGATGTATCATTGCATATATCTATATGCCCTACAAATGGTTTTAGGTAGAATTATTTGGCAACAGCACATTGTGACAGGTTTCTGATCAACAGAAGGAAATCATACATGATCTTCAAATGAGGGAAATGATAAACCTGTTTGTATGTCATTCATACAGGAGACGGTGGCAGTCTCGTGATGCTTATAATCAGGCAATGGAATGTTAGCAGAAGAAAATGATATTACTCTAATATATCTATTGACGTTACGTCGGACGCCCAAAAGTTTCCAGGAGCAGACAGTGAAGATAAATAAAAACAGAAATGATATTTCAGTTAAAGTAAAGATCCTAATAAACAATCCACGGACTAAATCTGATTATGGTATAAGCAGGACTTTTTTCTCTAAAAGTGAAATGTATTGTTTCATTTTGTCTTTGTATTGTTTAACAACTATCTAAGTTTAGAGTCAAATTGGATCAATCTACACTTGAAAAAGGCGCACAGGCCAAACAACACTTGAAAAAGGAGTTCAAACCAGACAACACCTGCAAAAATACTCAGGCCAAACAACACCTGCAAAAGTGCTCAGGCCAAACAACACCTGCAAAAGTGCTCAGGCCAAACAACGCTTGAAAAAGGAGTTCAGACTAGACAACACCTGCAAAAGTGCTCAAGCCAAACAACACTTGAAAAAGGAGTTCAGACCAGACAACACCTGCAAAAATGCTCAGGCCAAACAACACCTGCAAAAGTGCTCAGGCCAAACAACGCTTGAAAAAGGAGTTCAAACCAGACAACACCTGCAAAAATGCTCAGGCCAAACAACACCTGCAAAAGTGCTCAGGCCAAACAACGCTTGAAAAAGGAGTTCAGACTAGACAACACCTGCAAAAGTGCTCAAGCCAAACAACACTTGAAAAAGGAGTTCAGACCAGACAACACCTGCAAAAGTGCTCAGGTCTAACAACACTTGAAAAAGGAGTTCAGACCAGACAACACCTGCAAAAGTGCTCAAAGTGCTCAGGCCAAACAACGCTTGAAAAAGTTATTCAGACCAGACAACACCTGCAAAAGTGCTCAGGTCTAACAACACTTGAAAAAGGAGTTCAGACCAGACAACACCTGCAAAAGTGCTCAAAGTGCTCAGGCCAAACAACACTTGAAAAAGGTATTCAGACCAGACAACACCTGCAAAAGTGCTCAGGTCTAACAACACTTGAAAAAGGAGTTCAGACCAGACAACACCTGCAAAAGTGCTCAGGCCAAACAACACCTGCAAAAGTGTTCAGGCCAAACAACACCTGCAAAAGGTATTCAGACCAGACAACACCTGCAAAAGTGCTCAGGCCAAACAACACCTGCAAAAGTGCTCAGGCCAAACAACACTTGAAAAAGGTGTTCAGACCAGACAACACCTGCAAAAGTGCTCAGGCCAAACAACACCTGCAAAAGTGCTCAGGCCAAACAACGCTTGAAAAAGGAGTTCAGACTAGACAACACCTGCAAAAGTGCTCAAGCCAAACAACACTTGAAAAAGGAGTTCAGACCAGACAACACCTGCAAAAGTGCTCAGGCCAAACAACGCTTGAAAAAGTTATTCAGACCAGACAACACCTGCAAAAGTGCTCAGGTCTAACAACACTTGAAAAAGGAGTTCAGACCAGACAACACCTGCAAAAGTGCTCAAAGTGCTCAGGCCAAACAACACTTGAAAAAGGCACACTGGCCAAACAACATGTTAATTGGAAGATACACAACAATACAGCTGGTGCTGACATCCCTTTCATGTCAGAAATATACCTGGGTGAACATCTTGACACACCTGGACACAGGTGTGTATCCATGGTAACCACCTGGTCTCATGACATGTTATTTACTTGTATATTTTCATACTGAGGCTAAGCAGCCTCAGAGAGTGCCTTCTGTACCATCATTGTACACCTTATCTTAGCTATTATGTATGTCAAATATAATGAAATCACATCAATCATTTTATCTCAAAATTTTGACAGAATAGTTATATATTCTACCAATTACACATTTACGTATTTCATTAATATAGTATATCAGGGCTCTCACAGCCCATTTTGGGACTGGGGCCCGGTGCCCTTAGAATTGGGAAAAATAACGGCATTTTCCTAAGAATTGGGAAAACTTTGGGTCTAAATTGGGAAAAAAAAAGATACTATTTTGCATTGGGAATTCGGCCCCAATCTGGCAGATCGAGAGCCCTGTATATTATAAAAAGTTGACTTATTGCAGGGATGGACAATACATATATACATCGATCCCTGCCCATTGGTTACATTTATGAATTCTCCTAAGCTGTATTTGATATATATATGTACAACAAATGTGTTGTTTTTGCCGTTAATACTAGACTACATAGTAGCTATTGATTTATGTCTCAAGTATAATAATTGAGAAATACTGCATATTAATTATATGATACGTATATATTTGCATGTTTATTGTGCTACATGGGAAGGTTGACGGTATTGTATAACATGCATGTGTGCATGTGTTACTGTGAAATTTGCATACTTCCCTTTAGAAAAAGTTCTGCTCTGTGTTTTTGTTTGTTTTTCCTACCATATCTTTCATTCTGTATTTCCTGTGCAGAATTAAGTTGTAGGCACAGGGAGCATGAGATATCTGATTTGTATGTTTGACAATCGTTTATGTAGAGATTAAAAAGCTATACACAACGTATTTACTGACAAGCACAAAACTGTAGCAAATAAATCATGGAATGCATGATGAAAGCAAAATGTAAGTAAAAATAGTAATATACTTATTCATCACAGTATTTGCCAGTAAGTATAAAAAATGTGAAACATGTAGCAAAACCACACAAACAATCACATTTCATACCTTACAGGTAAGGCTGGCCATCTTCCTGCCTTATCCAGGTAAATACACAGACCAATTAACTAATTAGTGTCCTGTTACAAGCACTAACCCCTCTGACCGATAGTTTGCCTTCTTTAGGTGTGTACAAGGTAACCCAGGGCATTCGGGACTCAACAGCAATTAATTATGTAATGAATATCGCATTTCAACAAACGTTTTATGTTTGGATTAAAACGATTTTCCTTTTTTAAACAAAACTTGAAAAAAATTGAAAAGATTTCCCATCAATGAGCGAGTACAAGACGAAAATCACAAAAAAAAAAAAAATTATATAGAATAATATTGTTTTCAGCTACACGAAAGTTGTCACTATATGTTGATATAGATGTACAATGAACAAACAGAAGTTAAATGGGTGTCAAGAGTGATGACAACACGAGCAGCTCCTTTCCAATTCACGATTTTATTCGTGCAACAGTTGCTTACATGTTTCGAGTACAAGCGATCCGTCTTCAGAAGTTAAGATAAGTTAAATACACCTTACCATTCATCAAAATACTTTATGCCAATACTTATTGTCAGTGTCGGCCAGGATACGATTTAATGTCAGAATTATTATCACTGGACATCATTTATCTACTTTAAGGCTCAAACTGTTTAATAAAAAAACTTTATTTCTTAGTCGTTTTAAGGTGCTGGATATGCTTATTCAATTAATTATAGCCAAGATAATCAAATATAGCCAATTTAATAAAATATAGCCAATTATCAAATATAGCCAATTTAATAAAATATAGCCAATTTAATCAAATATAGCCAAGTTAATTTACACAGTCTTCATGAAAACTACTAATGAATGTGTCTGTTGGCGGAATTGATGTCACAAATGATCGACCAATGAGAATCCTTGATTTTCAGGAGGGAAATAACTCTAGTTATTCTAATTTTCCCAGGTGTTTAAAGGTAGAAATAATGCTACCTATATATATGGTGTAATACACGGATCACTTTTTTAAGACATTATCTAATGATTTTTCATAAGTTTATTTTTTTTGAATGCTGATGACCTTCAACATACTGACATGTATTGCAGGAGACAAAACAAGGATTTTAAACAGATGTAAATTACAAACATAGGGCAATCATTTATGGTAGAATGGAATTTGATGGCACAATTGTTGATGTTATCGCCATAGTAACTGGGCCTGTTTTCCTGATATATTTTTAAAAAATCACATTTGTGGAGTAATAATGAACAATGTAAACAGACATATCATAATGACCTCTGTATTGGAATAGGATTTAATGCCCAATGGACAAAAGACAGGTTCTTCACTGTGTGTCTTATGGTTGTAGGAAATGGTCAAACGGCAGCAACTTAACGAGAACTTTCTATCTGTACAGTCGAGGGACGATGATGTAAATGTTATATGAACATGCAACACATTACGTTGTTGATGTAAAATAACGTTGAAAGATCTGCATTTAATGTGTTAGCTGTTATTTTGAAAACAGATACCACTGGATATGGACAACACAATCCTCTTTACTGGGTAAAATTTTTCACCACAATCAAATAGTTGGAAAAGTATGATGGAAAGATTGTAGTAAATAGTGTGTTGGTGACTGATCTATGTAAATATATGATCTAAATTTGACCTGCTGGTATGGGTTGCAGCCCTTGTAAGCTAAATGCATAATGAAAGCTGATTTGATATGTAAACCTGTCAGCTGAAGACACGAACAAACACAGCAGAAAGAAGCCCAGAAACCTGAATTAGAAAGGGCCAGAACTGCACCTTAAATTAAAATTTTCACACAGGATTAAGACAACACTGTAGGACTGTAGTGTGAAGCTTGACACCAAATTTCAGGGATTATACCTGACTATAAAGTCAAAAAAATATATATTCTTTGCGCATAGGAAATAACTTCATGAAATTTGGATTTTTTTGACTGAATTAAAATTTAATCTGTATTTTGAAGCCATGCACCAAATTTAGTGATAATCTTCTAAGCAAACTGGAAAAATTGCTAATATTGTCTCAGGACAGCAAACTGGGAAAACTGCTAATAATGTCTCAAGACAGCAAACTGGGAAAATTGCTAATATTGTCTCAAGACAGATGAAGCCCCCCATCCTTTCTCCTAGTGGTGTAAAGAAAGGTCGACTCATCAACATAGAGCGATAACTTTGCTCTCGATGACAACAGGTTGATAGGATATTTCCAAGTCAATAACTATGGCAACAGTTGGTAGTTTCTTAGCGTAATTTTGTATAAAATAAATAACATGACAATATAATCAAGTGTAACTAATATCGCTGTCCAACACACTTGATTGTATAAACATTTTACATTTTTTCAGCTATGACATCTATTAAATTGGGTCTTTTATTTCTGGGTTTGAAAATATATTTTAGATGTAAAAAACTATTGTAATAGTATCGCAATTATAAATTGACTAACTCATTAATATCTCAATAGTGATCTTACTATCGCAATACTATTGTTGATAGCTTTTTGGCCTCAATAATTACCGCAACTCCCCCCACCCCCCCACCACAACACCTACTCGCCCTCCACCTGATACTGTTCATTCCTTGTCTATATAAGTAATGGTTACAGGCTTGTAAAGGTTACAGGCTGGTAAAGGTAAAAAGTTGCTCTTTGTTACTCTTCACTCCTTGTCTATATAAGAAAAGGTTACAGGCTGGTAAAGGTTACAGGCTTGTAAAGGTTACAGGCTGGTAAAGGTAAAAAGTTACTTTTTGTTACTCTCTATTCCTTGTCTATATAAGTAAAGGTTACAGGCTTGTAAAGGTTACAGGCAGGTAAAGGTAAACGTTACTCTTTGTTACTCTCTATTCCTTGTCTATATAAGTAAAGGTTACAGGATTCAAGATATGTACACTTTAGATCATAAATGTTGACAGATTGATATCCACTAAACCTGATGAACTGTAGAAGTCCTGGAGATTTACACACTACCAACACACACAGGGTTTGTTCACCTCTGTGGTCTCACACTGATCTCAAGTCTCCAGGGAAAAAAACCTCAGGTGTTATCGCAGATAGAATTTTACACAAGACGTTTAAAACCCAACACTCTAAACAGCCACAAGTTTAAAAGTGACTTTACTAACAAGATTAAGTAACAAAAACATATACTGAACACACATGTACGTAAAACAACGGTGTCAATTTTTTTTGATAAATCATTTTGAATTGTTTTAAAAACTTTAACCTGTTAGCTTCATTCTAAATAAAAAGTAAACACCTTGTTTTCCCAGGTTCTTAATATCCCTTGAATTGAAACTGAACTTTTTTTTATGAATTTACCCATAGGGCATTACCTGGTATTTAAGAATTTTACATAAAATTTATCTTGTAGAAGAGGCCTACATACTAATGAATTTTTTCCCCCCAAAAATAATGATGTTACAAATTTCTTCCTCAAAACAGAGTTTGACGTTCTCATTAGGAATAATTAGTGATTGATAACGAATTCCTTAAATGCATGGTTCTATACTATAAGTTAGTTTACGACCAGCTGTCTGCACAGATAAAAGGCCTTCACACAATGTGTCAGATTCTCGTCGGCTGTAAGATCGAAAGGTCGTGCTAGTGGACGTAAAACCAGTTAAAATAAATACATGAATAAGTGTCAGATTTCTTTAAATTGCTTGTGACATATTTTCAAAACTGAAAGCAAGAAGTAATATTTTGCTTATTGATGAAAGGATTGCACATTATAATTATTGACTAGGAAGCCTTCAAGTTGCACATTTTTCGGTTTAGATTCATCGGTTTCTATTAGGGAGCAATTTAAATTTTCTGACCCCGGTAGATTCTTGATTGTCCGTATCAAAATATAACACACGTCCTATCAAAGTAGGTGCAAAATTATTAGGCCTGTGCTAACCTCTGACCATTAAATCATCACTTCGCACATTCAGTCCCCATTCCTTGTAAACTCTGGCCCCTGTAAACTCTAACCCTTGTTAACTCATGAACTCTTTAACCTCTCGCCCTTGTTAATCTCTGGACTCTAGATCTGTAACCTCCGACTCTGTTTATGCAAATCCGGGATGCTTTAACCTCTGACCCTTGCTACCCCATGTCTTCTGTAAGTTCTGACCTTTGTTAACCCCTGGATTCAGCAATCCTGGGAACTTGTTAGTGCTTTTTAGAGCCAATTTATATATAAACCACATGTTCTCAGCATATCAATTTCAGTTTCAATTTCTTTTGTTTATTTCTACAGTCAAGTTGAAGGAGTTTATAATTATATACAATTTTTAGTATTGAACAGTATTTAAAATCATTTATTTTTAAAACAATATTTCATTTCCAAAAGTTTCAAAATTTATCCGTTTCATCTCTCCTAACTTTGGAATATTTGTCATCAATAATTTCATTCATTGCTACAGATGAATACAGTGGGTCAACCATTGGTCTACAAAGTAGTAAAATGAAATTTCAATTCTTAGTAAATATGTAATTTAAGAACATTTGGTGATGTAGGAAATTTCCACACATTTCCCTCTAATGTAATTAAAAACTGTCACAAATACACAAATTCAAATAAAGCATGTAGTTGTTACATATGTGCCATGCAAAACCCGAGTCTGTGATCAAAACATTGCAGAGACCTGAATTGAATCTAATCCATGCTATATATATTGATACATGATTTAATGTGTAGAAGAACTATTCAGAAAAATTAACTTGGACCAGCGCCTGTCCATGCCGGAAACTACATTTTTGAGATGACCCCCTCCATCTGGCTTGCGGAGTCGTGTCAGGTCGCTCGACTGTCTGACCCCAATTAATGTACATGGGGTCACAACGGGTCACTGTCTGATGACCCAATGGGTCACGGGGTGACAACATACTATTTACAACGTAACATTCGTCAGTCATCTGTGTACGGATCACATCGATTGACACATATTGGTATGTAGACACGTGCCGGAGCTGTGTGTATGTCCATCACAACATCACACCTGTGTAATATTTACAAGTGACCCGATCAACTCTTCACATACAAAATAAGAAAGTATAAAACACACTTTCAGCAATATGGTGATCTACGATCTTGCTAGTTTACTTCGACGGAGTCGTTTCTTAACCGTGTCGTGTCGAGATTTTGCGCAATGGCGGGTTGCCCTGCATAGCACGGTCATGAACCGAGGTTAGCTGTTCACGGTGCACAGTGCAGATTCGGGGCAAATGCACATGCATTTCATCCAATGTAACTGCCAACATCGCCTAAATTATAGTCCCTTCCATTCGCTCCGTCACGTCCGATCCCACCCCAACCCTCATTTGCTGCCCCGGGGTCCTAAAAACCTGAGGGAGACGAGCTAGCACAGCTTACATGAAGACTCTCCATTACGTAAGAAATTGGGTCACAGGCATAACACATATCGCCATGTTGTTTTTGTAGCGAGGTCAGTCCTTTAGATGTTGGTTCCGACGAACAAGCCTGGATGAGTTAGAGGCAGATAACGTAAGTGTACTTACCTAGAGCTAGGGTCAGCAGTACGGCCAAACTGACCACCGCGAGACCAACCCAGGGCGAACCGTCCATCAGGCCTGTCTAAAAAAACGCACAGTGCAGTGAGCGGAGTACTGTTCTGCACTAGAACTCGGGGCGTGCACCCAACAGAGGAAGGGGCGGTGCAACACCCGGGTACATAGGCCCCGCCATCACAGGGGTTCCATTCGATCTGAGGGGAGGTAATTCCTGGACCAGCCTTGTGTTATACACTGACAACATATATTCATCAATGTATGATGTAAACTTCACACATGCACATGTACAGTATACACGTGTGCAGTCATACAACGATATCGCTGTACACACATACGGGCACATAATTAACAGTTGTCACAAACTGATTGATGTCGAGATTCACAGCTGTCGACTCGCATTTATATTATAATATCACAACACGTGTTGTACACGTACATATCGCGTCACGTGTAAGGGAAGTACTGATTTACACGTTAAAGCACATAATGTCTCTAGTTTTATCTGTTTATGATTTTGTTGTCTCTTGGATATTGAGATGTGACGCGACGCTCAAACAAAAGGCGCATGTGACGTCACGGAAACGAAATATGACGTCACGATCACTTATACGAAATTATCCATAGCACGTGATAAAAAACAAAACACATGTCTGCCGTTTATGAAATATGAAAGAAGAATATTTCTCAAGAGCGACATTTTCTGGAAAGAAAACGATAAAAAACAGACCGTAATATTATCTTGAATGGTGTGATACAACAAGATACATAACTTTTTAACAAAGACAACAAAAAAAGTACGAGATGAATGAGACCAGGTGTTCCGGAAGGGTTTACAACGGCACCGAATATGGCCACCATGTAAACCTAGACAATATTCCACGATCAATGTCGTAAACAAAATTACAACAGAATATATTTGCGGGATTTGTCGCCTCGTAAACACCAAGGGTCTTTTTGATGCGGGGTCTCCTTGTAGTAAATGGTGTTTACAACACTGAACATTAAACGGGAGGCCAGTCGCGTGCCATTTAAATAAATTGGGGTAAAATGTCAAGCCGAAGGACACGGCCACAAAGCGGTCGATTTCCCAGGTTACTGTGACATAAAACCGCCACGAGGGTTAGACCAAGCAACTTGAACAACATGTATCTAAGGAAAAAACCCTAACTATACCTGTGATCGTGATTTAAGGGTGCTGAACGTTTAAAAATCACACAAGAAGCACATTATACTTTTCAATAGACTATGTCAAGATGGTTCTCCAGGTGTTGACGTCGTTTTCGTGGTATCGCACCCACGCCTTGAAGGGACCAAATGGTTAGGTTTCACAACTGATAAAACAATACAATATTTAAATATCTGTTGAAAGTTGTGTACTTTCATTAAATTATCATATTTAAGGGATCTACTTTTACAAATAGTATAATTTTAAGTATTACAACGCTAGCTAACGAAATCGAACGCATGGGTTGGAGGGGGGGTAATGAAATCTAACCAGTTAGTCCCTTTAATGTTAAAGTCGTGAGATCGGGAAGCCGGGTGGTTACGATAAAGAAAGGGAAACTTCTCGAAGGGAAAATTGACTCTGTATACTTATATAAAACATCTTATGATCTGTTCAGATAGAAGTTGTTTTGTGACAATAGCCTGCTGGGATAACCTGGCCACCACGCACACAATTTCATTCCCAGTATACTGAAATATGGCGAGGGCGATACTGGAATGAAGTATGGATAGTCAAACTATTCACTAATGTTTTAGATTGTTTTTCCATCAGCGAATATGCATGATTCAACGAAAGGTCTGTGGGTTCTTCAAACTCCGCGTTTCCCCTTCCAATTTAAAAAGTAGATTTTTGTAGAAACAATACTATTCTCACAAGTATTTTAGTTTTGATGTCGATGCCTTTTCACTCTTTCATCTTGTTTTCTGAGTTAATTGATGATGTTTGTCTTTAAATGTCCTCTGTTTATACAAATTTATTTATCGTTCAACGCCTTTAAATTCCTTTTTGTATGTTTGAAATTACTAAACTTGCAAGATAATAGCCTTGTTGTATCAAGTCCAAATACCTGGTCTCTTAAAATAAACATATTGCTTTATAATTCAGTTGAAGTTATATTTTTTACTCTAAAATATCAAGAGATAAGTACTAGGTACTATCGTGTATACTATACAGAAACTTAAATGAGTTTCCAGTTCACATAAAATTTAATGAAACGAGTCTTTGGCAGGTTCTAATTTATAATATGAAAGTAGAAATGTCGAAGACAAAATCAAACGGAGGCAGCCATCTGGTTGCGCCATTTTCAATTCATGCCGTAACGTCATTTTCTATGTTATGATATCACCATGGAAACACCCCGGAGTAAATTAGGCGCATAAATGCAAATATATGTCACGTTGGAAAATCTATTTGGTAACAAGAGTATGATGTGATAAAAATAAATTTAAATGTGATAAAGGATTGCTAATAATTTATCTATCCCTTTTTACTTTATCTAAAATATTTCTTAATCCACTGCAGGAGAGAAAAACGTGACGTCATATCATTACTGTAAACTAAAGCAAATGAAAAGTATGATGTTTTCGTTTTAGATAAAATCATCTTACACATGACCTTTATCACACTGAACTTAAGTGGAAATTGGAATAAATATTTTGTCATCCCACTCTCCAATTAGCAGCTTATCATAAATACATTTCTGATTTGTCGGACACACGTGCTCTTGCTTTGCTTGTTTTTTTTTTTAACCATTTTGAAGACTTGACAGCTGTTTCCCGTACAATAAGACAGCTAATTTGATAAAGTGTTATATATTTCTTATTGATGTTTTAATAATTAACTAAGGAGTCAGGAAAATTGTAATATTACTCGATTCATTGTAAACCACAACACGCTTCTCGTGTAATTTTCAATACAATGTACACAGCGAGCTGAATAACGTTTAAGTGATTTAAGATTGGAAAACTAGGCCTGGCGGCTAAGATTAAAACTGAGATTGGTACAATGAAATGAGATTCGGTTACGTTTTAAAGGCTGGGTTTGTGTAATGTAATACTTACTTTCTTTTTCTGAAATAAAAACTTGTTCTGTATACATGTTTGCATTATCACACGAAGAAAACAATATTGTGACACGGGGAACACAGTATTGTCACACGGGGAACACAGTATTGTCACACGGGGAACACAGTATTTTGTCACACGAGGAACACAGTATTGTCACACGGGGAATACAGTATTGTAACACGGGGAACACAGTATTTTGTCACACGGGGAACACAGTATTGTCACACGGGGAACACAGTATTGTCACATGGGGAACACAGTATTGTAACACGGGGAACACAGTATTGTAACACGGGGAACACAGTATTGTCACACGGGGAACACAGTATTGTAACACGGGGAATACAGTATTTTGTCACACGAGGAACACAGTATTGTCACATGGGGAACACAGTATTGTAACACGGGGAACACAGTATTGTAACACGAGGAACACAGTATTGTCACACGAGGAACACAGTATTGTCACACGGGGAACACAGTATTGTCACACGGGAACACAGTATTGTCACACGGGGAACACAGTATTGTAACACGGGGAACACAGTATTTTGTCACACGAGGAACACAGTATTGTCACATGGGGAACACAGTATTGTAACACGGGGAACAGTATTGTAACACGGGGAATACAGTATTTTGTCACACGAGGAACACAGTATTGTCACATGGGGAACACAGTATTGTAACACGGGGAACACAGTATTGTAACACGGGGAACACAGTATTTTGTCACACGAGGAACACAGTATTGTCACACGGGGAACACAGTATTGTCACACGGGAACACAGTATTGTCACACGGGGAACACAGTATTGTAACACGGGGAACACAGTATTTTGTCACACGAGGAACACAGTATTGTCACATGGGGAACACAGTATTGTAACACGGGGAACAGTATTGTAACACGGGGAATACAGTATTTTGTCACACGAGGAACACAGTATTGTCACATGGGGAACACAGTATTGTAACACGGGGAACACAGTATTGTAACACGGGGAACACAGTATTTTGTCACACGAGGAACACAGTATTGTCACACGGGGAACACAGTATTGTCACACGGGAACACAGTATTGTCACACGGGGAACACAGTATTGTAACACGGGGAACACAGTATTTTGTCACACGAGGAACACAGTAATGTCACATGGGGAACACAGTATTGTAACACGGGGAACAGTATTGTAACACGGGGAACACAGTATTTTGTCACACGAGAAACACAGTATTGTCACATGGGGAACACAGTATTTTGTCACACGGGGAACACAGTATTGTCACACGGGGAACACAGTATTGTCACACGGGGAACACAGTATTGTAACACGGGGAACACAGTATTTTGTCACACGAGGAACACAGTATTGTCACACGGGGAACACAGTATTGTCACACGAGGAACACAGTATTGTAACACGGGGAACACAGTATTTTGTCACACGAGGAACACAGTATTGTCACATGGGGAACACAGTATTGTAACACGGGGAACACGATATTGTAACATGGGGAACACAGTATTTTGTCACACGAGAAACAGTATTGTCACACGGGGAACACAGTATTGTCACACGGGGAACACAGTATTGTCACACGAGGAACACAATATTGTAACACGGGGAACACAGTATTGTCACACGAGGAACACAGTATTGTCACACGAGGAACACAGTATTGTCACACGAGGAACACAGTATTGTAACACGGGGAACACAGTATTTTGTCACACGAGGAACACAGTATTGTCACATGGGGAACACAGTATTGTCACACGAGGAACACAGTATTGTCACACGAGGAACACAGTATTGTCACACAGGGAACACAGTATTGTAACATGGGGAACACAGTATTGTAACACGGAGAACACGATATTGTCACACGGGGAACACGACATTGTCACACGAGGAACACAGTATTGTCACACGAGGAACACAGTATTGTCACACGGGGAACACGACATCGTCACACGAGGAACAAACTATTGTCACACAAGGAATACGACATTGTCACACGAGGAACACAATATTGCCACAACAATGTTTTATGAACTACTAAGTTTCGAGGAACACTTGTTTTTTTGCAATTGATATGATATTTTGGTTTGTTCCCAATATTACAATATTTCTGTGTAGTTCGATGCCGATAGCTGACGGAAAGACTGTCTGAAACCTTTTCCTTGTGTGAAAATAAGACTGACGTGCTTAATGCTCGTTGATGTGATGTCCATGGCGCTTATCAACGAAGCAGAAGACGCTTACCCTCCGCGAATGCCTGGTGTTGTCCCCTATGTTTTTAAAAGTAATTTTCTTATAAACCCATTTCTCATTCAATGACATCGTTTCCTTTATTTTGAGTGATAACAACGGTTCTATTTACATCCAGATTCGAGATAAATATCTTCTGTAATGTGATGTACGACACTTTAGGTTTGTTTGTATAAAAATACATATTTAACCATGGGACTTATGGTTGGGTTTTAAAAATTCGGCCATCATCATTAACTTTAATTCAAATAAATAACCGGAAAGTAAGATGTATGACGCTTTTCCGTGACGGAACACCTGTTTCAGTTCATTGTCTTTGCCGGTCTAAAAATACATGACTAATGACAACAGATAAACGTGTATTCGGGGTCACCGTGTCTAAATATGGAACATGTACGTCCGGAACGTGGTGTGTTTATCGTGATTGTCATTGATGATATTACAAAGCTAGGAAATCTACAATAAAATGTCAAACAAAAGATTCATTTAATGGCCGGATTAATATGTGACCTCATTAAGATAATACCCTATGCCCTATGCATATCTCCAGCACTATCGAGTCGGGCTCTGTGACACTTAACACTATCGTGTAGCTCATTGGCTGTATTCATCATCGCCGGCTCAAGCATGAATTTTGTGCTCAAGTCTTATGTCTTGTTTAAGTTAAAAATTAATAGATAAGGCTGATTTTGCCAAAGATTAAAAAAAATTGAAAGGACTTCAAGTCAAAGTTAAATTCAATGTTTATATTTGAAATTTGTGTATGTATATATATTATTTTATATGATTTAGGCAAATTATAAAAAAAGTTTGCTTGAGTAAAAAATCTATGCTAGAGCATGATACTGGTTTCATGAATACGGACCCTGCAGCTGGTGTTGTTGACCAGTAATGTATATGAATAATTGAATTAAAGGACACTCGCTACTAGAATTATGTTATTAAAATGTGTATTGGAAAAACAAACAAACAAACAAATAAATACATAAATACATAAAAAAAAAAGTTATATCATGATATCAATAGCCGTTGTCTAACATAGATCATCAACATTTAATCATTTAACATTTTTGGTCCAATTTTTCAATTTTTCGGTATCAATGCATGCTTATACCAAGTTTTGAAATATGATATAAGTTACAGCTGATCTGACTGGATTACATTCAGTTGTTTATAAATTGATCCACTTGTGCGGTGTATGATATAGTTGCGTTTGAAGTCGGGGGAATCCCCATGATTTAGTGCAGGTCCGTAGAAATAACACATGATTTCTCTGGTAATTGGTATTTGGATGTAGTAAATTGAGATTACCTATCCGAATTGATCGAAATGAAAAATAAATTTCCATCGTTGGTCATTTTTAGGTCGAATCGGGCGATTAAACGCCATACCACTTTACAAAAATATTTGAATGATTCTTGAAAAAAAATTAAGATTCTTTTTCCACAAATTCATGAAAGATGAAATTAAAATCAGGTAGTCAAAAATAGAGCATATTTTAGGACGCGTTGGAATTTCAAATATTTCGGCGTTGTGTGACTTTAATTGTCAAATTGAATGAGGAAGGCAATTTCGTTTTAGGATTTTAGCACTATTTCATCACATAAATAGATTTACTGAAAGAGGAATGGGATTGCCTTTTAGAAAATTATTGAATGCCCGATTTCCAAAAGTCAGTATGAACGAATTTACAAATCTGCACTCAAACCACAATTGTTCCCAAAGCCCAAACTCAACTGGACCCGTATTCATGAAATTGAATTAAATTCCCAAACTCAACTGAAATCGGTTTCATGAAATTGAATTCAATTCCCAAACTCAACTGAACCCGGATTCATGAAGCTCAATGTTCAAACTCCAAGTTTTTTGTTCTGAATTATTCTTTCTCGCATCTCAGATATATGTATGGTTAGTAAGTCCGCCACCACGAAGGAAATCTATCTTGTACATGGGCGAAACCATACTCAAGCTAACTTCAAAACGTGCTCATAATCGTACGTAGAGAATAATTTGTGAATACGACTTGCGAGTGAGTTTAAACTAGGTGAGTACGAAAATGAAATTTTGAGCACAAAGTTTGAACACAAGTACGGTGCTAATTAAATCATAACTCATACTGATTTTTAACCATTAGACAAACAGTTTTTTAAAGACGGAATTCCATATTATTTCTTGAACATTTCAAAACATTTTATTAATACAAAGTGTTAATAGGATTAGACAGCAGGCTAGTGCCTATATAAGTCTTCTCCTGGGTCAACACAGGTGGTCAATTACAGTTACACTGATCAGATTCAAACACACATACATACTCCCTCTCTTTCACACTCACAAACCTACATACTTACATGTACATGTATAGCATACAGTAACTTACAGTGGATACATACATACAAACACACATATAGACATACATATATACACACACCCTCACACGCACATACACACCCTCTCTCCCATACACACCCTCACTCACACATACAGATATATACACAGAGAAACCTTAGAAGGGAGATAACTCTTACTTAATTTTGTATATAATTCAAAATACAAAATAATCTGATCTGAAATATTTTAACTGAATTAATACACTTACGGTACACTTGCTCCTCCATACTGACAGGAATATTGGGCCATGAGAGTCCATAGTAATAAAGTTGACCCTCATCCTATCTAATGGAGAAGCAAGTATACCTGAACGTGCATTACTGTAGAATAGAATTATTTTTTTCCAAAATATAGAGGATTTTCTGCTTTAACATTAGAGAGTTATATCCCTATTTTAGGAATAAATGATAACTAGAATATCAGAATTCTTCAATATCTAACCAAGTATACAAATTCATATTCATAATTTATAATTTTAAAAACTTTTATAATTTGCAAAATCTTTTTGTGCCAATAATATAGCTAATTACAGAGGCTAATATTGATTTATCAACATTAATATCACAATCTTGGCAGCCGTTAAGAATAAAATCTAATTCATAATGAGGATGATCATGTTGATATAGAGAATGATACAAATCTTGATGGTAAGTTACATATCTTGGACATTCAAAGAAATAATGTTGTACAGTTTCAAGTGGTGCACCACAAGCACATGAGGGGTATTCTATCAAGTGATTATTATGTAAATCAAAGTTGAGAGAGCTAGCTGAGTTCCTTAGCTGACAGAGGATAATATTGTATTTTCTTTGTCCATATTCTTTAAAAACAACACTAACATTAGCATTATTATTTACATATAGATTTCTATCAAGTAATTTCTTAAATTGGCCAGTGGAGTGAACGTCAATCAAGGAGTCGCCGATTTTATTGAATTCACAGATCATATGTGGGAAAAAACTATTGCAATAACTAACAGTGCGACAATATGGTTCATAAAAAATTCTATTATTTCTAAGTTGGTATCTTGATTCATTAGGATTGTTTAAATATGGTTGTATGATATCATATAAATAATCTGGTGATTCTTTGTTTAAAATTTTGTACATTAAAGTCATTTTATGTTTTTTCCTTCTGTCACCTAAAGAAACCCAGCCCAGTTCTGAATACAGTTTTTCACTGGATGTACCTCTGCGTAACCCAGTTATAATCCTTGCTGCCTCAAGATTAATTGATTCTAATAGGCTCTTGGCATATTCTGGACAGTTGTCCCACACGGTATCAGCATATTCAAGAATTGGTCTAATATGGGATATAAAGTATGGAAAGAGATTTTCTGTCAATTTTATTTCTCTATATTGCTTTACACGTTTACCAAACACCCAAGTATGTTTAGTTTTTATTCTTATAGTTTCATATCTTTTTAAACATATGTACCATTTTGGGTTACTATCAAAACGACAAAAGAAATATTGATTTTTTAAAATTTTTCATTTGGGAGAAAAAAAAAAAATCCAGAGATTAGCTCAAAATGTCCTTTGTATGTAACATGTAAATCAATATTCCCACATTTTTTTTCGATTTTTTTTTTCTGTGAACTAAAAATTATAAAATTATGAAAATTTACCTCCTCTTCTCCATTGCGATAGTTTAGTTGGTTACGGTGTTAGCTAACGTCACCTCAGGTGAAAATCTGAGGTGTGTGGTTTGACATTTGACGAGCCTCCCGTATGGTGTTCAGTTAAAAATGATCACGGCTAACCATGAGGCCATTAACCTGGCAAACATACAAAAAGTCCATGGAACGTGATCTTGATAATTTGACTACAAAGAGTTTGTGAATTCACACAAAGTCAATACTTGCAAACTTGAAATCTACCCCTCATACATTCTACAACACAACTACCATGACCTAAGACTTATTGCTTGTTGACCAAAGAAATTTTAAGATTTCAACACACACTTGACCCCAGTGACCTTGAAAGTAAATCAAGGTCAACCATTTAAATGAACTTGATAGTTCTTCATACCAGCGTTCTACAAACCCAATATTATTAGTTATGTAGTTTGCTAGTGACCCCCTACAGGAATATAGGGGTTCGCCCGAATCCCCCTACCAATCTGACTGAACCCCTATATTCCTGTAGGGGGTCACTAGCAAACTACATAACGAATTTATTGCACCAAGGACCCATTTAAATATATATATAATACGTCCCATCACATTTCCTGGCATCCATGTAAAAATGGCCAAGACATTCGTCCAGTCGGACTACATCGTAATCTTCAAAATCTGGGTTTTGCTGCTTTTCCACCAAATAATCTTTGAACACTTTAGCGGCCAACTTATTAGCTTTTAACGTCTTATCAGCGTTAAGTGCCAGGCGTTTTTTTTCCTTGTCTGCAGCTGTCGTCTGCCCGAACCGCCCAGCCATTTTTGATCCGAGTCAAATAGGTGCTTCGTGTAGGGGAAACAACTCGTACTAGATAATAGCAACTTCTAGGATTCACTCTAGCCAATATTCCGACACGGAACAGAATGTGAATATCGCCAATCTGTGATTTGAAATTACGAAGTGACGCCTTTCAGAGATAATGGATGGCGGCCATTGCCCCCTATATATTCAGCTGCCCCCTATAGATTTATAGGGGGCAAGCAACGTCCAATCAGATCAATGCATTCTAGTCCGAGGTGCAATAAAAGGTATTAACAAATTTAGCCCTGTTACCATGAAACTGGGTCAAGGATATTCATACAAACAAAAGTAGCCCTACATCTCAGTATGCTATGGGTGAAATATCAGCACCCTGGGCCTTTTGGTTACTGAAAAGAAGTTGCTTGATTATCTAAATATTTAACCCCTTGTTACCTTGAAACCCCAACAAGTTCAGTCACTTGATTAAATGTGTGAGCTTTTTATCCAATTTTATTACAGAACGAATATATAATTAATATCCTTAAAAATCCTGGACCTTTAGGTTACAAATTGTTATTTTCCTATTTAACATATAACAAGTGAAATCCCCCTCCTACCTGTAATGAAATGGGGGACTAGGGGCTATGAAATTTACAACTTTGACAAAGCACCTTGAAACATGTCCATCTGTGGAAATTAATTCTACGGTATCTTGATCTGGAGATTTCATGAAATATAATCAATATTTTGCCTTTTGGGAGCCACCTTTCAGGCCAGGGTTGGAATCCTACATTTACAAAGTTTGTCAATGACCATGGAACCTTTCTGCAAAATTTTATTGATATTACTCAGCTGTTTTTAAGAAGTCAAAAATGTAAAAATGTTACCAGAGGACAACAGGTGATATACAGATAGATCAGAGGACAGGTATGAAAGTGATCCAAATTTTTCCGAAATTTTGATAAACTTTACAATGATCAAAACAAATAAACAGAACTAATTCTTTAAATTGGATCTGAAACCGTATCGAACAAGAGGCCCACGGGTCTGAATATAAAGAACTATAGATGGATGAGGCCAAATAGGCCTAAAATAAATTGCTCAGCTACTCTACAGCAAGATATGGTTGGTTCATAAAAAACATTTTCTGCAAACTTAAAATCATATTCTTTATGCATGCCAGTACACAAATGCCATTTCTCCAGACCTATTGCTTGTTATAAAAAAGAATTTAAGATCTCAACTCACTTAACCCACAAGATCTTGAATACAGGTCAAGGTCAATTATTTGAACAAATTGGTAGCCCTTCATACACTTATATCAGAGAACCAATATCAACAGACAGGACTTTTTTGTTATTGAGAGGAAGTGGTTTGAATATTCTAACACATTTGACCCCTGTGACCTTTAAAAAGAGAAAATGTCAATCACATGAATAAAATTGGTAGCCCTCCTTTCCAGCATGTTATGGGCCAATATCAGCACTCTGGGCTTTTTGGTTTTTATGAAGAAGTCATTAAAAGATTTTTACACATTTTTCCCTGTGACCTTGAAAATGGGCCAAGGTAATTCAATTTATCAAACATGCTCAAGGCCCAATATCAGCCACCTTGGTCTTTTGGTTACTGAAAAGAAGGCCTTTAAAGATTTTGACATATTTGACACCTGCAACCTTAAAAGTAGGCCAAGGTCAATAATATGAACACACTTGTAAGCACTTTGTCCCAGCAGACTGGTTATCCAAAAGAAGGCCTTTAAAAGATTTTGACATATTAGACAAATGTGACCTTGAAAGTGGGTAAAGGTCAATAATATCAACAAACTTGGTATCCCTCCATCAAAGCATTATTTAGGCCAATTATCAGTATCCTTGGCCTTTTGGTTATTAATAAGAAGTAATTGAACTGAAAATTTATGCATGGTAGGCAGCTGACATCGCACATCAACTGATGAAACATGATGGCCCTAGGTCATCCTGATCTAATAAATAAGCTAAAAACGTATAATTTCGTTAGTTTTATTCATAAATTACATTGTATAATGTTAACTCATTTTCTCAGCTGTGGTATTTACAGAAATTGGCTGATAGTTTAACATTATAAATAAACTACACACCGTATCACAGAAATACTGCTACACCTACCTCATCATGCATGTCTGACATACACACTAAAACTTGTGTACATTTGCGTAAAATTCATACCAGGTTCTCTGTTAAATATATACTGTAATATGACAACCTGATTTTTATGAGTAATTGTACAATGGTTCAATCTTCCACATAGTTTTGTGTTTTTCTTCTCTTTCGGTAAAATAAAGTTTCAGTTTAATCAGGGTTTTCCTTAAGAGTCGGTCGCCGGCCAATTTGACCGGTTACTTTGATCATTTGGCCGCCTACACCAATCCAGTTCCGTAATAATGTTCCGTACACGACTACATGTACATGGCAGGCCAGCCTCCTACTTTCACTACACAGCCTACTACTAACAAAATTATGGAAAACCCTGTTAATACATTTACATCCATTCATTCTGTGGACAAACTGGTTTACCGGCACATTGGGTGTAAAATTTGCAGCATTAATCAGGATGGACCTTCAAATATTAATACAGGAATCAAAAAGACATAGTCAAATCTTGTCAGAAAGCAAAATAAGACCAGTAGGTATTTCTTTATTATGAACAACCCTGGTCAAACTGGTGAAACCAATAAACCAGTATCATCTGTTAGAGTTATCTCCCTTGAAAGATTAAAATAAAATTTTTTCCATGAATTTTTAGAGTAGATTGGGTGAAATTCTTTTAAAGGGTGTAAAATTTTACAGTAAGACCATATATCCTTAAATATATCAACATTGAATGAAGACAGAATTTTAAAATGTTTTTCATAAATCTACATCAATATCTAAATTTCTGATGGACATTCATAAAGATATTTATTGATACAGAATTCCTGATGGGATTTCATAAAATGTTTGTTAATATACAGCATTCATGATGGGTATTTATAAATGTTTGTCAATAAACAGCATTCATGATGGGTATTTATAAATGTTTGTCAATAAACAGCATTCATGATGGGTATTTATAAATGTTTGTCAATATACAGAATTTTTGATGGGTATTTGTAAATGTTTGTCAATATACAGCATTCATGAAGGGTATTTATAAATGTTTGTCAATAAACAGCATTCATGATGGGTATTTGTAAATGTTTGTCAATAAACAGAATTTTTGATGGGTATTTGTAAATGTTTACCTCAATATACAGTTATCACAACTAATAGCCTATTTATAAATGTTTGTCAATAAACAGCATTCATGATGGGTATTTATAAATGTTTGTCAATAAACAGCATTTGTGATGGGTATTTGTAAATGTTTGTCAATAAACAGAATTTGTGATGGGTATTTGTAAATGTTTGTCAATAAACAGCATTTGTGATGGGTATTTGTAAATGTTTGTCAATAAACAGAATTTTTGATGGCCGGGGCATAAAAAAGGGAGATTAATGTACAGTGATCCAATCAGTCTGTCTGATAAACTGGTTCTCATATTTGGTGAGAGGGTCTTACACCATCGAAATTCATATCAAATATGGATTTCATGCCGCAATAAGAAATATAATTCTATTAATTTGATTAGATAGCACAATAAAAAAACTATGAAAAGATAGTGTATATGTATCAACACAATATCTTTAATCTTTAAGAATTATTTTTATCTCCTTATGACGGAATTGCCAATGTCAGGGTATAGATGTCGATATGTTACCTTCTCGACCTTTGTTGTGTTTTCTCTTTCAGTAGATATTGCCTTGAGGGGCAAATCAGTACAGAAATGAAATAAAAGGTAAAACTTATTGTGATAAATTATTACGAGATAACATTGACACATAATGCTGGATCTGTAATAAAAACACTTGGCAACAGTTGTATGGATATCAGATGAGGAAATTCAATTTAATATTTTACTACAACATAATGGATTTTATTCTGTTGCTGTCTCAAATCTCACAAAAAAAAAAAAAAAATCTGAGAAATGATGTTAAGAAACATCAACAAAAATAAAGTAAAAATACTTTCATGATTATCACAGTCTCAATTCTAGAGAAGCTATCAGATCTTTGTCTTTGATAGAAATACATTTGTACAGTGATGTAAGCCTGTTAGGTGCTTTCTATCATCATAGTTAGATTGTCTTTCACACATCTACTGTTCTTGACCTTCATCCAAGAAATGTGACCTTGACACTAGTATGTGACCTTGACTCTAGTATGTGACCTTGACTCTAGGATGTGACCTTGACACTAGTCTACGACCTTGACAGTCTGTATGTGTGGTGAGACGGATAGGCTGCCTGTTTGGCCTGCGATTCGCCGGTGTAGTATCCCACTTTGTTGGTAATCTGATAATGCTACAGGAGATTTTGCAGGATGACGAGACGCTGTGGCTTGGCCAATAGTCTGCTGTAAATGGTAAAATTAATTCAAAGTTAAGTGTCCAGTTATTTGTCACAGGAAGTAGTGACTTGACCTATAGTCTTTTTACAATGTATTTTAGCATTCCTTTTTAAACTGTTGTAATCCCCCCCACCCGCCATACCCTCAAACCACTTTGCTCTGTTGAAAACAAGATATACCAGTGAAAGGTCATGTCTTCATCAATTATTCAATAGGTCCTATAACTCAAAGAAACATTCTCACAGAAGACCAACACAATATATATGGAAAGTGAAAGCAGGAAAGTGAAAGCAGGAGATCAGAAGACTAGGTTATCAGTAATATTCTCAATCATCCCTATTGATGGAAAGTTCTGCATGTTATAGAAATTTTATATTTACCTTATTAACAGATTGATGTCGCTCTACAATAACTGAGCTCATAGGTGGCGCTACTGTCGTTCCTGAAGGTCCTCCAAGACCTGAGCGGCCAGAGTCAACCTTTGCTGTCATGCGTGCAGAAATCACCTTCCCTTTGTGTGCCCCAGACACCTTACCACTGGCCTGTCAATCAAAAGTTCGACTAAGATATTTACAATGTCTCTCTGGACACCTTACCACTAGTCTAACAATGTCTCTCTGGACACCTTACCACTAGTCTAACAATGTCTCTCTGGACACCTTACCACTAGTCTAACAATGTCTCTCTGGACACCTTACCACTAGTCTAACAATGTCTCTCTGGACACCTTACCACTAGTCTAACAATGTCTCTCTGGACACCTTACCACTAGTCTAACAATGTCTCTCTGGACACCTTACCACTAGTCTAACAATGTCTCTCTGGACACCTTACCACTAGACTAACAATGACTCTCTGGACACCTTACCACTAGCCTAACAATGTCTCTCTGGACACCTTACCACTGGCCTGTCAATGTCTCTCTGGACACCTTACCACTAGTCTAACAATGTCTCTCTGGACACCTTACCACTAGTCTAACAATGTCTCTCTGGACACCTTACCACACTAACAATGTCTCTCTAACACTAGTCTCTCTCTGGACACCTTACCACTGTCTCTCTAACAATGTCTCTCTGGACACCTTACCACTAGTCTAACAATGTCTCTCTGGACACCTTACCACTAGCCTAACAATGTCTCTCTGGACACCTTACCACTGGCCTAACAATGTCTCTCTGGACACCTTACCACTAGCCTAACAATGTCTCTCTGGACACATTACCACTGGCCTTACAATGTCTCTCTGGACACCTTACCACTAGTCTAACAATGTCTCTCTGGACACCTTACCACTAGTCTAACAATGTCTCTCTGGACACCTTACCACTAGTCTAACAATGTCTCTCTGGACACCTTACCACTAGCCTAACAATGTCTCTCTGGACACCTTACCACTAGTCTAACAATGTCTCTCTGGACACCTTACCACTGGCCTAACAATGTCTCTCTGGACACCTTACCACTAGTCTAACAATGTCTCTCTGGACACCTTACCACTAGTCTAACAATGTCTCTCTGGACACCTTACCACTAGCCTAACAATGTCTCTCTGGACACCTTACCACTAGTCTAACAATGTCTCTCTGGACACCTTACCACTGGCATTAGTTTGTCATCTCTCTGGACACCTTACCACTGGCCTAACAATGTCTCTCTGGACACCTTACCACTAGTCTAACAATGTCTCTCTGGACACCTTACCACTAGTCTAACAATGTCTCTCTGGACACCTTACCACTAGTCTAACAATGTCTCTCTGGACACCTTACCACTAGTCTAACAATGTCTCTCTGGACACCTTACCACGAGTCTAACAATGTCTCTCTGGACACCTTACCACTAGTCTAACAATGTCTCTCTGGACACCTTACCACTAGCCTAACAATGTCTCTCTGGACACCTTACCACTAGTCTAACAATGTCTCTCTGGACACCTTACCACTAGTCTAACAATGTCTCTCTGGACACCTTACCACTAGTCTAACAATGTCTCTCTGGACACCTTACCACTAGTCTAACAATGTCTCTCTGGACACCTTACCACTAGTCTAACAATGTCTCTCTGGACACCTTACCACTAGCCTAACAATGTCTCTCTGGACACCTTACCACTAGCCTAACAATGTCTCTCTGGACACCTTACCACTGGCCTGTCAATGTCTCTCTGGACACCTTACCACTAGTCTAACAATGTCTCTCTGGACACCTTACCACTAGTCTAACAATGTCTCTCTGGACACCTTACCACTAGTCTAACAATGTCTCTCTGGACACCTTACCACTAGTCTAACAATGTCTCTCTGGACACCTTACCACTAGTCTAACAATGTCTCTCTACCACTAGTCTAACAATGTCTCTCTGGACACCTTACCACTAGCCTAACAATGTCTCTCTGGACACCTTACCACTGTCTAACAATCTCTGGACACCTTACCACCTAACAATGTCTCTCTGGACACCTTACCACTAGTCTAACAATGTCTCTCTGGACACCTTACCACTAGTCTAACAATGTCTCTCTGGACACCTTACCACTAGTCTAACAATGTCTCTCTGGACACCTTACCACTGGCCTAACAATGTCTCTCTGGACACCTTACCACTGGCCTAACAATGTCTCTCTGGACACCTTACCACTAGTCTAACAATGTCTCTCTGGACACCTTACCACTAGTCTAACAATGTCTCTCTGGACACCTTACCACTAGTCTAACAATGTCTCTCTGGACACCTTACCACTAGCCTAACAATGTCTCTCTGGACACCTTACCACTAGTCTAACAATGTCTCTAGTCTAACAATGGACACCTTACCACTAGTCTAACAATGTCTCTCTGGACACCTTACCACTAGTCTAACAATGTCTCTCTGGACACCTTACCACTAGCCTAACAATGTCTCTCTGGACACCTTACCACTAGTCTAACAATGTCTCTCTGGACACCTTACCACTAGCCTAACAATGTCTCTCTGGACACCTTACCACTAGTCTAACAATGTCTCTCTGGACACCTTACCACTAGTCTAACAATGTCTCTCTGGACACCTTACCACTAGCCTAACAATGTCTCTCTGGACACCTTACCACTGGCCTTACAATGTCTCTCTGGACACCTTACCACTCGCCTGTCAATCAAAAGTTCGACTAAGATATCTACAAAGTCTTGTTTTGACTACTTGAACACAAGTTTGAAATGAAGTTTCAATCATCCATATTGAACACTAAGACATGTAACAACACTTTCTTGGTAGCCTGTTCTAGATATTACATTTATCTAAAATTTCGATTAAGTTAGTCCAGTTTCAGTTTTAATTCAAAATATAAGATATTACCAGATGACATCTAATTATTACAACAGACAACATAAATTGTCATGACATTTTAGAAGAAAAAAGTCCACATTTAGGTGTGTGAATCCTAATATGAATACACTTCTGACCTTGTTGTTGAAAACTTCCACTGGGATTTCACAGGTAGAAATAGATTATGCTATATATGTGACATTGGATCTGACATGAGAAAGTCAGTATATGTACACACACTTAATGTCTGCTTAAACTGAGCCATACTGTCAGGGTATAGACAGCCTTGAGGTCTGACTGCTGATGACCTTGTCAGCAGCTTGTTTGGGGGCAAGGTCACACAATGTCTGATTTAGAAAAACTTGTGGCCTGAGAAGTGACCTCCTTGACATAGGTTTGATGGGGGTGGGAACACACACTTTCTGGACTAGATGACCTTGTGGCTGGAGTAATGATGACCTTGACAGAGGTTTGTTGGGGGTGGGAACACACCTTGTGACTTGAGAAGTGACAACCTAGACAAGAGTTTGTTGGGGATGGAGACAGATACTTACTGCCTGTTTAGACTGAGCCATACTAGACAGGGTAGATGACCTTGTGGCCTGACTAGTGATGACTTTGGCAGGAGGTTGTTGGGACCTCTGCTGGGACTGGTACACAGCCTCCTGAGGAATGGTTTTTGGTGCGCTCATATCTTTTTCTGGGATACTGGACTCCAGGTTGTCAGAGTAGGCTTGGTCTTCAGCACCTACAATTATCAAAATCTTTTAGATAAAAGCTTATTTCAACATATCTAGGAACCATATTTTTCCAGCAATAAATCGAGGTGTGACAACGTATTACCTCATACTCAAATTCAGAGGGTGGGCTTATTACAGGACAATGAGATATTGTGTTGATAAGTCTGTTGAAGAACAACAGATATGGGTGGGCTTATTACAGGCCAATGAGATATTGTGTTGATAAGTCTGTTGAAGAACAACAGATATGGGTGGGCTTATTACAGGCCAATGAGATATTGTGTTGATAAGTCTGTTGAAGAACAACAGATATGGGTGGGCTTATTACAAGCCTATGAGATATTGTGTTGATAAGTCTGTTGAAGAACAACAGATATGGGTGGGCTTATTACAGGCCTATGAGATATTGTGTTGATAAGTCTGTTGAAGAACAACAGATATGGGTGTTCTTATTACAGGCCAATGAGATATTGTGTTAATCAGTCTGTTGACGAACAACAAATATAAACGGGCTTATTACAGGCAATGAGATATTGTGTTAATAAGTCTTTTAAGAATAACAGATATAGGTGGGCTTACTACGAGGCTTATTGCTGGATAAATTTGGTTATTTCCATCATATCACCTTCTGAGGGACGAAAGTGGCTATGTGAAAGACGTTTCTAACTTTATGAAGAAAAATAATACGGGATTAAACTAAATCAACAACAAAAACCTGTAGCTTTGATCAAACTGAGGTATTTAAGCACTTTTCACACTTGAAGTTTTACTCTAAAAGATGACTGTACTACTTGCAGGTTCTATATAATGTTATATAGCGATTATTGAAAATGTACAATTTCAAAATTTGTGCCAATTTGCCAAAAAAAAAAAAAAATGATAATGCCAGAAAGTTTGATTGTGGGAAATGAAGTATGTTTACAATATATAAACTGCCCAGTATCCATCATGTCAGAGAGAAAAGGATACAAGGTTTTAAAAAGGGGATGATTTCTGGACAAATGAATACTATAACTATCATATGAAGAATTAATCACTAAACGATGACAAATTTGTGTACCTGGCTGAGGGTTTTCTCCTGACTGAAACATAGTCATGGCCTCTAGATTGAGTGCACATACACCTCTCATGAATGCCTTCTTCATGCCTTCCTCGTAATTATCTCTCTCAGTGTGAAGTTTGGACACTTCCATTCTGGATGCTTCGAGGGCTTCATTCAGCTTTCAATGCAAAAGCATTAATTCACATGTTTACTACCATCAAGAAGATACCGGTGAAAAATACATGATAGAAACAAGTTCATATTTACAATAAAAAGTAGTAACCAAATACATGTACTGAAGTAACCAAATACATGTAGTAAAGTAACCAAATACATGTACTGAAGTAACCAAATACATATAGTAAAGTAACCAAATACATGTACTGAAGTAACCAAATACATGTACTGAAGTAGAAACCAAATACATGTACTAAAGTAACCAAATACATGTACTGAAGTAACCAAATACATGTACTAAAGTAGTAACCAAATACATGTACTAAAGTAACCAAATACATGTACTGAAGTAACCAAATACATGTACTGAAGTAACCAAATACATGTACTGAAGTAACCAAAAACATGTACTGAAGTAACCAAATACATGTACTGAAGTAACCAAATACATTGTACTAAAGTAACCAAATACATGTACTGAAGTAACCAAATACATGTACTACAGTAACCAAATACATGTACTACAGTAACCAAATACATGTACTGAAGTAGTAACCAAATACATGTACTGAAGTAACCAAATACATGTACTAAAGTAGTAACCAAATACATGTACTAAAGTAACCAAATACATGTACTAAAGTAACCAAATACATGTACTGAAGTAACCAAATACATGTACTAAAGTAGTAACCAAATACATGTACTAAAGTAGTAACCAAATACATGTACTAAAGTAGTAACCAAATACATGTACTGAAGTAACCAAATACATGTACTGAAGTAACCAAATACATGTACTGAAGTAACCAAATACATGTACTGAAGTAACCAAATACATGTACTATAGTAGTAACCAAATACATGTACTAAAGTAGTAACCAAATACATGTACTGAAGTAACCAAATACATGTACTAAAGTAACCAAATACATGTACTAAAGTAGTAACCAAATACATGTACTAAAGTAGAAACCAAATACATGTACTAAAGTAGAAACCAAATACATGTACTAAAGTAACCAAATACATGTACTGAAGTAACCAAATACATGTACTAAAGTAACCAAATACATGTACTAAAGTAGTAACCAAATACATGTACTAAAGTAGAAACCAAATACATGTACTAAAGTAGAAACCAAATACATGTACTAAAGTAGTTACCAAATACATGTACGTAACCAAATACATGTACTGAAGTAGTAACCAAATACATGTACTGAAGTAGTAACCAAATACATGTACTAAAGTAGTAACCAAATACATGTACTAAAGTAGTAACCAAATACATGTACTAAAGTAGCAACCAAATACATGTACTAAAGTAGCAACCAAATACATGTACAAAAGTAACCAAATACATGTACTAAAGTAACCAAATACATGTACTAAAGTAGCAACCAAATACATGTACTAAAGTAACCAAATACATGTACTAAAGTAACCAAATACATGTACTAAAGTAGTAACCAAATACATGTACTAAAGCAACCAAATACATGTACTATAGTAACCAAATACATGTACGCAACCAAATACATGTACGTAACCAAATACATGTACTGAAGTAACCAAATACATGTACTAAAGTAGTAACCAATTACATGTACTAAAGTAGCAACCAAATACATGTACTAAAGTAGTAACCAAATACATGTACTAAAGTAGTAACCAAATACATGTACTAAAGTAGCAACCAAATACATGTACTATAGTAACCAAATACATGTACTAAAGTAGCAACCAAATACATGTACTATAGTAACCAAATACATGTACTAAAGTAGCAACCAAATACATGTACTAAAGTAGTAACCAAATACATGTACTAAAGTAGCAACCAAATACATGTACAAAAGTAACCAAATACATGTACTATAGTAACCAAATACATGTACTAAAGTAGCAACCAAATACATGTACTATAGTAACCAAATACATGTACTAAAGTAGCAACCAAATACATGTACGTAACCAAATACATGTACGTAACCAAATACATGTACGTAACCAAATACATGTACTATAGTAACCAAATACATGTATGTAACCAAATTACATGTACTAAAGTAACCAAATACATGTACTGAAGTAACCAAATACATGTACTGAAGTAACCAAATACATGTACTGAAGTAACCAAATACATGTACTGAAGTAACCAAATACATGTACTATAGTAACCAAATACATGTACTAAAGTAGTAACCAAATACATGTACGTAACCAAATACATGTACTATAGTAACCAAATACATGTACTAAGGAAATACTCGACCTTTGAGTAACCTTTGAGTTATGAATTAATTCTGTACTGTTATTATAGACATATATTTAGAAAGTTCCATCTTTTTTGGGTTTCTATTAGTTGGCCTTTAATTTAAGAGGTGTTTTTTTCCCTTTAGTATAACAGTTGTAACTGTCTTCACAACTGAACCACAAATCTGATGCCAAAAAGATGCATGTTTTGTAAAAGTTCTGGAACAGACCACAACTTTTTATGTTTTATGTTCAAAGTACAAAAATCTCTTTTTTCTTTGTGTTAATTCCATTATACAAAAGACAGAAAAGAGAATCCTTTAAGATAAGAAAATTTACAGCACAACATGTTAAATATTGAACAACTTACTAAGAGTTCTGACAATAATACAGATTTCAAACAACCCCCATCTCCAGTTCTGGTTTGTGATATATGTAGTATAACCCCTGCAGGACTCTTGATCTGCCAGATTTGGGGCCGAATAACAAATGCAAAATAGTATCTTTTTTTCTCAATTTAGACCCCAAGTTTACCCTATTCTAAGGAAAACGCCACTATTTTCCCCAATTCTAAGGGCCCCAGGCCCCAGTCCCAAAATGGGTGTGAGAGCCCTGCCCTGGGACCTGATTTTCTGTGAAAACATGTCCACAGATCTCTCTACTGCCAAATCTTACAAACTTATTATAGATGTCATACTCTCATTTCAATGAAATTCCTTGTTTTGTTGACAGTATAAGAGGGTGAAATTCACACTGATACTTACCGATGCTATCTTTGCCTCGTAGTTGTTAGTTAGGGACATACAGACTTCTTGAGCTTTACTCTGACAAGCGCGTTCCACACGGTTACGCCATTTGGACTCGATCACAGAGTGCCAGGCATCCCAAACATTGCGGGTAAGCTTTCTTTCATGGTGCTTAGCAGCCAATTGGCTGGCAAATTTCTACAAATAAAACATAACAGATTATAGCACGCCCACATTTTTTTAGGTGTATTGTGGAATGAAATTTTAGCTTACCTGAAATCAACACAAGAGTTCCCAAAAGAATGTTGGTGCCTATCATTGTCGGATTTTCATTTTCTGAAATTTTCCCTTCTTTTTCTCCCCTTCACAATATGTAGGTAATTTGAAAGAACAGAAATGATAATCCATAACTGTCAAATCAAAGATGGCCACTGTCAGCCATTTTGTTTCTCTGATCAGTCACAAAATCAAAAATCCAAAGGGGAGCCTATGTGTGGAATCTGAGAAAACTCCATCAAGTTTTTTTCAAGAAAAAATGGAAACAAGAATTTCTTAAGGATGAATGATGGACCAAAGATGAAGAGCAATATGAACAGGCAACCATCTGATGAATTTTGTTTTAAAATCCAATCCATCCTTGTAATTATTCAGAGATGCTGGAAATTTCCATGAGAAGCTGCTTACAAATTTAGCTATGTGTAATGAATATTCTTAAGTAAACTTTAGTGTTAATATCCCACAGTAAACTTGAGTGTAAATATTCTTCAGTAAACTTTAGTGTTAATATCTCTCAGTAAACTTGAGTGTAAATATTCTTCAGTAAACTTTAGTGTTAATATCCCTCAGTAAACTTGAGTGTAAATATTCTTCAGTAAACTTTTGTGTTAATATCCCTCAGTAAACTTGAGTGTAAATATTCCCTCAGTAAACTTGAGTGTAAATATTCCCTCAGTAAACGTTAGTGTAAATATTCCCACAGTAACTTAAGTGTAAATATTCCTTAGTAAACTTTAGTGTAAATTAAATATCACTAAGTAAACTCCAGTGATTAAGAAAATTTCACCTCTCGTTTCAGGTCATTATGTTTAATCTTCCATTCACTGAACTTTTTCAGCAAGTCATGGCGTTCCCGTTGTTTCTGAAGGGCATGTGTCATGTTGGAGATCACCTGATCTTTACGTGATATTGACTGTTCGTAGGTGTGCAACAACTCCTTCATGCTCTCAACCTCGTTCTGAAGGGCAGTCATCTCACTCGCATGTCTACAACCAGTTCAACATTTTATCAATAAAAGCTGTTTTATATATAAACATTTCCAAATGATTATACTGTCTGTACCTCCTGCCAACTCCTAGCTATAGACGCCATAATGGACCATCAACCTTTATTTATTATTACAAGAAACTGTGAAACAAGTCATTCCAACTTATATTATTCACTCTTGTTGGCTCCAATGCGTGGGAGGGGTCTTACTGTAGGAGCGAATCCAGTACCCAGAAAACCTCACATGGAAACAAAACAGCTTTCCAAGGTGTAAGTGCTAAGTGTAACTGCGACCATCCAGAAGTAATCATAACTGTTATTATCAAATTATTTAATATATATGTACATACCTGAACATCTAATCAGACGCAATCTTAATGCAAACAGTAAAATTCATCACTATAAATGATAGAAATTTACAAACCAGAAATAACACTTCTAATACTAATGTCAAGAATTACTACCATGTTTGTTTTCAGAAAATCCACCAGTATTAAGTACACAAACTGTATGAAACATTGACACATAACAAGAGGCCTTAATGGTCATCAGACATAAAATACAAGATTTCAAATTTTGAACTCGAGAAGAAGTCGAAAATGTGTTTTCAAGATGGCGGCCATGTTGGATTTCGAACCAACCCAAAATTAACAAACTTTGGTCAAGATCATGTCACGATCCTTTCAGATAAGTTTCAGCTCAATGAGACATGTAGAACTTGAGAAGAAGTTGAAAATGTTTACGACGGATGACGGATGCAGCCGGAAAAAGGTAATCGCAATAGGTCATCAGACCCTTCAGTCAGATGACCTAATGATATACAAATCATGTTAATCTTATACAATAAGTCTGCCATCCTGTCGGTCAACTTACTTCTCTTGTGCACGGAGCATTTGTTGTCGTCTCAGCTCTACAATTCTTATCTTCGACTGCCCATATTCTGCCTGCAAAAAGTATGACACAAATTGATGTTGTATAAAATTTAATGTTCCACTTGGTGGAGTGTCAATCTGAATAAAATTATGAAGCTTTACAGTAGTCAATACATCAAGGTCTATCAACATCGGTCAAGGTCTGAAGGTCTGCCAACATCTGTTGTCAATGTCTGAAGGTCTGTCAACATCTGTTGTCAATGTCTGAAGGTCTATCAACTTCTGTTGTCCATGCCCGAAGGTCTGTCTGTTGTCAATGTTTGAAGGTCTGTCAACATCTGTTGTCAATGTCTGAAGGTCTGTCAACATCTGTTGTCAATGTCTGAAGGTCTGTCAACATCTGTTGTCAATGTCTGAAGGTCTGTCAACATCTGTTGTCAATGTCTGAAGGTCTGTCAACATCTGTTGTCAATGTCTGAAGGTAAGTAAATGTCTATTGACAACACCTGAAGGTAAGTAAATGTCTATTGACAATATCTGAAGGTAAGTAAATGTCTATTGACAACACCTGAAGGTAAGTAAATGTCTATTGACAACACCTGAAGGTAAGTAAATGTCTATTGACAACACCTGAAGGTAAGTAAATGTCTATTGACAATACAAGAAGGTAAGTAAATGTCTATTGACAATAACAGAAGGTAAGTAAATGTCTATTGACAATACAAGAAGGTATGTAAATGTCTATTGACAATACAAGAAGGTAAGTAAATGTCTATTGACAACACCAGAAGGTAAGTAAATGTCTATTGACAATAACAGAAGGTAAGTAAATGTCTATTGACAATACAAGAAGGTAAGTAAATGTCTATTGACAATATCTGAAGGTAAGTAAATGTCTATTGACAACAACAGAAGATATGTCTTGACTTTTGACAAAAGCTGAAGATTTGTAAATATGTATTTTGTCTGAAGAGATATCTCAATTTATCTTCTAAATCATAAGAAAACAACCACCATTACCAGGACGTTTCTCTTCAAGTCGAGACACCACTGGTCCAGAAGATTCTCCATCTTGTTGACGTCAGGGTCGACGGATGAGGTGAAGATTTCCCTGTCCTCCAAGTCTGACATATTTACCTCATGCATTACATCCTTGGCAGATGCAGTAAACAGACGACCAGGAACTTTCTCCAACTCCTCCTCTACAAAGTTATCATTTATTGTTTTATCATTTGTTCTCGAAACATCATTTTTGCACTTACTTAGTCTTTTTGTGAAGACACTTCATATTTCCAATTTCAAATGTTTCACATTAAGTAGGAAATATTTAGAGACACAAAGTTTCACATTAGAATTTTTGATAGTGTTGTATAGTCCCACAGTGAGGACCCTCTGAATAAAATCTTAAAACAGGGCAAAGGGAATTCACTCAGCTAGATATTACATGTATTATGTATATGTAATATAAAAAATAATCACGTTAATAATGTTGTTTTCATAAAATTACTGATAAACAAACCCTCACCCTGTGTATGAGCGGAGTCACTGTCCCTGAGGTCTAGTTTACGTTGTATAGGACTCTGACCAAAATCTGGCAGACCTGTCTCCCTTGTTACCTTGACAACCAGACTTGCTTCAGACTCGGCATCTGATCCAGCCTCTCCCCTAGGCTCAGCCTCTGATGTAAGCACTAATTGACATTACACAACATTTATTAGAATTTCTGTACTAGACTTTATCAATGTCAACAACCCATTTATCCTATTTGCAGAACCCATTTTCTAAATGATCATTGCCCTTCACAAGCAGTAATATTGTTAGGACATTTTAAAGTCATTTCTGATGTAAAAAAAAAAACAAACAGGAATTGGAGTTATTTGTGTTTTAAGATCACTCTTTAAATTGTCTTTTTAAACAGTTTAGAATGAAATGTATTATTAAACATAAGTAAATATTTACCTTTTGGTTGCCTGGTAACAGTGACCAGGGTCTCAGGCTGTGGAAAGGAGTCACGATGGTCGACCAGGGTGTGAGGCAATTTATTTATGTTATAGCTTGGGACAACAACCGCATATTTCAAAAGTTCCTCATACTCCTCCTAAAACATATAAAACTCAGTCTGGAACAGCTATTGGAGAAACTAACATCCCACATCAATTACTCAATGTGGTTTAAGCTGACCAGGGCTATATTGGTCAATTTAAGGTCAAGCAAGTGTTGAAAATTGTTCTGAGTTCCATCAGGGCTCTCGATCTGTCAGATTTGGGGCCGACATTCGGCCCCATTCCCAATGCAAATTAATATCTTTTTTTTTCTCAATTTAGACCCCAGGTTTTCCAATTCCAAGGAAAACGCAGCTATTTTTCCCAATTCTAAGGGCCCAATTCTATAGGTCATCCAGTTTCTTGCCCAAGGACACAATGACAACAGCACAGACTGGTCTGTCTCTCTGCTTACTGGAAACACTCACCACCACACATAGAGAGCAATGAACAACAAGAGCTCCAGAGCAAGTCTGAAGCACACTTACCATAAGTCTAGTGGACACTGAACTCCCAGCTGAATCTGAAGCACACTTACCATAAGTTTAGTGGACACTGAACTCCCAGCAGAATCTGAAGCACACTTACCATATGTCTAATGGACACTGAACTCCCAGCTGAATCTGAAGCACACTTACCTTAAGTCTAGTGAACACTGAACTCCCAGCAGAATCTGAAACACACTTACCTTAAGTCTAGTGGACACTGAGCTCCCAACAGCATCTGAAGTACACTTACCATAAGTCTAGTGGACACCGAACTCCCAGGAGAATCTGGGGGAGCATCTGGGAGGCTTAATGAACCATTAGACGACATCTAGGAATTAAAACAAAATAGAAAAATTCAAACTGAAATGTACTGAGTACATTGTACATGTGAAATAAATGTAAGGATCTTATATATCTATGTTGACATTTTATACACGACTTTTGAAAATAAGATTTTATTTTTCAGTAAGGCTTTGAAGTTTGGAGAACAAATTTAAGAAAAATTTACAAATATTCAAATCATGTACAATAGATTTCTGGTTTGTTCGTCTTGTTGGCGATGTTAGTTATGTGGAAGTCCTGTTTTAGATCACTGAAAATTGGATTATCTTAGATGACTCATAGTACTGAAGAATGCGATATACAATAACTAACAAGATTTTGGAAGGAAATGGTGTTTATGTACATTATTTATTCGTATATTGCTTTACAGAAACATACATAGAGTATAAATATTCTTGGTCCTGTTTACAAGCTTTGGTCAAACTTTATTCTTTATTAGAATGGAATAATGCCATCAATATTCAGCATCACATTTCATGTAGTAACATCCTACATTGTCTTTGACGTGTACAGCATCTCTTATGAATTTGCATTTATTCATATTTTTTTATTTGGAACAAGTAATAGCAAACAAGATGATTTACTTTGACATCATTGCTGACCTAATAATATAACAACGCAGAAAAAAGGGATGAATGTACATTGGAAATTTACTTAAAAATATAGGCTTCACTTTTCACACAAGGACAAAATTTACAAAGTCTGTTTTCTCTCAAATTCTATGGTTTAACTTACCTTCCTTACTCTTTATAATAAGCATTAATGCTGGAATTTGTAATAGAACATTTCACATATTTTTATGACAAATATATATTTATGCAGAATTCATGGAATCTCCTTTTACATAGACTATTAGGACTATAAAATGAACTAATTACTATCTAATTTTTCTAATAACATAAGAGGCCACTAGTCGGATGAATTGTTATGTGTGCTGTCTACAACAAAGCACCTGTCATAAGTTCCTCATTATGTAAACCTCTAACATTGTCAGAGTATTCATAAGTCCAATATAAATTTCTGGAGTTCCCTGATACTTTGTTTATCTTTAGACACTATCCTCAAATAAAATCTTTCCATGGAAAATCTACACTTTGAATCGTTTTTGATTAGTTAAAAGCACTAATATAGATACTCTATAATATTCTATGCTTATCAGAAAATCCTAGAAGAATATACTGATAAGAAGAATCCATACTTTAATTTAAACGTGAAAAATAGAACTGAATTTCAATTACGTTCAAATCTGATATACATATCTGAGGACTTTTAGCTAGGACTACCAGTTCCTGCATTGTACATGTAGTCCGAAAGGTTTCTACTATCTATCCGCGATTCTATTTTACTTGGTAGAAGTCCATTTGGTTGCGACGTCTTAACCTTAATATTGTGTCTACAGAAGACTTGTTTACCCCATAACAGCGACATTATTTTCTATAACAAATTTGATGCATCTGATGTTTAATGCTATGTAGAACGTTAGGATTTTTACTCAACAGAACATGATTGAAGCAAGCTGCGACACGCTCGCTATATATTTCAGCGGTAAAGTTTGTTTCATTACTTGTGTCTATTTTACCTGTGGCACAACACGTGCTTACTATAATAAAAGTTATAATAGATTTATCTTACTGGTTTTAACTTACCGTGGTAATTCAGTATTCAACAATAAAATATTTTGCACTCTCCGGTTCAGCAAGTCAAATCCAAGTCCACCATCATGTAAACAATTTTAAGTTCCGTTCCACGATGTAAAGTTCATTCTCATTGGCTGAAACCAACACAAAACGCTTTAGTTGATTGGTTAATATTCAGAGACATCTTAACATGGAGGAAGCTGATTACCAGTTGCTATGTCTAGAATAAAAGATATACATTGATAGCTAGCCTATTAAATGAGTAATTTTTAAATACAGTTAACAGACATGAATATGTCAGAGTTTGTCTGCTTCTGAAATAAAAGGAAGACATGCGACTGCCTTTGACTGTCAATACCAAATCGGGAGGTTAACGGAATGGCACAAATTAGCACGTGCATATCAAAAAATAACATTGAGCTGAAAAAAGGCGAGAAGTATCAGGATTCCGAGAGTAAGTCTCATTAGGAAATTTGTTGTATGCAATACAGTCTTCTTGTATTCATGAACAGTATGAGGGCAATGTAAACTTGTGTGGTGTATGTAACTCGGTGGCATCGTGCATATAAGGGTACAGACATCCTTTCTATGACATATGCTGAAAGAAAAAATGGCAGACCATGACCGATTACTTTCTGGGTTCCTATGCCTCGTATAAAGGTGGTTGTCGACCTGTGTTCTAACATTTACCGAGGTTTCTGTCCACCTGAATATACCGGCGTTGCCACAAGTAAACGCTTGTGATATGGTCATTCTTGCGTGACCGATCGCCACACAAATTCACATCATTTATGATCTGAAGTTAAGGCTATCTTGTAATGGTATTTTATTTTTGACTTGGAACCGACAGAGGCTGAAACAAAGTTTAAACAAAGAAAATAAAAAGGAGTCATTCCGTGTTGATGTAAATCTAAATGAAGTTGTTTTTGAAAACTGATTGATTGGTTAAATGAGATTTTCGTCTGCATCACCGTGTTATCTCGGAGACGAAAGACAAATCAGTACTCAATACCAAGGTACTGTTAGAGTTACCTCCCTTAGATGAACATCATGTCATTGCTGTGGTAGAGCTATATCAAGATCTTGTCATTGCAAGAAAACATATGGACATGACTTCACAGTGTAATTGGAAATCACCATTCCCCACACTCGTAGTCACCAGTGCAATGATCAATTGTTCTTTCATATTTCAGTTTCAACAGCGAATACAAAATCATTATTTAGATGATATTGTGTATGCTATACCATACTTTTGTTGCGAGTTCTCTCCCTTGAGTTAATTAACTACTAAATGGTTTGTACCATGGCATTTGTTACACTTCCTTCCTCAGGCATGGCACCTCCACAGAACTTGCATTCTTTGCACTCTGTGTCTGACTTCTATGTCTGTGTACATTAATTATTATTACTGTTAGACCTATTGTACTTTCTCCTACACGGCCTCCTTCTGTAAGGTTTCTTCAATTTTGTTTGCTAGATTTCTCAGCTACTCAGCAGATGTCTAAACAGGTTGTCGAGGTAAGTTTGGAGTATTGTAATGGTTTCTTTCATATTGTCGCGAATACCAATAATTATTCTGTCCTTGAGGGATGCATAGTTGCGTGATTTCACCAGAGATCATAAACAGGTGCATCAATAGTCTCACCTGTCTTCTTGGTCTTGTTGTTAAATATATATTGTTGATACATTTCAAACTTCTTGAATTTATCAATAACATCTGTGACATCTTTGTCCGAGATCATAAACAGGTGCATCAATAGTCTCACCTGTCTTCTTGGTCTTGTTGTTAGATATGTATTGTTGATACATTTCAAACTTCTTGAATTTATCAATAACATCTGTGACATCTTTGTCCGAGATCATAAACAGGTGCATCAATAGTCTCACCTGTCTTCTTGGTCTTGTTGTTAAATATGTGTTGTTGATACATTTCAAACTTCTTGAATTTATCAATAACATCTGTGACATCTTTGTCCGAGATCATAAACAGGTGCATCAATAGTCTCACCTGTCTTCTTGGTCTTGTTGTTAAATATGTATTGTTGATACATTTCAAACTTCTTGAATTTATCAATAACATCTGTGACATCTTTGTCCGAGATCATAAACAGGTGCATCAATAGTCTCACCTGTCTTCTTGGTCTTGTTGTTAGATATGTACTGTTGATACATTTCAAACTTCTTGAATTTATCAATAACATCTGTGACATCTTTGTCATCATCGTTTTCAAGCTTGAATCCCTTGTAGATTTCTAAGGCACTGTCTTTTACATTCACATTATCCCTAAAGTATCTTTCAAGTACTTTAAGCATCTTTAATAATATTTTGATGTATACACATTGTGACATCTGTCATCTGTGTAATTTCCCAATATTAGGGAATACAGCATTGGCATCTCAAATTTTGCTATCCTTTATCTTTACCTGACATCTAAACATGATTTGTCCCTCGGTCATCGGAACTTGATAATTGAAGACATGACGCATTGTCACTGCTGACGTTTTTAATAGTAATTAAAAACCGAAAATCTTGATAGATTGACCATTGGATTCATCCTGTTAATGATTCAGATTTTTTGAGGCCTAGCTAAAAAGACGCCTCGCAGCTACTGAAAATGATCTGCTTCAATGATCGTGTCACTGATGATATTTCTTAATCTAATTTAGACATGTTATTCTGTACTTAATTACTTTGATATACCGATATAAACAATTCAAATAAATTGAAAGGTCAGTTGTTATTGATACAAATTGATTACAGCCATTGTGATCCATCCTTAGTGCTTAATTTGTTGTTGGCGGTAATATCGCAAATCAGAAAATGTTCATGGTATCATGATGTCTTGCTTCTGCAATAGCGATATATCAATATATGGTAACAGCTCTACCCATACTCCACTTCTGTATGATTACATCAAGTTATAAATTCATTCAATGACGCAAGAATGTACTTTTAGCCTACCATCATCAGATCAGGAAGTTGATTCGACCCCTTGGGACTTAAGGGCAGGACCCCAAAAGGTAAAAATGATCCAAAATTTTGCTTCAAAACACTACTCCTTTTCAATTCTTGAATGGGTTTCGACTAAATTCAGTCTGAAACATCATTGAGAGTGGAGAATCATTTCTTGAATTAAGAAACTTGATTTGACTCCTAGGGACCTTTAGGACCAGGGTGCCGATATTGGACAACTTTCAATGTCACAGTGGTCAACTAGCTTGAACTGTTTAAGCAACTTCCTCTCAATAACCCAAGGACCCAGTATGATAATATTAGGCCTGGTAGCATGCTAGGATGTAGGGCTACCAAGTTTGTTAACATGAATGACATTGACCCACTTTCAAGGTCATAGGTATCAAATGTGTTAAAATGTTTAAATGACTTCTTCTCAATAACCAAAAGGCCCAGGGTACGGATATTAGACCAACTTTAAAGGTCACAGAGGTCAAATGTGTTGAAATGCTTAAGCAACTCCTTTTCAATAACCAAAAGGCCAAAGGTCTTGATATTGGGCCTGTAGCTTGGTTTTTCAACAAGCAATATATCAATTGTGTAGTGCATGAATGTGTGTAAGAATATAATTTCAAGTTTGCAGAAAATGTCTCGATGAACCAACAATGTCTTCTATGTAAGCTGTAGAGTAGTTGAGCAATTTATTTTAGGTCTATTTTGCCTCTTTCATGTCATAGGTCTTATATTCAGATGACCATTAAGGCCCAGGGGCCTCTTGTTTGTGGAAAGTGCTTACTTTGGATTGCGTTTGAATGTTGGAGGTCATGGTCATTGTAAGTTATCGATATAGAATTGATTTTCGCACTGTACAAATTGCTTTTGTTTGCACTAATTGACTTCATTTTTTTTAAATTTTTTCTAGGGATCCGAATCAAAAGAAAGAGGGAATATGTCCGTTGTTCAAACAGAAAGAATACCAAATAAGGGAAGTGGAAAAAGTCAAAATCGGGAAAAGATTTACAGATGCAATATCTGTGGTAAGAGGTTTATGCGTATGGAGAGATTACAGGGACATCTTACTATACACATTGGCAAAAAAACATACAAGTCTAAAATCTGTCAGAAGGTGTTTAGTTCCAATGTGGTGCTCCAGAAACATAGAACCATACACAAGGACAAAAAAACATACCAATGTGAGATTTGTCAGAAGGTGTTCAGTTCCAATTCATTGCTCCAGAAACATAGAACCATACACAAGGACAAAAAAACATACCAATGTGAGATTTGTCAGAAGGTGTTTAGTTCCAACTCATTGCTCCAGGAACATAGAATTGTACACACTGAGAAAAAAACATACCAATGTGAGATTTGTCAGGAGGAGTTCAGTTCCAGCTTGGTGCTCCAGGAACATAGAATTGTACACACTGAGAAAAACACCTATAATTGTGGTAAGAAAGAGTTCAGTATGGAGTCGGTACAGAGACATCAAATCATACAAAATGAAAGTTCATACAGTTGCAGCATATGTCAGAAGGGCTTTAGTTCAAAATCCATGCTTGAGAAACATTGCAGTACGTTTGTTCACTTACATAAAGGTGAACCTTTCCCCTGTGACGTTTGTGGAAAAGAATTTTCTTTCAAGAGTGTTCTAAAGAAACATCAATGCAAGCATGTAGACACAAGTTCTGAAGAAGTAGCATATGAATGTAATATATGTAGTAGGAAGTTTTCTGTTAAGTCTAATTTTGAAGAACATCTAAAGTCGCATGTGTTTGAACCTGCTGAAGAGAAACCCTTTCGATGTGAAAGCTGTGGTCGAAGGTTTCAAAGGAAGGTGCTGTTTCTGAGACATCTAAATGCACACACTGGAAATAAACCATTCAGGTGTAAGATCTGTTTACGGGGATACGGCTCCATAGAAACATTGCAAAGACATACACTTTCTGTAGGAACACCCATTACCTGCGAGGTCTGTGGTAAAGTGTTTTGTTCCAAGGCTAAGCTGCGGAGACACCAACAGGCCCACACTGACAGGAGCAAGGAGTATCAATGTTATGAGTGTAGCAAGGAGTTTAATCGAAAGGACAGTCTGTTGCGACATCTTCGTAAACACACTGGAGAAAAACCGCACCGATGCCACATCTGTAAAAAGCAGTTTAGTGAGGCTGGAAACCTACAAGCTCACCACTTGGTGCATTCGGGTGTGAGACCTTACAAGTGTTGTGTGTGTGACAGGCTGTTTCTTTACAAGGCAGATATGCTGAAACACATGATGATACATTCTGGAGAAAAGCCGTTCGAATGTGACATATGTGGAAGGAAATTCCGTTTAAACACTTTAATGCAGAGGCATCGTCTAATACACCAGGCTCCACAGGAAGTACAACACCACAAGTGTGACATTTGTGGTGGAGTTTATACACGAAAAGACAATTTAATCAGGCATATTCGCCTACACAAGAAGGAAGTCTATCACAGGGATATGTTGTGAAAGGTTCTGTAGGGTTTATATCATGACATGACTTTAACAGGAGAGTTTATCAAACATCAGTTTTTATCATGAGATTCTGTTGCAGTGATTCTGTTGATTATAACTCTAGCAAATTAACAGATGATGAGACCATTCTAGCTGGTCAAGGGGAATCCTTATATCACTGAAGACTTGGCAACTTAAGATCCTAGGAGTAACATGGATACTTCAACTGTGGGGTTTAATGTCTATGTTTGTTTATACGTAAATCGTTTATGTAGTGATCTGTAGGGAATTATATACATAAATGGTTTATGTAGTGATCTGTAGGGAATTATATACATAAATGGTTTATGTAGTGATCTGTAGGGAATTATATACATAAATGGTTTATGTAGTGATCTGTAGGGAATTATATACATAAATGGTTTATGTAGTGATCTGTAGGGAATTATATACATACATGGTTTATGTAGTGATCTGTAGGGAATTATATACATACATGGTTTATGTAGTGATCTGTAGGGAATTATATACATAAATGGTTTATGTAGTGATCTGTAGGGAATTATATACATAAATCATTTATGTAGTAATTTGTAGGGAATTATATACATAAATGGTTTATGTAGTGATCTGTAGGGAATTATATACATAAATGGTTTATGTAGTGACATAAATGGTTTATGTAGTGATCTGTAGGGAATTATATACATAAATGGTTTATGTAGTGATCTGTAGGGAATTATATACATAAATGTTATGTATAATATGAGTTAGGGAGGGGAGGTAGGTAGTATAAATGGTATGTATAATGTGAGTTAGGGAGGGAGGTGGAGAATGTAATAAGTTAGGGAGGGGAGGTAAATGTGTATAATATGAGTTAGGGAGGAAGGTAGTATAAATGGTATGTAGTATAAATGGTATGTATAATGTGAGTTAGGGAGGGGAGGTAGGTAGTATAAATGGTATGTATAATGTGAGTTAGGGAGGTAGGTAGTATAAATGGTATGTATAATGTGAGTTAGCGAGGGGAGATAGGTAGTATAAATGGTATGTATAATGTGAGTTAGGGAGGGGAGGTAGGTAGTATAAATGGTATGTATAATGTGAGTTAAGGAGGGGAGGTAGGTAGTATAAATGGTATGTATAATGTGAGTTAGGGAGGGGAGGTAGGTAGTATAAATGGTATGTATAATGTGAGTTAGGGAGGTAGGTAGTATAAATGGTATGTATAATGTGAGTTAGGGAGGTAGGTAGTATAAATGGTATGTATAATGTGAGTTAGGGAGGGGAGGTAGGTAGTATAAATGGTATGTATAATGTGAGTTAGGGAGGGGAGGTAGGGTAGGTGGTATAAATGGTATGTATAATGTGAGTTAGGGAGGGGAGGTAGGTGGTATAAATGGTATGTATAATGTGAGTTAGGGAGGGGAGGTAGGTAGTATAAATGGTATGTATAATGTGAGTTAGGGAGGGGAGGTAGGTAGTATAAATGGTATGTATAATGTGAGTTAGGGAGGGGAGGTAGGTAGTATAAATGGTATGTATAATGTGAGTTAGGGAGGTAGGTAGTATAAATGGTATGTATAATGTGAGTTAGGGAGGGGAGGTAGGATAAATGGTATGTATAATGTGAGTTAAATAGGTAGTATATGTATGTATAATGTGAGTTAGGGATGGTATGTATAATGTGAGTTAGGGAGGTAGGTAGTATAAATGGTATGTATAATGTGAGTTAGGGAGGGGAGGTAGGTAGTATAAATGGTATGTATAATATGAGTTAGGGAGGTAGATAGTATAAATGGTATGTATAATGTGAGTTAGGGAGGGGAGGTAGGTAGTATAAATGGTATGTATAATGTGAGTTTATAGGTAGTATAAATGGTATGATGTGAGTAGGGGTAGTTATAAATGGTATGTATAAATGGTTAGGGAGGGAGGTAGGTAGTATAAATGGTATGTATAATGTGAGTTAGGGAGGGGAGGTAGGTAGTATAAATGGTATGTATAATGTGTAGGGAAGGGAGGTAGGTATAAATGGTATGTATAAATGGTTTATGTAAATGGTATGTATAATGTGAGTTAGGGAATTATATAGTATAAATGGTATGTATATGTATGGTATGTATAATGTGAGTTGTGTATAAATGGTATGTATAATGTGAGTTAGGGAGGGGAGGTAGGTAGTATAAATGGTATGTATAATGTGAGTTAGGGAGGGGAGGTAGGTAGTATAAATAGTATGTATAATGTGAGTTAGGGAGGTAGGTAGTATAAATGGTATGTATAATGTGTGAGTTAGGGAGGGGAGGGGAGGTAGGTAGTATAAATGGTATGTATAATGTGAGTTAGGGAGGGGAGGTAGGTAGTATAAATGGTATGTATAATGTGAGTTAGGGAGGGGAGGTAGGTAGTATAAATGGTATGTATAATGTGAGTTAGGGAGGGGAGGTAGGTAGTATAAATGGTATGTATAACGTGATTTGGCTATCACTAATAAGCCACAGATTATACTGGCAGGTTTCCCAAGAGATACATTTGTTTCCTTACAAAAGAAAGTCTGTTCTATGTTTTATTAATCACTAGATTTGTTTGTTGAATGTTTACAAAGTTCCCGGTTCAATAGTTTACTGTTTTTAGTTTGAATAGTTCTGTTGTTTTTTTAGCAGACATTTTTAAATGCTCATGATATTTTTACCACGTTACTTGTTTTTGTTTGTGCATTTTGATCATAAAATTATATTGATGGCAAACACATATTTGTTCTTCAAAAATTAGATATAACTATGCAAGCTAACCAAAATTAAAGCGGTGTATTAAGTATTAATCATCATTGTTAATTATTGTTAGAGATGACCAATGTACCCATGTCAAATAGATTTTTAGGTCACCTGAAAGTCTCATTGTGACCTATTGCAATCAACTTCATCTGCCATCATGCATCTGTATACAAGTTAACATTTTTGCTTCTTGTCAAAAACTTCTGATCTGATTTCAGTGAAATTTTGCAGAAACCTTCCCTTGCTTAAGTTAACCAAAATTATGAATTATTAAGTCCCAAACCCACAGGGGCCTGACGAGCAGGGTCAAAAAGTGTCAAATTGACTTCAATTTCAAAAATCTTCTTCTCAACACCCAGATATGGTAGAATCAATTTTATGTTGTAAATAATATTCAGTGACCTGTTTATCATTATACTTATTGAGTGAATATTGTGGGTTAATTTTTTTGTGGAAAGTTTACACTTAATCATGCATATTAATGTCAGAGTTTCCTCCCATGAATCAATTCTGATTATGAGTTGTGTAAAATGCATGAATCAAATTTGATATGAATTACCAAGTTAATACCAGTCAGATTGCTGTGAACATGTATGTAATTATCATATGTAAGTGACTTTTCTGAAGTAAACATCTGTCTCATTGGTTAGATAAGTTAGTATTGAAACAGCACTTTTTAAACACAATTAAATTGTTTGGATATGTAATTATATTTTAAGCGTTTATGATCGTGTTAGTTTTTACATCTTGTCAAAATTTAGTTGATCTGGTTATGTTTTATATAATGCTTTTAACAGTTGACTTTAAATGCATGGTGTTGAACTGAATGATTTTTTTTTTAAGTTTTAATTTTATGAAATAAAGTTTTACTGTAGATCATTCTGTTGTTGTCATTTGATTTCTACTGAATGTTACCTAAGTGGAGTACAAGTGAGACTTTTCGGTGTCAGTGTACATTTTTCGCTTGGTTGAAACTCCTGATCGTGCCCCAGCCCTTTATTCAATGTTGGTTTTGTTCAGATTGTTACAAGAATTTTCACGTTTCCTCAGACCTAATCACTCTGAAGATATGCAAAACAGGGCACTAGTCCCAGAAACAGATCCCCTGTCAACAAGCCGAGTTATGCGGACGGGCCCTTGAGGTACTCCAGACAGGACTAGTCCCAGAAACAGATCCCCTGTCAACAAGCTGAGGTATGAGGACGGCCCATTGAGGTACCCCAGACGGGACTAGTCCCAGAAACATATCCCCTGTCAACAAGCCGAGTTATGCGGACAGGCCCTTGAGGTACTCCAGACAGGACTAGTCCCAGAAACAGATCCCCTGTCAACAAGCTGAGGTATGAGGACGGCCCCTTGAGGTACTCCAGATGGGACTAGTCCCAGAAACTGATCCCCTGTCAACAAGCTGAGTAACAAGGACTGTCCCTTGAGGTACCCCAGACAGGAACAGTCCCACAAACAAATCCTCTGTCAACAAGCTGAGGTATAAGGACGGGCCCTTGAGGTACCCCAGACAGGACTAGTCCCAGAAACTGATCCCCAGTCAACAAGCTGAGTTACGAGGACGGACCCTTGAGGTACCCCAGACAGGACTAGTTCCAGAAACAAATCCTCTTTCAACAAGCTGAGTTACAAGGACTGTCCCTTGAGGTACTCGCCTTTATATTTCTGTCAACAAGCAGAGAGAGTCCTACCTGGAAAATTCCATTACATGTAACAGGAGATAGATAGCAGATGAAATAAAAGTTACCAAAAGTCTGCTCTTAATCAACCTATTGTTTTACAGTATATAATAAAGTGGATTCGTCTGCGCCATACAGCTGTCAGAATATAGGTCGTCAGTTCATAAGCAAAATTTAATCATTTTAATAATAAGTACATGCAGGGCATATGTGAATGATTTAAAACAAAGCAGGCATACCAAAAGGTCGCGCAAACCAAAATAGAATTAACAGTAAAGAAGGTAGTGAGAATTTTGTGACAGAAACTTGAATAACTATATATTCTGAATTGACATCCGAAAACGTCATGGGAACGGATGTTAAGTACTCTTTTCTAATTTTATGTACCGTTTTTGTCGTGTCTTGACCCAAAACGGTTTTCACAGAACATACTACACATCAAACACCATGGCGGTACAAACTACTTTTTTTATTATTGCGCTGGGCGGGACTATTTTCAGGAGCCGGACAAGGGAATTCCGGATTTACATGCATGATATAGTAAAATACATCACAGTTTTGTGCGGGGTCACCTTATCAATACGCATGAACCCGAGCTCCTGTCTACGTAATGGAGTGTTATGAAAATGTCGATACGTAAAGTATTGAGTTGTGGTCAGAATGGATGTTACTCGCGATGCATAATACATGTAAATATGATGGACCCAAGTCCTTTGATAAATTGACATTTGCACAGTAACGTAGAAATACACAATAAGATGTTTATCTGTAAAGATCCAGCTTTGATTGACTGGTTGGCAGGGAGTTCCGTCTCCGCGACTCCTCCCGTGTCCAGTGTTCTGGCAACGTGGAGGAGGGCGCGACGATTTACCCAAATACACCCACATATACCCAAATATACCCAAATACACCCCAATACACCCAAATCTTACCCAAATATACTCAAATAAAGCCAAATCGATTTACAGGAACGTGCCGTAACGGGCTCTGTATTATCAGGGACGTATATCTGTTACATACGTTCCTGTTATTATATTTTATTACTAATAAACGATATACACATGATCAAATAGACTCTCTTTATCTAATTTTAGCTTCCATTTATTAAGGCAATTTATATAAATTCCGTAATACCATATAGCCTAACGGACAAAAACGGACAAAAATGAAGCGGGAACGAATTTAGGTAAGATTTGGGTATATTTGGGTACGATTTGGCTTTATTTGGGTATATTTGGGAAAGATTTTGGTGTATTTGGGTAAATCGTCGCGCCGCGTGGAGGATGGGGTGGCGAGGGTGGAGGGGGTAATCTGTATCCCCCTCACACTCTCAGGGGTGAAACAGTCTGTAGCGGTGATCGTTTGATTATATTTGTTTTAGAAGACAGCTCCAGGACATAATAATGTCTTATCCTGGCACTGGGAACATGTCCAGAGGCTGAAAGAAAGACTAGGGGGCCTACATAGATTTAGTTTAGGTTATAATTAGAGTAATTTCAAAGTCCGTCAAAGGCCTTAAACTAATTGTATAACCTAACTCTATCCCTAAATCCCTGGACTGGCGTTATCACGCCTACTCTTTTTCGAAAGGCTACAGAGGGATGTTGAGCGTGCGAGAGTGGACAGTCCTCACACGGGTTGACAACAATTTAGCATTTACAACGGCTATAAATTACAACACAAAGATAGGTAATTGTTTACTGATTAAAAACAAGTAACTCATGTCAGTGTTCGAAATTATCTTTTTGTGAACTTGAAACATAAAACATAATCAAAATTGTGGAAAAAAGTAAAACAAACATGAGAACTATACTATTTGTGAATGTCAAGAACGACAACTCTGTACAGAGAGATATAGACTTACACAAGTCCCTAAAATAACTCCCGTGATGATATGCTTACTCGCGTAACTGCCCTGTTAGTAATTGCATCAATTTGTGTCATGATCACACTTAGCGGAGCTCTGATTGACTGAGGTTCCGCTCTGATTGACTGAGGTTCCGAATTTTACAAATGTGACGTCATAACTCTATTGCACAAAGAAATTAAAACGTCAGAAAAGAAACGGTCATGCGTCAGAATGTCAGTAAATTTTGTACCGGTCTCATAAAATGTCTGAGCTTTCATGGTGACCAGCAATATTTGATCTAACCTTCTGATTGGAACATATCTACGATCCCTTTATTTATCCCGAATTATCATTACTGAATGAGCCTGGCTAAAAACACCTCTTAGCGTTTTTCACGCGATATATGCAGGCGCCATCTTACGTTTCAATTTGATATTTGGTACACGAAAGAGTTACCTAACTTTGTTAAGCATCAAACTTTGGTAACTTGATACATAATGCGTTGTTACGAGACTGACATTGTTATATCAATATAAAGAGCCCTAACAGCAATTTTACAGAGCCGGTCCTTACATAACCAACTTCAGTCCCAGATATAAGCTATCACATAACATATGTTTATTTCTGTTTCAAGAAGGTAACATTTGCTTTAAGATATATTTAACGTAAACACACTCGGTTGAACACATTTGATTCCAGTCACTACCAAGGGGTCAATGTACCAGCTGACCCATGTGACCAACATTTTTTATTTATTTGTCATCTTTGTTAGTAACACTACTCCCTTACAAGACTTTCTAGTCCTTCTAAAACGGACTCCCTGCGGGGATAGAGTTTAAGATGGTATCAAAATTGGCAGCAAGTTAATTTAATTCATATTATAAAAATATTGTCCGTGTACAGTTATTTTTGTTATAGCCAGTAAAAACTTCCGATATTCCAAAGGGCACAGGTCAGCATATATCCTACTTCCGGTACCCTAAAGGTCACAGGTCAAACTGTACCCTCTTTCCGGTAACACAAAGGTCATAGGTCAACATAGATCTTACATTCGGTACCCCAAATATCACAGGTAAACATAGATCCTACTTCCGGTATACTTAAATCACAGGTCAACAAAGATCCTACTTCCGGTATCCTTAAATCACAGGTCAACATAGATCCTACTTCCGGTATCCTTAAATCACAGGTCAACAAAGATCCTACTTCCGGTATCCTTAAATCACAGGTCAACAAAGATCCTACTTCCGGTATCCTTAAATCACAGGTCAACAAAGATCCTACTTCCGGTATCCTTAAATCACAGGTCAACAAAGATCCTACTTCCGGTATCCTTAAATCACAGGTCAACAAAGATCCTACTTCCGGTACTTTACAGTTCACAGGTCGACACAGATCCTAAGTGAGAAAAGTCATTAGTGATTTCCAGTACTTATTAAGTACAACAGGATCTTTAAATCCGTGGCTGGAGAACCATCTCGCCTGTCTGTCCATTCTAATAGCCCCGCGATTGTAGTTGAAAAGTGTGTTTGGTTGGGGTTTAATACCGAGCTTATAGGCTACGATCCCCAGATAAGAATCATCGATGCGCAAGAACTTGACATATGGGAAAGCGAAGACGAACTTGCGCATAACTTTGTCAGACACTAGAAAGGCGCCCCCGGCCAGGTACGGCACCCAGAAATCATACTGATACTCCGACAGAGGTACAAACCATTTGGATTTAGGGTCCGAAAAGGGGCGTGAGTGAGGCACCAAAAGGCCCATAAATAAGTTTTCAACGTTGTGAGGCGCCATGCGCCGAATGTATTGCAGCAAGTTTGGAAGTAGCACCAGATAATCGTCGTCAACGAAGTAATTGACCTTTGCCCCCGGACATTGTTCTACGCCCCAATTGAAGGCCATTATAGTTTTATAGGTGTTATTTTGGTAAATGTCGATGAAGTCCTGTTGTACAATGTCTCGGTATAATTCTGCTTCCCTGTCCACTGAACGCTGTAGTTCCGGGTCACTGGTGTTCACTCCGAGCACGAACACAAGACGAATCCCGAGATCGTTTATATTGCCCCACGTACTTCGGACACCGTCACGGATAACGGCGTTCCCCACGGCCGACTTGACGATGATGAGAAGAGGTCGTGAGGCGTTTGGGTTGAATTTGCAAGGCCCAGGTTGATGAAGATACTTAAATGGATGAGGATTAATGGGCGGTTCCTGGATGATGTTGGATCCATTTAACGTTTTTATTTGGTATGCCTCGCGCAGATTAACATTCATCGGGTACTTGAATCCAGTCGTTAGATGTAATCTTTGTATTTTAATGTTGGAAATTCCTACGACCTTCTGTGACCTAGACGGGTTCAACGTCACTGTGCCATTTGGAGTCTTAACAGTCACGAATGTGACGTTTTTAACAGATGCAGACATTCGCTTATTAAGCCTAGTGGCATTGCCGACGTAGAATTGGAGTCTGTTTTGAATCTCATATAGACCGTACCGCTTCACGTGCGACAAGTGTTTAACCGCATACGACACTGACTCCAACTCGGACTGCAGTAGAGCGCGTATTGTCATCGTTACAGATATGATCAACATCAGTGCCACCACGACCTTCACCTTTCCAAAGATCCACTGGATCACTCTACCAACTCGTTTATTCCTCATGTTTCCCTTGATATATATCAGCACATTTCAACGACGTCAAATCTTATCACGTGACTCCATGACGTCACATAATTAACACTTCTGGTGACGTAAAATGTAATTAATAGTTTATTATATCGGATCCAGATTATATTTCCGTTGAGGTAGGCTAATTTGAAATTTAATTATTTCTCGTGTCGAGATTATCAAGGACACGTGTCCGACACGACAGCCAGTTCTTGAATGATTTGGTGACGTAAGGCAGGAAGCAATCACACACCATCCGTCCCTGTGGAAATATGAAAGATATAATTATCCAACACGTGACATTGTACAAAGTAAATCATCACAACGATACAGTGAACTGCCACATTCAATACGTATATTTTCAAACTGTCTATACCCTCTTAACATATTTATTGATATGAAAATAATAGGTAAATAATCCTTGTTGGAGTGTTCGTACATTGTGTCCTGCAGTCCTGATACTCCCGATCCGTTTTAAGAAGTCACGTGATCATGTGTTTTTTTCTATACCAGGTTCAGTTCTTACAAAATGGTGACCCCAACACATAACCCGGTGCCAAGACGAAGTGAAGATTTTAATGGGATTTCCGAGAATTTGGTGACTCGGTGTTAGGAAATACTGTATATCTGTCGCTTCTCTAGTTCAGCAGACTGCCTGGAAGTGATACAGAAAATGTTCTTTAAGCAGACTTTCCGGAAGTGACACAGAAAAATGGTTATTTTAGCAGATTATCCGGAAGTGACACAGACAAATGGTTCTTTAAGCAGACTGTCCAGAAGTGACACTGAAGAAAATGGTTCTTTAAGCAGACTGTCCGGAAGTGACACAGAAATGGTTCTTTAAGCAGACTTTCCGGAAGTGACACAGAAAAATAGTTCTTTTAGCAGATTATCCGGAAGTGACGCAGAAAAATGGTTCTTTTAGCAGACTGCCCGGAAGTGACACAGAAATGGACACTGAGCTGAATGGACTCGGGACATTATAGATAAAATGATCAGAAACGGAACCTCCAAAATAATTATGGACGTTACGTTCCAGGAAAGAAGTATTCATCCGAGAAATTAATGTTTTTGTATTAAACAGCAGGAAAATATTAGCAATAAACAGAATACAGCTTGGATGAGGAGTGTATATCTCTATTGGTGAAGTGATTCCGGAATTTCCTGCAATGACCGTGAACAAATCAGCTTCTTCCTGTCGAGACGCCATGACTACAGAGAAACACCTTGATTTGACCCTCTTTGGTTTTTGTAGGTGACCAGACTAATTTGAGATGTACATACAAGCTATGGAGTAGCTATTGGCCTCTCAAAGGAAAACCTATTTGTTATGGAACTCATGCCGTCGGTGATAAAAAAACTAACATATAAGGAAGCCATATACATCGATAGTGATCTGAAAGGAAATCACACAAACCACGTGACATGCGCTACACAATTGTACGTAGTGGGTGCTGGATAACAAGGAATAATCGGATGATGTGGACACAGGTCAGGCAAATGTGTTTGGAAATATAAGTTTGAGGTTTTAGGAACCCCCCGCCAAGCCCGCCAACAAGTAGAGAGGAAACAGATTTCAAAATGTACAAATCTTTATTCAGGATATAACAGGACGTTGCCGGCAGATTTCAATTTTTATTCAAAATCTCTCTCGTGTAAGTGTTTTAACAAGGAATGTGTATACAGAGGCGTAGCAATAATGTATGCTTGTATGCTTAAACATACACTCGAATTCCATTAAGATATATTTGCCCTACTTTTTTAACCTTACTGCGCCCCTAGACCCCCTTAACCGGGGCTTCGCCCTTGGATCCTCTCTTGAAAGCATACACTCTTAAAAATGTTTTGCTACGCCACTGTATATACAGAAAACTGCTTTCAGTTTATAGGATATTTTTGCTTTCAGGAGTCTTGTGTAATTTTCCATTTTTTCACCGACAGAAATAGAATTAATGATATGCGTTGATGTCTGTTCTATTTCATCAAAAAATTACATTACAGGTACTTGAAAGTATTAACAGTTACCATTGTAATTGACTCTTGAAAATATTAATAGTTACTATTGTACTTGACTCTGTAGAAATTCTCATGCTCGTTATCATGTTTCTCTACTCCGCCTCTTAACTGGGTAAGTGAGTTCATGTATTGGAATCTATTAACCCCGAAGGAAAAAAATGACCGACCACGATAAAGCAGTGCATAATGTCGGTATGATTTAGGCACATTGGTAAATTGTGTATTTTTATAGTGCAGAAATGTCAAAGCGAAAGTTTAAATAGTACCATCAGTAACCTATAAGAAGGAATTTACCACAATGTCACGTGACAAGGCACAATGGTAGAAAAATGAAATTCAGTGGTGATCATAGAGCAGTAGAGGTCATTGTATATTCTGATCTACAAAACTTATGATATAAACAGATCTTCAGATCTACATACTAACAAAGCTAAACACCATGTACCACAAATATATCGGGAACACACGGGCGTGACATAGGAGGTTAGGATTACACGCCCACTAGAATGGTTAGTTGAATTCTTGGTTTACCTTCATATCGGTGAACAATGTATCGGAAGTGACGTCATCACGTTAGGGTTATCTCCCATGCACCGGTACCTCGTCAAAGTTTAATTGTGGGAATTTTTTGAGTGAATTTCTTGAGTGTGTTGATTTTAACTCTTAACGACCGATTCTATAGATCAAGTTATTAGTCATGTTCAATTATAACCGTGGTAAACTACAAGCGGCAATGTACCAGATCAGCTATAGGGAACTTCTGTTTAGATCGATCGGTTGAACGACTAGAAAGTCAGGGGTCCTGGGTAGCAGTAAACAGTTAATTTGCATTTTTCCTGAAATTATTTGTCATGTTTGAGATATACAGGTATAGCAGATTGGTTATGGGAAATACATCATTACATGTATATATATTTATAAACTATATAACAATTACATTAACAGTAGAGAGATGAAATTTGTGTAAAAAAAATTCCTCTGATTTCTGACATTTGATTGTCATGGTTACCTACTGAAAAAAATGCTAAAAATGCAAAAATACTGCTAATTCCAACCCAACACTACAACTTTCTAGGAGAAATTTAATTCTTAACACCTATCTTACAATCAACAACACTGTCATGGCAACAAAGTACTTACATTTCAGCAAATTCCAACTCGGAAATTCTTCATAACATGACCACATGTGAACACTATGAAAATTTCACTTCCTGTAAAGCTAGTTTTTGGTGCGTAGACACAGATTCGAGACTGCCCAAATAGTAATCTCCAACACAAAGCTAAAATATTATCCTGAAAAAAATGAAACCCCACATTGTCCACTTTAACATGACAGGACCAATTTTAGCAAGGATTTTTTTTTTCATTTTTAATTAAAACCTTTATAATGGGGTAATCTAATGAGCAAAAAAATCACCCATGGCCACACCGAGAAACTGTGTACTGCTACCGTCGTGGGTTCGAATCCAAGCGGAGGCATTGAAAAAAAATCACGTTCTCAAATGAGAAACGGATCTATATTTGTACAAAGATTTTCTGACTCCCGCACATGAAATTTACTTCCTCGTTTAAAAGTAACGTTGTCAGTAATTTTGAGCAGGAACTTTTAATACACGAATCTCTGGTCTAAGTTGAGACTTTTTAACAGGTCTGTTCGACACACTGATGTATAAGTAAATTTAAATTGGGAATGACGCTTTATAAGATATTTATACAAATAAAACTTGAAAAACAAATCGTTACAATTCTAACATGTTACGAGAAACGTCTTCGGTTCTGTTTTTTAAGTGGTTAAAAGTAGTATATTTCATAGCCAGAAGCAGCCATTGTTTGGACACTTACATCTGATTTTCATGGAAGGACAAACATATCTGAAACGCCTTCCATTATTTAAGCTGTGAATTTCACCGTGCACTTATAGATTCCATGAAAAGCGATGTGTTGAAAAAGGTAAAGAAGAACAGACTAAATTGGGTTCAATTTCAAAATAAAGTATATCCATCCAGTCTACATATCTTTAATAAATCATAACAGCTGAAATAGAAAATTTTTGCAAAGCGCAAATGTGTGTTCCTTGATCTAGAATTTGTTCTTGAATCTTGAAAAAAAAACATATCTACTTTAAAAAGAGATTTTGTTCTGTAACAATGAAACCCTACACATTATTCAGTCTTTCCAGACAAAATCCAAGCTGATCACGTTTCAGTATAAGAAAACTGAGAAAGAAGCAGAAGACGCTTGTCCTTCTTGAACTCATGGTTTATTATTCGTGCATTTTCCACAAGCGTACCATATTTTGACCTCGATTCGTTGATTTTCGGTTAAAAATTCTGTTGACATATTGTCCTGTTGTTCCTGGTGTGTCAGTCGTGCAGATATCGATATTAATGTACGTCAGTTGTTACTATTCTCTTTAAATAACACTGAGGTGTTTGTACAGTCAAATGTTACATGTCTACCGGGGTCTAATGAAATCTGTCAACAGTCGTTAATATAACATCGTGAACAACAATCAATCCGGAAGCAAAATTGTATTATAACTAACACGTGACAGTGATCGTGAGTCAACGCGACACATTATAATAATTCGAAGCAGAATTTTACCAGGTAAATCGAAAGGGGATATTTATTTAGCAGTCTACAGTTTGAACTTAGATCCCTGCCGGCTCGAGTCCCGGGCTGATTAACAAGCTCTCTATACAAAGCGAAGTTAAGGATCTCGTTGTGAATATTACTGAAACAAAGGTCTGGGTTCTCAGTGTGGATATTTTTACTTGTTTTCGGCACACATAATATAAAGAGTCTATAGGGTGTAGTTTCGAGGTTATCCGAGATGTCCTGCTCTTGTAGACTCGTCCAAAACAGGTACTTGGCAAGAATTTCCAACCCACAGTTCATATATGTACGAAAGGTCAAACATGTCTTAAAAGTAATGTTTGTGCTACTAAAATAATTTACCGTTTCAAATATATCAAAGTATTATTTAAAAAAAAAAAACCCACATATGTTCAGTTTTGTTTCCCCTCTTCGAAAGATACAACCCTTGTCACTGTTATACATATATATGGACCATGGACTGGTAATTCGTGTCACGTCCCCGTGGTCAAAATGACATGTCTATATTATTTGTTTTGAACAAGTGTTTAGAGTCAGATATGTTTATCACAGGGAATTAATTTTTACACATAATGAACATGTTAAATATGATGATATGAAATCACCTACTATGTCTACTTAATATTTTATAGTATATAGCTAATTGAATCATTTTGAATGTTAATAACGTCTGATTTCAGTTTCAAACAGGTTGAGCTAACGAAGCAGTCACTCAATTGTATAACAGATACAATGTCACGTGATGTATATACAATGTAAAATACATATGTGTTTTTTTTCTCAATTTTTTTAAGTAAGACATTCTAACTAGTAAGAGTTGTTTACAAATCTCAAACATATCTCCTATTTCAACTAATTAATTACCAAACCATTTTAAACAATAATAAACAAAGGTGATCGGCCCCAATACCGTTATTATATAGCCGATAAACACGATATCACGTGGTTTACCAACCCATCTACCAATTTCCATGGGTAATTTTAAAAGTTCGAAATTCTAAATACACTTAAGATCATACGTTGTTTGGGATTAATCTGAACTAGATATGATTTAGGGTGTTTAATTCAGCATCTCGCTCACGATTATACCCGACCGGGTGTCCTGGAGTAAGTCTCCCGATGTCTAGCTGTTTGTGGCAACATTAGTTAATATCTCCACGGGTTTAATACATACCGTGCTGAGTATCTCCGTGCTGACCTCCTATGTCCTTCTCCGGCCCCTTACTCCTTCTTGCTGGACAATTGACAAGGCAGTGGTCAGCCCGTCAGAGTACGTTTAAGACGCACATTCCACACGACCGGTTCGATGAACATATAGCTATAGGTGATATGATACTGCCGTGTATGGGGTAGACTCCTAAACCAGCTTTTATACCAGGTAGCAAATACACATATATTGTAATGGAGAGTTAAAAATATTTATCGACTGAAAATAGTCATGTCAAAGCGTGTTTTGATTTTTTATTCTTTCGAAATATTTTAAGTACCAATTCCTTAAATCACAGGACCAACGAAACGTACCCAATATATATACACACGGTTTGAGACCATGAAGTATATATTTCCATAGCTTTTGTAACACATCTTAATATACATGCTGACCCTATTTGATTTTCATGTTCAATTTGTGTTTGGAAAATTATTTATCGTGGTTAAGGATTTTTTTTTCATTCGTTTTTTTTCATGAAGGATTTGAAGCAACACAAAATAGAGGCCAAGATGACAAGCCTTTTTCGACCCCAAGTGCACTCGACCATGATACAGGACAGTCCAAAAGCTTGAGTTTATACACAAACGTACCTATTGATACCAGTTTCAATAGTCACTCGGGTATAAATAGGCCGGTTTGTGTTGAGGCTAATATAATTAAAACATGCCTTACACAATGCCCGCGATCGTATCGTTTCAGCTGAGACTTGTGTGGAGAGACCTGTAACGGACCAAATAATTTAGTTTGGTCGTCGTATAGGAAAAATGTCACAGGTATAGGTTTATCGCCCCTTGAACAGGCCAAAGAGAGAAATTCTAAGGCGGGGTATCCTCGTAAACCTCACTGAACAACTCACGAGAGGTCCATCGCATTCCATTCAGAGATATAGGAATGAATTGTTTCGATGACACAACCAGGACAACACAGATCGAACCGTTTCTATAGTAACAAAAACCACCATAGGTAGGGATTGTTGAACTACGCACCGCAAATCGTCAGCTTATGTAATGAGAACGATATAGAAGGCAAAGTTCGTCTTTCTTTATCAAATGTAAGTGTTATGCAGATATGTGTACAAATTTTATTAAGCCATATTAGTTTAATAAGCCTAGTATGTTTAAATTAATCCTGTTACTCGAAGTCGAAAATACAAGGTAACTTAATAATTTAGGGAAGTATCTAACATCAATAGATACACGTACGAAAGATTTATTGTCACAGCTTAATCTGTATTGACGTGGTTTCCTCTAAAAATATTATACCAGCATTATGAATGATGACATAGTGTTTATGATGGTAAGAGTGTGGGTGTCTTTGTCGTTTTAACTGTTATATATCCAATAAGTTGTATAAGTCACGGAAATAAACAAATCGAAATTGAATTGAATTGAAACCGGAACTGAACTATCACAGTTATTATAAACTTTCAAATGAAATAGATAATCAAATCACAATTGTAATCCAGACATAGTAGAGAGAAAAAGTAAACTTAATCATGTTTCACTTCTGACAGACTATTATGTAATATCCCTACCCCCACCCCCACCCCTGTAAACACCAAAGGGTGGATCGTAGATCACATAGGATCCTTAATCCCCACCCCCACCCCTACCCCTGTAAATACCAAAGGGTAGATCGTAGATCACAGAGGATCCTTCTGACAGTCTGTTATGTACCCCATCCCTGTAAATATCATATCCTTTGTTTCATATGTACTTATATTTTTCATATCTTAACAAGTGACAACTTAACTTGTGAAAAAAATGTGCCTTGTATGTAAAATGTTTTACAAAATGGCCTTACTATTTTAGCAGATTAGATATGAACCATTTGTACAAATTACAATAAATTGCCTCGTAACTCAGACACAAATACTTTATATACGCCAAGCATCTCTTTGTGTAGCCGATGCTATAAGGGGTAAGTGTAACGAATACTAATCGATATAAAAGACAACATTGACTCTCCTGCTACGGATACTGTGGTGGGCCTCTCGTATACTGTTCATTGAAGTAGAAACATTACAAACTTCGCTTCAGAATGACCCGGGTTGTTTATTGGGCAAACGAGATTTCTAATAGACAAACCGTCGCTTATACAGTTTCCTGAATGTAAATATTGTCGTTATAATTGCAAGTGATCTACTGGCAAAACCATGAAACCAGAACGATAGTTATAGTAACTCTTTTATCTCAAAAAAGTATTTACATAACCAACACTATTTTGGGCAGTATTAAAGAGATATTTACTGTTACACTGAGCAAAGGCCTAATTTTATACGAGGGGGAATTCCGGAATATGGAACAGCTGAAACATGAAATGAAAGGCAAAATATTTATGACGTCACAATACAGTCGGACCTGTGGCAATCATAGTCTTATAACATCGACCGTCAAGTGATATTGTGATGATGGACGGCGACGCGCATATCGTGCAAGAACTTGTTGTATGACGGCGTTAGATACGAATTCTCAGCTTTGAGTCCACTGAAAGGCAGAGAGGCCGTTATAGTTGACGTAAAACCCATTGAATAATATGTTTTGAGTCGTCCCCAGAAAAGCAGAAAGATCATCACCAATATTTAATGTAACGGTTCTGAAATTCGTTTTTATACACACATTTTATCTAAACTGTGAAGGATGGTGTAGTACAAGTTTACTTGGTCTCTCAATCTAGAACTTATTCGTGTCAAACATGGTATATTTTCATATTTTATCATACAGCAATGTAGAAACGTCATCTATCTTATATATAGACGCATCGGAAACAACACGACCATCTAAAGCTGTCTCTCTGTGGTGTACCCATTCCGGTTGTTGAGCAAACGAAATTCTTAGGTGTAATATTCGACAGGAAATTGTCGTTCCTTCCACATATAAAATACGTTAAGGCCAAATGCCTTAAGGCACTGAATATTCTAAAGGTTGTGTCCAACACTGATTGGAGAGCTGATAGAAAAGTTTTACTAATACTCTATAGAGCCTTTATTAGATCAAAACTAGACTACGGTTCCATCGTGTATGGGTCTGCTAGACCTTCATATTTCAAATCATTAGAGACTGTTCATCACCAAGGTCTCAGGCTCGCTCTCGGAGCTTTTAAGACCACACCTACAGCAAACCTCTATGAAGAGGCTCACGAACCATCACTATATAGCCGTCGAAATAAATTGGCTTTGCAATACACCATTCAGCTAAAGTCAAATCCTTCAAATTCTGCTGTATTTGATCCAAAATATAAAACCTAGTTTCAAAACAAACCAAAAACCATTCCATCATTCGGTATTCGAATTTCCGTTCTGTTACAAAACACAAATATTGATATTAACCCAATTCAGTCATTTGGAACGATAGAAATTCCACTTGACTTTTCACTTCATGAAATGGTTAAATCAGACCCAGACAGTCGCACCTTTCGTTCATCCTTCTCGAAATTGTAGTTAAAATATGAAACATTTCTACATTTATATACTGATGGTTCAAAACATAATGATAAGGTTGCTGCGGCCATGGTTACACAAGATGAAAGCTATGGATGCCGGCTACCGAACAACACCTCAATATTCTCGGCAGAAGCGTGAGCTATCTACCTCGCAATTGAATATACTCAAACAAACAAAGTAATGAGAGCTGTTATCCATTCTGACTCTCTTTGTGTTCTACAAAGTCTTAGCAATAGAAATATCGAATATATTTTCATTCGTAATACCTTAATACTATATCATGAGCTTGCTTTTAACTTTCATATTGCTTTTTGCTGGGTTCCTGTACACATGGAAATACCAAGCAATGAAAAAGTAGATCGTGCCGCAAAGGAAGCTTTATCGGTACCACCTGTTGTTTTTAAACTTCATTTTACTGATTTTAAACCATTTATCAAACACATTTTAAAAGCCTAGTGGCAGGAGGAATGGAATACATATACCAATAACAAATTGCACTCCGTTAAATATGTTGTCGGTGAATGGTCTCCAGGCTATAGAGACAACCACCGAGACGAAGTTGTCCTTGTCCGTCTTCGGATGGGCCATACATACCTTACACATTCATATATGTTGAAAGGAGAAGATAATCCTTGGTGTATAGGATGTGATGAGCCATTCACCGTTAAACATTTTTTATTGGACTGCATTGACCTTGTCTACTCGAGAACGCTTTTATCGTAACATTACATGTCTAAAATCCCCTTTTGAAACTGTTGAGATTTGCAAAATTCTGCATTACCTGAAAGATGTTGGTCTATATAATAGACTATGACGTACCATTTTAATCTTTTGTGTTAATATACCCATTTAAGATTTTTAGCATTTGTCTTTTTATTTTTTGGTTTGTTTAATGTTATTTCCTTTTGGAACGCTGTGTGTTTTACCAGTTGATGGCCTTAATAACCTTTTATGTGTTGACGGGCCGTTACGAATGTAACAATAATAATATATATAGACGCAAAATACGATATTATATTGATAGGAAAGAATCGATATGCAATTCACTAAATTTTACAAAAAATATTTTGCCTATAACAGATAGTTATGAGTAGTGTTGGGAATCGGTTGAAATTTCCTGATCGATCATCAACTTTGTGTAACCGATCAATGATCGATTAAAATCGATTAATTCTAAATTGTCTGTTTTTGGATATTATTCAAGTCTAAATACGTATTTTGTGTTATGTTTTAACAGCAGTTCACATTATTACTAAAACTGTTGTACCTACACCATCTGTTTGTGTGCTTGTTATTCGTTTATTGCACAGAATACTTTTTAATATAAACAAATGTCTTTTTTAAAAATAATTTTATTAATGTTGAAAATAATTTCAATGTTGAAATAATCTATTTTCATACATCACGATGATCGATTACAGATTTCTTAATCGATTAATTGATCAAACATCTCGAACAAGTGATACTCGATTAAATCGATTAATCGGAACAACACTAGTTATGAGTAAAACCCAATTCTCCTGACCAATAGGCTGTCAAGCTATACTCATACTTTGTAATGAAACGAAGGGAAGTAACTCTCTAAGACGAAGGGAAGTAACTCTCTGAGATCACTGAGAAACACTCTTTCTTGTCTGAGCGTTCTCCTACTAAATCTCTAAGATGAACGATCCAGCGGATTCTACTGGCGATGAATGCCTCCATCATTACCACACCAAAACTTTATTATGGAGGATGTGATGGTGTTGTACTGAAAATTACAAATATATGGATGACATCTTAAATTCAACTGGTTACAAGTGTAATTCGTCTATCTTGGATCTATCTTCAAATTCGCAAGAAAAGTGACATAAATACACGTGTACTTGACGCTGTTCTAAAATTATCTGATGTATGAAAATTGTGATATTTATCTAATTGTGTGGCTGCTGCACCTCCCCAACACAACATGTCCACCACTGATGTACACAACATGTCCACCACTGATGTACACAACATGTCCAGTACTGATGTACACAACATGTCCACCACTGATGTACACAACATGTCCACCACTGATGTACACAACAGGTCAACCACTGATGTACACAACATGTCCAGTACTGATGTACACAACATGTCCACCACTGATGTACACAACATGTCCACCACTGATGTACACAACATGTCCAGTACTGATGTACACAACATGTCCACCACTGATGTACACAACATGTCCACCACTGATGTACACAACATGTCCACTACTGATGTACACAACATGTCCAGTACTGATGTACACAACATGTCCACCACTGATGTACACAACATGTCCACCACTGATGTACACAACATGTCCACCACTGATGTACACAACATGTCCACCACTGATGTACACAACATGTCCACCACTGATGTACACAACATGTCCACCACTGATGTACACAACATGTCCACTGATGTACACAACATGTCCACCACTGATGTACACAACACAGTAGTGATGTACACAACATGTCCACCACTGATGTACACAACATGTCCACCACTGATGTACACAACATGTCCACCACTGATGTACACAACATGTCCACTACTGATGTACACAACATGTCCACCACTGATGTACACAACATGTCCTCCACTGATGTACACCACATGTCACCACTGATGTACACAACATGTCCACCACTGATGTACACAACATGTCCACCACTGATGTACACAACATGTCCACCACTGATGTACACAACATGTCCACTACTGATGTACACATCATGTCCACTACTGATGTACACAACAGGTCAACCACTGATGTACACAACATGTCCACTACTGATGTACACAACATGTCCACTACTGATGTACACAACATGTCCACCACTGATATACACAACATGTCCACCACTGATGTACACAACATGTCCACCACTGATGTACACAACATGTCCACTACTGATGTACACAACATGTCCACTACTGATGTACACAACATGTCCACTACTGATGTACACAACATGTCCACTACTGATGTACACAACATGTCCAGTACTGATGTACACAACATGTCCACCACTGATGTACACAACATGTCCACTACTGATGTACACAACATGTCCACCACTGATGTACACAACATGTCCAGTACTGATGTACACAACATGTCCACCACTGATGTACACAACATGTCCACCACTGATGTACACAACATGTCCACCACTGATGTACACAACATGTCCAGTACTGATGTACACAACAGGTCCACCACTGATGTACACAACATGTCCACTACTGATGTACACAACTGATGTACACAACATGTCCAGTACTGATGTACACAACATGTCCACCACTGATGTACACAACATGTCCACTACTGATGTACACAACATGTCCACCACTGATGTACACAACATGTCCACCACTGATGTACACAACATGTCCACCACTGATGTACACAACATGTCCACCACTGATGTACACAACATGTCCACCACTGATGTACACATCATGTCCACCACTGATGTACACAACATGTCCACCACTGATGTACACAACATGTCCACCACTGATGTACACAACATGTCCACCACTGATGTACACAACATGTCCACCACTGATGTACACAACATGTCCACTACTGATGTACACAACAACACTGATGTACACAACAACTGATGTACACAACATGTCCACCACTGATGTACACAACATGTCCACCACTGATGTACAACAACATGTCCACTACTGATGTACACAACATGTCCATGTACACACATGTCCACCACTGATGTACACAACATGTCCAGTACTGATGTACACAACATGTCCACTACTGATGTACACAACATGTCCACCACTGATGTACACAACATGTCCACCACTGATGTACACAACATGTCCACTACTGATGTACACAACATGTCCACCACTGATGTACACAACATGTCCACTACTGATGTACACAACATGTCCACCACTGATGTACACAACATGTCCAGTACTGATGTACACAACATGTCCAGTACTGATGTACACAACATGTCCACACTGATGTACACAACATGTCCACCACTGATGTACACAACATGTCCAACATGTACACAACATGTACTGATGTACACAACATGTCCACCACTGATGTACACAACATGTCCACCACTGATGTACACAACATGTCCACTACTGATGTACACAACATGTCCAGTACTGATGTACACAACATGTCCAGTACTGATGTACACAACAGGTCCACCACTGATGTAAACAACATGTCCACCACTGATGTACACAACATGTCCACTACTGATGTACACAACATGTCCAGTACTGATGTACACAACATGTCCAGTACTGATGTACACAACATGTCCACTACTGATGTACACAACATGTCCACCACTGATGTACACAACATGTCCACCACTGATGTACACAACATGTCCACCACTGATGTACACAACATGTCCACCACTGATGTACACAACATGTCCACCACTGATGTACACAACATGTCCACCACTGATGTACACAACATGTCCACTACTGATGTACACAACATGTCCACTACTGATGTACACAACATGTCCACTACTGATGTACACAACATGTCCAGTACTGATGTACTCATTTATAACCAAGTCTAACTGGAGCAAGTATAGTATCTTGTCCAATGATACAATATGGTGTCTGACATTTCAATCACCAGCCAACTGTATCGCCTTCAAGTAGAGTTAAAACAAGGAAAGCTGAAGAACAACAGGAGACAGAATTGGAAGGTTTTGTTTTATTGTGTCCGGTATGTACCGGTGGAGTGTGGGGTTCTACAACTATCCAAGTATTAACAAAAGCAGTGCATCAGATCTCCTATATAAAACCAGCCTTTATAAGCAACAGATACAATCATTACGGGTATGAACAAAGGACCTAGGACCTAATATGTCTGAATCTTTTTATAATTCTGCATTAAATCTAGCTCCAATTTTGAAAAATATTATTTATCTTTTGTGTTTTACTGTCATATTGTACATGGCTTAAACATGAATATTCTGTTAATAACTTTCCTATACTTATATACAGTGCATAAAATTATAGATTACATGAAAGTTTTTAAAGTGAAAACATGTTTCTGATGACATAAATTTAGTAAAATTTATATTTTCTACATATTTTCATGAGAATAAAGAGAAATATGAACAATTTTCTTTAAAATTATTAGAGCATTCATCAACATTTAATTATCTTTTACTGTATATAAATCTGGACTAAAAATTGTAGAGTTGAGCCTATATTCAACACTAAGAACTCTTACGGCAAGCACCTTGCATAAAAATGCAGCAAATAGCAAAGAGCTGACTAGTCATATAGACACACAGACTGATGGACAGACACAAACCAGCTGTAGTTAACCTGACCATTAGACAAGAATGACCAACAGTGGTGAGAGACTGACCGTCAGTGTGCCCTGAGACGGCTGTTAGTGAAAAATAGTATATTGTGCTGATGTGATAGTAACTATATGTACCATTATATTATTGCTGTAGATGTAACAGACCTATCTAGGTCCATATATCTGTAAAAATCAGGGACATTTATAGACAGAAACCAACAGATACATTAATGTATAGCTGGATTAACGAGGACAAGAAGGTATTTATTTAAATATTCACAAAACACCTAGATTATACATGATATAGGATTCAATACAAGGGGAATAATTTAAGAAATAATAAAAAAGTTTCTATATAAAAACACAAAAATGTAATACTCCAACAACCAACAGAAAGTATTGCTAAAACACATGTCAAGGATGTGATGGGTTATCTTACAGGAATAGCCCCCCCAATACGGAATTACCTCCCTTGTTCATAAGTGTCTCTTCACTAAAGGATTGTTTCCCTTGTTGAATATTTTCCACTTTAATCCCAAGGATTGCCTTTCCTGATAAAGGGTTGTATTCCTGATTAAATAAAAGGTTGTCTACTTTGATCAGGGATTGCCTCCCCTGATAGGTTGACTAAACAGCAGCTAAAATTGTACACACCCTCACTCTCTTGTAATTAAATCTATCTCTCCCACAAACACACACATTATTTTTCTTGTTTTATCTCAGCCCTCTCTCACACACAAAATAGCAATTGTAGTTACCTCGTTACAATATTTTTTTAAACAAATTACTCCATTGATCAACTAAAAGTTGGCAGGGCACATCTCACAATAGCAGCAGCTTGGGAAGTATTGTTTAACTAAAGAGAAGCCTGCTCCAGATAGTCTGGAAATCTGACAAGTATTGAGCATCATGAAGCATTTCCATACATTTAATACAAACATTTAGATTCCACTAAGCTAATTATTCCTTTATCACAAGATTCTATCATTATCTGAACCAGTACAAAGAGCAAAAATTATAAATATGACAAAGTAATTAAAAATCTCCTATCATTTATCTTCTAACCTGTGGAGTCATATATAAAATCTACTTCTAAATGGCCAACACTTCTACAGTGTTGACCAGAACATACTCCTGGACACTTGCAGCCAGAAATTACCAGGTCTGAAACCCATCGTGCTGAAAAAAACAGGGAATGTCTTGTTAGGAATCAGAATGAGGATTTCTGTGCCTTGTCCTGGTATCTGTGTAGGGATAGCTCAGTCAACCACAGTTTTTTTTAATTCAAGGTAGTCCATAATTACCAGGATGTATCAATTCCAGGACAAATACCCATGATGGGTGATGATGAGTTTTGAAGATTTCATCATTTGAGTATCAGAGTAAAAGGTTGTCTCCCTTTGGGTAATATCTCAATTCAAAGGCACCTGCCATGGTGTCCCAGCTTATGACATCTCAGTCTAGGGGCTACACTGGACTAGGGCTGTGTACAGGCCATTGGGATGGCCCAACTAGGGGGTGTGCTGACCAGTGGGACAGAATGTCCCATCCCAAAGGGCTGTACAGACCACTAGGACATCCCAGTCTAGGGACTGTACAGACCACTAGAACATCCCAGTCTAGGGTCTGTACAGAACACTAGGACATCCCAGTCTAGGGACTGTACAGAACACTGGGACATCCCAGTCTAGGGACTGTACAGAACACTTGGACAACCCAGTCTAGGGACAGTACAGACCACTAGGACATCCCAGTCTAGGGACTCTACAGAACACTGGGACATCCCAGTCTAGGGACTGTACAGACCACTGGGACAACCCAGTCTAGGGAATGTACAGAACACTGGGACATCCCAGTCTAGGGACTGTACAGAACACTGGGACATCCTAGTCTAGGGACTGTACAGACCACTGGGACATCCCAGTCTAGGGACTGTACAGACCACTAGGACATCCCACTAGGGACTGTGCAGAACACTGGGACATGCCAGTCTAAGGACTGTACAGACCACTAGGACATCCCAGTCTAGGGACTGTACAGACCACTAGGACATCCCAGTCTGGGGACTGTACAGACCACTAGGACATCCCAGTCTATAGACTGTACTGACCACTAGGACATCCCAGTCTAAAGACTGTACAGAACACCAATGGTGGTATTGATCACAGTATGTCCCATCCAACGGGCTGAACAGACTTCTGCGACAGGACACATCACCCCAGCAGCTGTACACAGGAACATAATACCTAGAGATACACAAAGCCCTGTCCTTGGTTTGAGGGACACAGACTTTAACTGAGGACTAATAAAGACCTGCCAACTTATGGAGCAATCCCTCCAAATGGCACTAGGGTACTCTCCTTCTTCTAATGGGAAAGTTGTACATAATTAAAATAGTTGTCTAAGTCATTAGTCACACGATTCTCTCAACTGTAATGGCTGGTTACCATCCCATTCTATCAATTTCTATGGAAGTCTAAGATGAAGATTTGTCATCTCCTAACCGCTTCTTCCTCACTACAAAATAGAAAACATTGAATTAGAAAAGAAAGCAAACAAAATCATTCCATCTAACAACTACTGAAATGGGATACCTCCTCACAAAGTATTCCATCTTACAGTTACAGAAATGGGATACCTCTCCTCACAAAGTAATCCATCTTACAGTTATATATAGAAATGGGATACCTCTCCTCAGAAAGTAATCCATCTTACAGTTACAGAAATGGGATACCTCTCCTCACAAAGTATTCAATATTACAGTTATATATAGAAATGGGATACCTCTCCTCACAAAGTAATCCATCTTACAGTTATATATAGAAATGGGATACCTTCCTCAGAACACTCCATATAACTATGATAATTCTTTTTCAGATAGTTATGAATGATTGGAGATACATTTCACATTTTCTAATAAGTGTCTACAGAGTTACATGTTAATGTAAGACGAATATTCAACTTATTATTTTCACCATTTTCAATGTTTTTGTTTGACTTGTTTCACTACTTACATTCATCATTGTTGTTTTGAATTTTGTCGTGGACGCGGACTCTGGGCTCGGGGAATTCGAAATGGATACCAAACTTAAGTAGGGATGTGTTGGCTTCAATCATCTTTAACACTTTCATCTCTACTTTGTTTCCTAGTGCCTCAGGTTTCTGAGTAAGACAAAAACTTGATGTCATTGACTGTTGTGTACTTTTCTATGCATTATTTATCTAATATCTGTTTCAACTTTTAATCTGGCTTGTGAACCTCAGATCTTGACCCAGTTAGCAAACATCAGGTTCTAAAGTGTTTGATCTCTAACCTTGATAGTAAACCTCAGGTCTTGAAGTAATTTACCTTTAACCTGGTTTAGCAAACCTTAATTCTTGAAGTGTTTGTTCTCTAACTTGGTTATAAAACCTCAGTTCCTCAAGTACCTGACCTCTAGCCTAGTTAGCAAACCTCAGTTCTTAAAAGCATATGACCTCTTTCCTGGTTAGCAAACCCTCAGGTCTTTAAGTATTCAATCTCTAGCCTGGTTAGAAAACTTCAGTTCTTAAAAGTGATTGACCTCTTACCTGGTTAGCAAACCTCAGTTCCTGAAGTGTCTGGTTTTCATTGATAGCCTTAAGGATCTCCACCAAACAATCCCCACCTATGAAGTTGGACTCAAGACTTAGCACCTTGAGTGTCTTGTTGGCCCTTAGAGCATCTGGAACAACCTACAACAGATACATCGTAATAATAAATAGAGTGTGTTTGTTGAGGACCAACTTAATATTCTCTCTAAAGTAAATCTTGATAGAAGAAGATATCTTCATCAATCTAATTACTTCATTTATATCCAACAATAAGGTCTAGTAAATAGGCCAATCTATATCTATTCTATTGTCTTGTAATAAGCCCACCCTGACTTCGAGTCAAAGAAAATGCGTTGCTCTCCTGGGGATGGGAAAAGCCCACTCCTGCCTTGGAGTCAGAGTTAATGTGTTACCCCCTTAGGGTTCTGTGAAAACCCACCCCTGACTTGGAGTCAAGGTTATGTGTTGCCCCCTGGGGTTCTGTGATAAGCCCACCTGACTTGGAGTTTAAAGTAATGTGTTGCCCCCGCAGGTTCTATGATAAGCCCACCCCTCACTTGGAGTCTAAGGTAATGTGTTGCCTCTGCAGGTTCTGTGATAAGCCCATCCCTGACTTGAAATCAGAAGTGAAGTGTTGCCCCTGGGGTTCTGTGATAAGCCCATCCCTGACTTTAAATCAGAAGTCATGTGTTGCTCCTGGGGTTCTGTGATAAGCACACCCCTGACTTGAAATCAGAGGTCACGCATTGGTCCCTGGGGTTCTGTGATAAGCCCACTCCTGACTTGGAGTCTAAGGTAATGTGTTGCCCCCTGGGGTTCTGTGATAGGCCCACCCCTGACTTGGAGTCTAAGGTAATGTGTTGCCCCCTGGGGTTCTGTGATAAGCCCACCCCTGACTTGGTTTTATGGATGACACCTTTGTGGACAAGACAAAAAGACTAGTTTGATCCTTTAAAGCACATCAAACAAATATCGAGGTCGCATAACCATATGTTGTAATGGCTTTGTAATTGGACGTCATTCCCTGTAATCTTCTAGAAGAGCACATCAGCCGATGATTGGTCAGTTTTTAGCCAATGATCATCAGATTGTGGTGTATTCAAATTGCCCTACATACGTAGTCCCTCCCAATGTAAACAATTTCTGTTATTGTTATTTTTTTTATCGCTATTTCTTGAGAAGTACTGGATTGATTTTTCTCAAATTTCATGTGTAGGTTCCCCTTGGTCCGTATATGTGCCCATTTGATTTGGGTAGGGCAAGGGACCAAGGGGGACCTACATTTGAAACTTAAGAAAGATCCATCAAATATTTCTCAAAAAATAGCAAAACAAACCTGCATTGTCAAAATCCAAGATGGCCACCATCCGACATTTTGTTTTTTTCTGGTCAAACCTGAAATGGGTGAAACTTGGGACCAAAGGAAACCTACATATAAAATTTGAGAAATTATATGCTGTAGTTCTCAAGACATAGCAATAAAAACTTTACTTAACAAAATCAAAGATGGCTGCCTGTTGGCCATTATGTTTTTCTGATTAGTCCCAAAATTGACTTGGTACAACTAGGGACAAACAGGAAAACTACACAGGAAGTTTGAGAGATATCCATTCAGTGCTTCTTAAGGAATAGTGATAACAAACTTGTAAAGTTGCATCTGATGATGGTTGGCTAATAAAACCTGATTAATTTTGTGTGAATCTTAAACTTTTCCAGAAACTTTTATCATACTAATTTTGTATCAGTATCAGGAACTAACTTACAGAAGCCACTCTGTCAGTCATTGCTACGTTTGCCATCTCCAGTGTCTCTAGACAGGTATTGCTTTTAAGTCCCTCTATAACCTCAATCTGTCGCTCATATGAAATGTTCTGAAATTGAAAATGTCAGAAGCATGTTAGTTCTGCAGTGCTATGTTTACATGCACAGACTGATAAACAAGGAGCACACTAAACGAGACATTAAACATTCAAATAAAAATACATCGATCTAAACTCAATAATAGAGACTTGCCTTAATGTTATTGAGGTTGAGTGACTTCAGTTTAGCGTCATTGGCTTGGATCTTTTTTATACTTTCCTCCACATCAGTAGGGTTTGGAGGTTCTGCAGGCACCAGCTTCAGTACCTGTGCTTTGGCCGTTCCTGTCAGGGGATATAACTCATTAATAAATTGTCATCTGGGAATACAGTCTACCAACATCAGGGGACATAACTCATCAAAAACCCTTCATCTGGGAATATAGACTACCCACATCAAGGGGCATAACTCATTAGTAAGCCCTCATAAGGAATAAAGTGTACCAACATCATGAGGAATATAATCTATCAACATAATAAAGAATATAGACTACAAACATCTGGGGACATAACTCATTAGTAAGCCCTCATGAGGAATATAGTCTACCAACATCAGGGGACATAACTCATTCGTATGCCCTCATGAGGAATATAGTCTACCAACATCATGTGGAATATAGTCTACCAACATCAGGGGACATAACTCATTAGTAAGCCCTCATGAGGAATATAGACTACCAACATCAGGGGACATAACTCATTAATAAGCCCTCATGAAGAATATAGACTACCAACATCATGAGGAATATAGTCTACCAACATCAGGGGACATAACTCATTAGTAAGCCCTCATGAGGAATATAGTCTACCAACATCAGGGGACATAACTCATTAGTAAGCCCTCATGAGGAATATAGACTACCAACATCAGGGGACATAACTCATTAGTAAGCCCTCATGAGGAATATAGACTACCAACATCAGGGGACATAACTCATTAGTAAGCCATCATAATATAGTCCAGTCAACATGCACAAACCACAAACAAATATATGTATATATACATCATGCAGGGACATAACTCAGACACAGCCCTCATGAGGAATATAGACTACCAACATCAGGGGACATAATTCATTAGTAAGCCCTCATGAGGAATATAAACTACCAACATTTGGGGACATAACTCATTAGTAAGCCCTCATGAGGAATATAAACTACCAACATCAGGGGACATAACTCATTAGTAAGCCCTCATGAGGAATATAGTCTACCAACATCATGAGGAATATAGGTTTCCAACATCAGGGGACATAGCTCATTACCAATACATTAGAAGTCCAGTCAACATGCACAAACCACAAACAAATATATGTATATATATAAGTAAACAATGCAGTGGGTTGTGACCTGTATAAATAAACCTTGCATCTTTTGTGAAAATTTGAATCAGTCCTGATTTTCTATAAAAGTTGTACAAGATTTGACAATAAAATCCCTGTCCTAAGTATTTATCTATAAAATACCTTCATACAGATGGTATAAAATACCTGTCCTAATAATCATATACAAATCTTTATTGATGAAATCTAACAGGATTGGTGTGTTGTTGGTAGTAGGAATTAGGTCTATCAGTACAAATGATCAATAACCATATTTCTGAATTACAAGTTATTATATCTTACACACTGTACAAATTAACATGCTAGATGTATTTATAAACAGGACATGTTAATGTCCCAGCATTCCAAAAAAATGACCATTTCAGGTATGATTACACTGTGTGTAGACGTAGGGCAAAATTAATACTGAAAATATTAATAATCTTTTATAAAATACCTGTCCTAAGTATTTATCTTCTATAAAATCCCTGTCCTAAGTATTTATCATCTTCTATAAAATCCCTGTCCTAAGTATTTATCATCTTCTATAGAATCCCTGTCCTAAATATTTATTATCTTTTATACAATACCTGTCCTAAGTATTTATTTAAAATACATATTCATTATCTATAAAATACCTGTCCTACATAGTATTTAAAATCCCTGTCCATCTTCTATAAAATCCCTGTCCGAAGTATTTATCTTCTTTAAAATCCCTGTCCTACATATTCATCATCTATAAAATCCCTGTCCTAAGTATTTATCTTCTATAAAATCCCTGTCCTAAGTATTTATCATCTTCTATAGAATCCCTGTCCTAAGTATTTATCTTCTATAAAATCCCTGTCCTAAGTATTTATCTTCTATAAAATCCCTGTCCTACATATTCATCATCTATAAAATACCTGTCCTACATATTCATCATCTATAAAATCCCTGTCCTAAGTATTTATCTTCTATAAAATCCCTTCTATAAAATCCCTGTCCTACATATTCATCATCTATAAAATCCCTGTCCTAATATTCATCTTCTATAAAATCCCTGTCCTTAGTTTATCATCTTCTATAAAATACCTGTCCTAAGTATTTATCATCTTCTATAGAATCCCTGTCCTAAGTATTTATCATCTTTTATACATTACCTGTCCTAAGTATTTATCATCTTCTATAAAATCCCTGTCCTAAGTATTTATCATCTTCTATAAAATACCTGTCCTACATATTTATCATCTATACAATCCCTGTCCTAAGTATTTATCAATTTTACACATTATCATATATTGCTGCTTTTGTTATCTGTCTTGCCAAATATTAAAACACCAATATAAATTCTTTGAAAGTTTTTTTTTGTACATCATCCACTTTATGTGACAAAAGAAAATGGTCTTAAAAGTATAATGAAGCATACATTTAGTAAATGAGACTAAGAGAGTCTCCTAACAAATACAGTTTACCAATTCCAAGAAGAATTTACAATAAATGTGCAACATATTATATTTGCATTGAATCTGAAAAATTCTACTTTCTCTGGATTTTACAGAAACTGTTACATGACAACTTCCAAGTTACATTATATATACACAACATATTTCCATAACATCTACAAATTTAGTATTTACATATAAGTAAGAACCAATATATCTAATAATTGTAATTTCTTATCTTAGATAATAACCTGAAAGAAGTTGCACAAAATTTTCCAACCCAAACCATAACACACAAAATCTCAATCCACAGAACAAACAGCATGCTGAGGATAAATACAGTGGATATCAGTTTCCATCACCCCAGTAAAATTTGGCGTTAGATGGAATGAAAACAAGTTTAAGATTCTGTTTATCATAGATCTAAACTGGAGCTTATGTAAATTTGTGTATATTTGAGTAAAAAAAAATAAAAAAGAAACATTACTAGCTATGTCTTATTTCATAAAGTACATTAATATCCCTGAATCATGCTGTTCAGGTGTTAACATATAAGACTTAATTCTATCATCAGTACTGTAAATCACATATATAAAATAACTAATTAGAAATGATGACCAGGCATACAATATTCCTTCCACTGTCAGCTGATGTGTAAGACGGTTTCCCTGTATGCAAAGCAAAGCAACATGCACATCATGCAAACCAAGATGAGAAGACAAAATAATATCACACAATATTAGTATATTTATGCACTATTTGTTAGTGTTGTCAGGGTTTTCCATAAGAGCTGGTTGCCGGCCATAAGAGCCAGTTGCCGGCCAATTTGACCGGCTACTTTGATCATTTGGCCGCCTACACCAATCCAGTTCCATAATAATGTCCCATACACGACTACACATACACGGCAGGCCAGCCTCCTACTTTCACTACACAGCCTACTACTAACAAAATTATGGAAAACCCTGGTTGTAATACAAGACATACAAGTCTATACAAACTTAGAATTAGATTCTGTATAACCAAATAATGAGTTAAACTATATCCTACAGAAAAGAACCACACCCATCAATGAATGAAGATTTTAGTAACTTTGATTATTGTATTCAATATATCATGCAGAGAGACAGAGAGTTAGAAATGCTAGACAGGCTGAGAACATATGCACTGACTGGATTGCTGTCCATTATCAAAATCTGATGCAGCTTGTCCAAGTATATATGTACTCAAAAATAAGTGATCTTAGTACATGTGTACCAGTAAAGCAAGTAAGTGATCTACGTTAAGTACCGGAGAATCCATGAGAAAAGAGATCTACGAAAGCCTGGGATTGCAGTGAGTAGAAGGAGATATATATTACTTACCAGGGTCTGAGAGGTACAAATACAAAACATTGGTAATTCAAACAACAACACACAACAATGTGATTATCACACACTTACAACATACACAACATGGATGTTTTGGTCTATGTGAAAAGTTCATGTGACGGTTATTGATCTGTAGTCAAAATAAAAATTTTAAATAAAATTTTAGTTTTTGTAGGATACAATGCCATATCAAATCTAGATTTTCTCCGTAAATTTCCAGATTGAATATATTTATTCAAATTTTAAAATCTTGTCATTGATGCCAATTGGGAAAATGCTATGTCCTCAAGGAATTTTACAAATTTTGATGAGTTATACATTGAACTATATACACATGTATCCACAAACTTGTAGCAATGATTGTTGAATCTGCTGTGCTGTGGGCCACTATGGGATATATATACACCAAAGCACTGGTTGACAACAAGGTTACAAGTGATTGTGAGGCCAACCTCTGAAAAAACACCTGTTTCACGTGCATCTTTTTACAATGTCTCTAATCTCTGTAGTGTATAAAAAAACACACAACAAACAGGTATTTTTTTCAATCTGACCTTTTTGGTACATATATCGGTCTCCTTACCTGTAGGTGCTGCCAAGACAATTAACATGCTGTTACACACAAACAAATCCAAGGCCATATTAAACACAATAATAATCATGGCAACCTCTTTGAACTGCTGTTACCCGTGACCTATGACCTGATTTTCCGTGACCTATGACCTGGTGTTACTCCAGACCAGTAACATGCTGTCACCCATGACCTGTGGTGAACCCCTGACCTACGTCCTATTATTACTCATGACCTGTGCTTACCTCTGGCCTACTGCTGCAACCTTGTTCTAATCTGTGACATAGTTTTACCCAAATCTGACCCATTTTGTTCCTTGTGACCTTTGAATTAGATATTACTCCAAAGACCTTGTGTTGCTCCTTTGAGTTGTTAACATCTCCGTGACTAATGGCAACATTTCTGTAATTCTCGCTGAGGTTACCACAAATGTGTCGTTTTAACTCTGTATTTCATACACAGTTAGTATCTGTGAAAATCCTCTGTGTTATCCAATATGACACCCCGTGACTTGGTGTTACCCACTGTGACACAAGTGATTATGTGACTTGGTGTTTGCCATGGTGACACTCAGTGACCTTGTGTTACTCCTGTGAAACCCTTTGGCTTTGAAGCTTAACCTTTAACCATAAAATATTCCCTATTGATACTGCCATTTAACCTTGGAAGAGCATGCAGAACACTTGTTAGTGAAGAACCACACTTCCAGACACAGTCCAGGCACATGCCTTGTAAGAGAAAACACTGGCTAATTTGGAGGTTTAGAAGACTGTCTTTCAGTAGATTTTTTCTGACAAACTTTATTTTGTAGAGTAAAACCATACAATAGTTGCTTAGAAAGTTAACATAACATACCACAGTGGTGTTAAAGCTAAAGATACATGCTACAATTCACATCATTACTATACCTGTGATTTGTGTAAGGATTACCTCCCTTGGGAGTTAATTTTGAAAATCTGCTCACACTTGATAATCCTAAATTACCAAGGAGCTGTTCATTATACTTTAACAATGTTCATTTCCTGTCACTGATCATAAAACTGTATGACACAAAGTTCTCGGAACTTTTCGGTCAGATTTGTGATGTATCCATCAAAAGATTTTTTTGAAACATTTGTGAAACACATCTAATGTACATCTTACATTACTGTAAAACATACCCCTGTATCTGATTTCCAACTGAAAACTTCCCTTTATTTATTTGTCAAATGCCCAATGGTAGTATATGTATTTACCAGTAAAGCCGCCGGTGTGTGATATGTCCTCACTCTCTAAGGATGCGTAGTATTGTGTCTGATTCAGCATGCCATGAAATCCCAACACAGCTACAACAAAAAGAAATATCATCAAATACTGTCTACAGTGACCAACTGTATATAGTGATAACCTGTCTACAGTGACCAACTGTATATAGTGATAACCTGTCTACAGTGACCAACTGTATATAGTGATAACCTGTCTATAAAGATATTTCTGTGGTGGTTGCCAGTCTACTGCCACAACCTGTATATAGTGATAACCTGTCTATAGTGATATTTCTGTGGTGGTTACCCGTATACAGTGACCAACTGTATATAGTGATAACCTGTCTATAGTGATATTTCTGTGGTTGTTACCCGTCTACAGTGACCAACTGTATATAGTGATAACCTGTCTATTGTGATATTTCTGTGGTAATTACCTGTCTACAGTGACCAACTGTATATAGTGATAACCTGTCTACAGTGACCAACTGTATATAGTGATAACCTGTCTACAGTGATTATAACCTGTCTACAGTGATTATAACCTGTCTACATCATTTACCAGCAAGGTCTACAAGCTCCTCCTCTGATGCCCCGGCTAAGATATCGTCCCACTCAGTCTGTATTGCCTCGTCCTCATGTACCTCCACCTTAGGCTCCTCTTTCGGTTTATAGATCTTCCCTGTAATAAATAGATCAGGTTATAGAGAGCAATAGATCTGTATATACACACCTAGATATACAGTATCACACCTGTATCACACCTAGTATCACACCTAGATATACAGTATCACACCTAGATATACAGTATCAAACCTTGATATACAGTATCACACCTAGATATAGAGTATCACACCTAGATATACAGTATCACACCTAGATATACAGTATCATACTGACCATATCACACCTAGATATACAGTATCATACTGACCATATCACACCTAGATATACAGTATCACACCTAGATATACAATATCACACCTAGATATACAGTATCACACCTAGATATACAGTATCACACCTAGATATACAGTATCATACTGACCATATCACACCTAGATATACAGTATCATACTGACCATATCACACCTAGATATACAGTATCACACCTAGATATACAGTATCATACTGACCATATCACACCTAGATATACAGTATCATACTGACCATATCACATCTAGATATACATACTGACCATATCACACCTAGATATACATACTGACCATATCACATCTTAAATACATACTGACCATATCACACCTAGATATACATACTGACCCTATCACACCTAGATATACATACTGACCCTATCACACCTAGATATACATACTGACCATATCACACCTAGATATACATACTGACCCTATCACACCTAGATATACATACTGACCATATCACACCTAGATATACATACTGACCATATCACACCTAGATATACATACTGACCCTATCACACCTAGATATACATACTGACCCTATCACCCCTTGATATACATACTGACTCTATCACCCCTAGATATACATACTGACCCTATCACCCCTAGATATACATACTGACCCTATCACACCTAGATATACATACTGACCATATCACACCTAGATATACATACTGACCATATCACACCTAGATATACATACTGACCATATCACACCTAGATATACATACTGACCATATCACATCTAGATATACATACTGACCATATCACACCTAGATATACATACTGACCATATCACACCTAGATATACATACTGACCATATCACATCTAGATATACATACTGACCCTATCACACCTAGATATACATACTGACCATATCACACCTAGATATACATACTGACCATATCACACCTAAATATACATACTGACCCTATCACACCTAGATATACATACTGACCATATCACATCTAGATATACATACTGACCATATCACGTCTAGATATACATACTGACCATATCACACCTAGATATACAGTATCATACTGACCATATCACACCTAGATATACATACTGACCATATCACATCTAGATATACATACTGACCATATCACACCTAGATATACATACTGACCCTATCACACCTAGATATACATACTGACCATATCACACCTAGATATACATACTGACCATATCACATCTAGATATACATACTGACCATATCACACCTAGATATACATACTGACCCTATCACACCTAGATATACATACTGACCCTATCACACCTTTATATACAGTATAACAATAAAACCACCCTATCACTGTATCTACTACTATAAGTAAAAGTGTTTGTATCCGTGGTTTTTTGCAGAAAAAGTCACCTTGGATGATGAGTGATTTCCATCAATGGAAAATAAAAATTAAAACATTGTAAATATTGCAACAGATCTAACCATCATACACTTTGAAGATCTATTCAAGCTTAACCTACTGCTGGAAACTACTTCATGGCCAGCACTGAAGAAAAACATTTTCCAGTGAATGTCACTTCCCTTAAATACCAAAGGAAAATACACATAATAACAAATAACAACTGCTATTGTCTCATCTTACAATTTGTCCTGACTCACAAAAAAAAAAAAAAAAAAATGGAAATTTGTCCTTTTAAACCTCTTCACAGGGATAGATATTGTACAAGTGAAAAATATGTACATATCTTATAGAATTCTGGAAAATATACTGTCTGACCAGAGAATACCTTGTGGACTACAGTCTGAGGTGAGGTTATGTGATTATCTCCCTTTCCTGAACTCACTAACCTCTTGTCTCCTTGACATAGGGTTTCACTTGTTCCCAGTCCTTCTCCTCCTTGGCTTTCTTTTCCAGGAAGGCCAGCAGCTTCTCCCGTTTATATGGACCAGTGGGGTCCTTTGTTGTCTGCGGTTTCATGCGCTGACTTGGTGGTAGAAACGAGTTCTGAAATTAACACAAGCTTTGTAAGTGAGGTTCTGTTGGTACTATCACAAATACAAAAATCTTCTGAAAGGCTGTGACAGCACGCATAAAACTTGTTAAATTTTCCTGGTACTGGATGTTAACCAACTCTGATTTCATGATACTGTATCTTTATATCAGATGTCACCATTAAACTCCTGAGTCTCCTGACATATTGTATAACTGTCCTGTATCTTTACATCAGAAGCCACCATTAAACTCCTGAGTCTCCTGACATATTGTATAACTGTCCTGTATACTTACATCAGAAGCCACCATTAAACTCCTGAGTCTCCTGACATATTGTATAACTGTCCTGTATACTTACATCAGAAGCCACCATTAAACTCCTGAGTCTCCTGACATATTGTATAACTGTACTGTATACTTACATCAGAAGCCACCATTAAACTGCTCAGTCTCCTGACATTTTGTATAACTGTCCTGTATACACTGTACTTACATCAGGGTCGAAGTCGCCATTAAGCTCCTCAATCTCCTCCGTTGTCAGTTGTGAGAGGAGTTTGTCAATGTCATCGAGGTCAAAATCTTCCACTTCTTTCGTGGCTTTGAGGTGCACACTATCCAGCGCCATCTTCTACAACATCAACAAAAGCTGTTGGAGAACCTTGATACTCAAATATGAACACATGAGAACTATCCAACAGTGCCTAAACACATACACAAAGTCACCTGTTTGGATCCCCAGCAATATCAATATCATTTCTAAATACTTTGAAAAAACTTTAACGAAAAATAACTTTAAATTATACATAAAACAAAAAAAAAAAAAAAAAAAAAAAAACAAGAGACAGAAAAACAATCCTACAATTTCACTCTGTTGAATCACAAAACAGCCCCTGGATGCCTTACTCTCTTACAGACAGGGTTACTCTAAGATAGGTTCTCCTTGTAATGGCCAGTAACTACCACAATAAATAGCATGCAGCAGTCTTCTATTCAAATCAATGTTTATAAAGTTTCCTGCACAAGGACGAAATGTTGACGACACAAGACGGTTAGAAAGCTCAGCTTTCTGAGAATCACAAATTACATCTCATGTGTGTACTGTAACATACTACATGTGTAACATATTCTACCCCCTACCTGTGTGTACTGTAACATACTACATGTGTAACATATTCTACCCCCTACCTGTGTGTACTGTAACATACTACATGTTTAACATATTCTACCCCCTACCTGTGTGTACTGTAACATACTACATGTGTTACATATTCTACCACCTACCTGTGTGTACTGTAACATTCTACATGTGTAACATATTCTACCCCCTACCTGTGTGTACTGTAACATACTACACGTGTTACATATTCTACCCCTACATGTGTGTGCTATAACATTCTACATGTGTAACATATTCTACTCCCTACCTGTGTGTACTGTAACATACTACACATGTTACATATTCTACCCCTACATGTGTGTGCTATAACATACTACATGTAACATATTCTACCCCCTACCTGTGTGTACTGTAACATACTACATGTGTAACATATTCTACCCTCTACCTGTGTGTACTGTAACATATTCTACCCCCTACCTGTGTGTACTGTAACATACTACATGTGTAACATATTCTACCCCCTACCTGTGTGTACTATAACATACTACATGTAACATATTCTACCCCCTACCTGTGTGTACTGTACCATATTCTACCTCCTACCTGTGTGTACTGTAACATACTACATGTAACATATTCTACCCTCTACCTGTGTGTACTGTAACATACTACATGTGTAACATATTCTACCCCCTACCTGTGTATACTGTAACATATTCTACCCCCTACCTGTGTGTACTGTAACATACTACATGTGTAACATATTCTACCCCCTACCTGTGTGTACTGTAACATATTCTACCCCCTACCTGTGTACTGTAACATACTACATGTGTAACATATTCTACCCCCTACCTGTGTGTGCTGTAACATATTCTACCCCCTACCTGTGTATACTGTAACATATTCTACTCCCTACCTGTGTGTACTGTACCATATTCTACCTCCTACCTGTGTGTACTGTAACATACATGTAACATATTCTACCCCCTACCTGTGTGTACTGTAACATACTACATGTAACATATTCTACCCCCTACCTGTGTGTACTGTAACATACTACATGTGTAACATATTCTACCCCCTACCTGTGTGTACTGTAACATATTCTACCTCCTACCTGTGTGTACTGTAACATACTACGTGTAACATATTCTACCCCCTACCTGTGTGTACTGTAACATACTACATGTGTAACATATTCTACCCCCTACCTGTGTGTACTGTAACATATTCTACCCCCTACCTGTGTGTACTGTAACATATTCTACCCTCTACCTGTGTGTGCTGTAACATATTCTACCCCCTACCTGTGTATACTGTAACATATTCTACCCCCTACCTGTGTGTACTGTAACATACTACATGTGTAACATATTCTACCCCCTACCTGTGTGTACTGTAACATATTCTACCCCCTACCTGTGTGTACTGTAACATATTCTACCCCCTACCTGTGTGTACTGTAACATACTACATGTGTAACATATTCTACCCCCTACCTGTGTGTACTGTAACATACTACATGTGTAACATATTCTACCCCCTACCTGTGTGTACTGTAACATACTACATGTGTAACATATTCTACCCCCTACCTGTGTATACTGTAACATATTCTACCCCCTACCTGTGTGTACTGTAACATACTACATGTAACATATTCTACCTCCTACCTGTGTGTACTGTAATATACTACATGTAACATATTCTACCCTCTACCTGTGGGTACTGTAACATACTACATGTGTAACATATTCTACCCTCTACCTGTGTATACTGTAACATATTCTACCCCCTACCTGTGTGTACTGTAACATATTCTACCCCCTACCTGTGTGTACTGTAACATACTACATGTGTAACATATTCTACCCCCTACCTGTGTGTACTGTAACATATTCTACCTCCTACCTGTGTGTACTGTAACATACTACATGTAACATATTCTACCCCCTACCTGTGTGTACTATAACATACTACATGTAACATATTCTACCCCCTACCTGTGTGTACTGTAACATACTACATGTAACATATTCTACCCCCTACCTGTGTGTACTGTAACATACTACATGTAACATATTCTACCTCCTACCTGTGTGTACTGTAACATACTACATGTAACATATTCTACCCCCTACCTGTGTGTACTGTAACATACTACATGTAACATATTCTACCCCCTACCTGTGTGTGCTATAACATACTACATGTAACATATTCTACCCCCTACCTGTGTGTGCTATAACATACTACATGTAACATATTCTACCCCCTACCTGTGTGTGCTATAACATACTACATGTAACATATTCTACCCCCTACCTGTGTGTACTGTAACATACTACATGTAACATATTCTACCCCCTACCTGTGTGTGCTATAACATACTATAACTGTAACATACTACAAGTAGCATATTCTACCCCCTACCTGTGTGTGCTATAACATACTACATGTAACATATTCTACCCCCTACCTGTGTGTGCTATAACATACTACATGTAACATATTCTACCCCCTACCTGTGTGTACTGTAACATACTACATGTAACATATTCTACCCCCTACCTGTGTGTACTGTAACATATTCTAACCCCTACCTGTGTGTACTATAACATACTACATGTAACATATTCTACCCCCTACCTGTGTGTGCTATAACATACTACATGTAACATATTCTACCCCCTACCTGTGTGTACTGTAACATACTACATGTAACATATTCTGGCATATTCCTTGCAAATAAGCACAATCATGAGTTTGTCAATCAATGATAGCTGCTCTGTATAAATCATATATTATGGAAGTGACAATCAACACAATCGTATTTCATTGCAATATTTAGGGCAAAAATAAGATACCCACTAAAATATGTTTGTCTACAGTATCTTGTTGGTTTAATTATATACTTCAACAAGGCAGAGATGACGCCATTGGAAATCCATGCTAACAGCGTAAACAGGAATGTACATGTAGGAATACCCGTAGGTACATGTAGGAGTACCCAAACGTACATGAAGGAGTACATAAATGTACAAGTAGGAGTACCCAAACGTACATGTAGGAGTACCCATACGTACATGTAGGAGTACCCAAACGTACATGTAGGAGTACCCAAACGTACATGTAGGAGTACTCAAACGTACATGTAGGAGTACCCAAATGTACATGTAGGATTACCCAAACATACATGTAGGAGTACCCAAATGTACATGTAGGAGTACCCAAACGTACATGTAGGAGTACCCAAATGTACATGTAGGAGTACACAAATGTACATGTAGGAGTACACAAACGTACATGTAGGAGTACCCAAACGTACATGTAGGAGTACCCAAACGTACATGTAGTACACAAACGTACATGTAGGAGTACCCAAACGTACATGTAGTACACAAACGTACATGTAGGAGTACCCAAACGTACATGTAGGAGTACCCAAACGTACATGTAGGAGTACCTGTATACATAAACATTTCAATATGTGACATCAGTGTTTATTTATATATCCAGGAGCTTTAATAATTCACTTATATAATCAGCTTAGTATTTCTTTATTAATTGCCAGTGCATACTTTAAAATGACCTACAGTGTAGTAAAGCAAGATTAAGAAGAAAAAACTCTGTGTTGAACTGAATGAATGTATACCACTGTAAGTCTTAAAGTATGTCGTTCCATAAAAATGAATCACATATATATGTATATTGTACACAAGTCAGCGGCAAAGAAAAAAAGAAAAAAGAAAACTAGCTACGTCATTTTGTTATTGTTCAGTTAACAGGATACAGAGCTTGAGGCTGTCTATTGTTTTCCTCATCACAAGCCACAGGAATGTAAAACAGTGGCTGTGTGCATAACTGGGCTCTCGCAATGACCAGTTAACTAAAACAAAATGTAAACATGGTGTAAACAACCAACTTATTGTAGTCCGTTGGGGAATATTCTACAGGGCTCTCCATCTGCCAGATTTGGGGCCGAATTCCCAATGCAAAATTGCATCTTTTTTCCCAATTTAGACCCCAAGTTTTCCCAATTCGTACATGTAGGAGTACCTGTATAAGTGTTTATTTATATATCCAGGAGCTTTAATAATTCACTTATATAATCAGCTTAGTATTTCTTTATTAATTGCCAGTACATACTTTAAAATGACCTACAGTGTAGTAAAGCAAATGGAAAAAACTCTGTGTTGTAAGAGCCCTGTTCTATCATCTTTATATGAGAGTATTTTAATTTCATTAGAGGTCATTTACTGCATGTGTTATTGCAGTACTGTATAATAGTTGACAATAAATACGGCATACTCTGTATTTGTCAGTGAACTAAAGAAGTTTATCAACTGGTTATTTATTTCATCAATGATTTTTTCCAGTGATTATATAACTTTGAGTTTTGATTAATGAGAGCAGTACACTCACATATATAGAGGTTATTTGTTTCTCATTTAAGACAAGAAATATTTTCTATACCTGTATTTGTCATAAGTGAAATGTTATAACACATCCCATTTATTGTACAGATTTATCACAAGTTCCAGCCTTCCATCACACTGAGCCCCAGTGATGACCCCTGCACCCTTCTCACTTACATCACACTGAGCCCCATCATCTTTATATGAGAGTATTTTAATTTTATTCCATCATTTACTGTACAGTGTTATTGAGTACTGTATAATAGTTGACAATAACTTCCATCACACTGTATTTGTCAGTGATAAAGAAGTTTATCAACTGGTTATTTATTACATCACACTGATTTTTTCCAGTGATTAAATAACCCCTGTTCCCTAATCACTTACATCACATATATGATTTGCCCCCATTTAATAAGAAATATTTTCTATACCTGTATTTGTCATAAGTGAAATGTTATAACACATCCCATTTATTGTACAGATTTATCACAAGTTCCAGCCTTCCATCACACTGAGTCCCAGTGATGACCCCTGCACCCTTCTCACTTACATCACACTGAGCCCCAGTGATGGCCCCTGTACCCTCCTCACTTCCATCACACTGAGCCCCCAGTGATGACTCCTGTACCTTCCTCACTTACATCACACTGAGCCCCCAGTGATGACCCCTGTACCCTCCTCACTTACATCACACTGAGCCCCCAGTGATGACTCCTGTACCTTCCTCACTTACATCACACTGAGCCCCCAGTGATGACCCCTGCACCCTCCTCACTTACATCACACTGAGCCCCCAGTGATGACTCCTGTACCTTCCTCACTTACATCACACTGAGCCCCCAGTGATGACTCCTGAACCCTTCTCACTTACATCACACTGAGCCCCCAGTGATGACCCCTGTACTCTCCTCACTTCCATCACACTGAGCCCCCAGTGATGACCCCTGTACTCTCCTCACTTACATCACACCCAAGTGTATTGATTCTGTATCTGGTAACATGCCTGGGGGATATACCTTAGATCTCCCAGTCTGTGGGGGGTTCAATTATGTACAGGCCAATGTAAATAACCTTATCTAAAGTACCACAATATACTAAAGAGATGTACTGTTACATACTAAGTGTGTTAACTTCATGATCATGAACATGTTCTTATATCCAAAATAAAGACAATATAAACAAAACCAAACAATACAAGATCTATCCTGTAACACTTCTTTGTCTGGCAATAAGTAAGGCAGTAAGGTAATAAGCCCATGCCTGTTAATAAGTCCACTCATACCCATGATCTTTAGTAGATTAGAATTACAAACCAATGCCATTACAATGTCCAGTAATAAGCCCATGTCTGGTAATAAGCCCACTCCCTACCAATGATCTTTAGTAGATTAGAATTACAAACCAATGCCATTACAATTTCCAGTAATAAGCCCATGTCTTGTAATAAGCCCACTCCCTACCAATGATCTTTAGTAGACTAGAATTACAAACAAATGTCATTACAATGTCCAGTAATAAGCCCATGTCTGTTAATAAGCCCACTCATACCCATGATCTTTAGTAGATTAGAATTACAAACCAATGTCATTACAATGTCCAGTAATAAGCCCATGTCTGGTAATAAGCCCACTCCCTACCAATGATCTTTAGTAGACTAGAATTACAAACCAAAGTTAATAAAATGTCTTGTAATAAGCCCACCCTACAGTTCTCTGTATTTTCTACAGGATATATACAGTCTATTGTGACATTTCAAAATTTCAGAAGAATTTTATTTTTGTTCATTTTCAAGGTACTTTAAATCACAAACTGTAAAAAAAGTAAATTTATAGGGCTTTATTCATCCACAAAAAATGAAATGTCTATGCAATAGTATTTTGTTGAAATACCATACAGTCATACAGGCACTCAATACATCAATGTTTTACAGTGTAATTAAAGTCCTGGACTTGCAGTATATGTTATACTGTAAAGATCAACAGACTCTCATTATAGTGATAGATGTTTTACTATGTAGTAAAAAGACCATTAGATTTAGAAATAGTATCTTATGTCACTGAATGTGCTATGTAAGCATGTGTATCACAGGACAATCTAATAAAAGTACTGATGATAGTACTCCCCTTACCAGTCACTGGCCTTAAGATAAAATCCTGCATCAGTTAATTCATGGCTGTCTAGAGGACTGCTACACAGACAACATTCAGCTACACGAACATGGTAGATAATACTGAAGAATAATACAACACCATCAAAGATGGATATTCTACGCAGCCAAAAGGTGTGTTACAGCAGAACAAGGTTACAAGTACCTACATTGTCTATCTAGTTTAAAGATGACTTGTACAATATCACCAAAATATCACAGTTTACAAACCTTGTTTTAGAGTTTATATCCCAGATACACAATAATATAGGTCCAGTAGGTTTGGTAATGAGGAGGCGAAAAGGTGTGGTGTTCTTACTCCCAACCGTGAATTGGTACAGTATGTGTTTACATCACTGACTGGGATCAGGACGTCTGTAGTCTTGGTTGTGAGAAGGTGCTATGTACATCACTGCATGAGATCAGGACGTTTTGAGGTTTGGTGGTGTGATAGTGTTACATCTTATGTTGGTACAGTATATCCTTAAGACTAACATAACTGTCTGGGATCAGGACATCTGGAGGTTTGGTGGTGAGATGGTGTTGTGTCCTATCCTTGGTACAGTATACATCACTGCCAAGGTCAGGACGTCTGGAGGTTTGGTGGAGAGATGGTGCTGTGTCCTATCCTTGGTACAGTATACATCACTGCCAAGGTCAGGACGTCTGGAGGTTTGGTGGTGAGATGGTGTGTCCTATCCTTGGTACAGTATACATCACTGCCACGGTCAGGACATCTGGAGGTTTGGTGGTGAGATGGTATGTCCTATCTTTGGTACAGTATACATCACTGCCAGGGTCAGGACGTCTGGAGGTTTGGTGGAGAGGGGGTGCTAATCTGAATGTTGATAGTCGGGTAAAAATATTCGAGTGCAGATTTCCACAATGTTAACTGTACTCAATATTTCAGAAATTCAGGTTCCAGAAATACCTTTTTGGAATGGAATGAATTTTCATAGTAATATTACTGTTTGTAGCCATATAAAATTATTAATACAAATAAAACGCAATTAGACATATATAAATACCTGTTTTTACTACACAGAAAGATTGAAAAACCAGAAATATCATACAGGCATCAATATTGTTTATCAAGGGGAGATAATCCAATAAAATTGGCTAATTTACTATAAGTGGCTTGTAATCCTGATGATTCTGACCAGGCACAAAGTGTCCGGATTATCAATGGTCCACTGTATCCCATAGTGTAATAAGTACAATGTGCAAAAATAAAAGAAGGATGTGCTTACTAGGATTATTTACAGAGGAAACTTTCTACTTCAGACAATGTAAAAAGCAAAAATGTAAATGTAACTTTAAAGTTTGTTAGTTTGACGGCTGGGAAAGCATACATTGATATAGCATCCCGCAGAGTGGGCACTCCCTGCCAGCAGCTATAAATAGCCATTCTGGCAGCATCATCACCTTACATACAGGTTTCTATGGTGATACATAACAGCTGTAATTTGTTGGGTGATTTTTGGTCTCTTGTAGGGTCATTTGGGTGACTTTTACAATATAGATAATTATAATGATATACATTCTTGATCACTGTTAATTACGTTACATCGATCTTGTTTCACTAAATAATTTGGATATATCATCATCAACAGACTGACTCCAGTACAAATCACACACATGTACTTCATCAATACTCAGACAAATGAATGTGTGTCATCATGTTCTAGTTACATATGTGTACCAGGCATGTACATAACACATGCACAGCTGTACCTGCAATCAAGTCTCTCTACAAAGGTAGAACACCTGGTTGTGATGTGAATGTGCTTAGATAGTGGCACAAAGTTTTGTCCACTCATCAATCTCCTGTAATATACCATATATATAAAGAAAGAGAGAGAGTCTATTTTTTACTGTGACCACAGGGCACAGCCTCTCTTAATTAATCACATCTTGAGGAATTTACAGTGCAACAAAAACTTCAAATACAATGCAAGTCAGATCAAATACTAAGTAGGATGTAAAGTGATGTCAGTCTCTGAAGTGTTTGATAAACGCAAAATAAATTAGGAGCTAAAAAATGTGTTTATATGTAAAATGTGATTTTTCCTGACTTTAAAAGAAAGAAAACAGGAGTGACTAAGATAAAAAGTAGATTTGCTTTCCTTTCTGAAGGTACATATAAATCTGTGTGATTCTATATAAGGTTAACAGAGAAAGCAAAAACTTCACGAGGAAATGAAATATTTCAAATTAATAATATATATTATTCTAGCCTGAAGACAGGGTATATGTAAACACACTGACTCAAAACATCATATTGAATTACTCCTGCAGACTGTAGTTAGTTAGGTAACAATTAATGAGACAATGTCAGATCACAGCTAACAACAGGTGCCACAAAGTACTGAATAACTTCATGGTTTACTAGAAAACACATCATGACATGCATAATTACAAAGCATATTTTTATATACATTGGATAGTTTTATTCACCAATAGATTACAGATACGATATCTTTGATAAGTCAAGGTGACTGAAGGAGAAACAGGAGACTCTGTGTCATGACTGACAAGTCGCATTGTGTCCAAGGACACACAAGGACATTAACACCCAAACTCTGCTTCAATTTTCACAACGGTTAAATATCAGTTGTGTCTCCGTACGGCTGGATACATTAGAATGAAATCAACAGGAAGAAAAAGCAATGCAATTAAGTCTATCTCACTGTTAAATGCAATCATAAGGTTTCGAGGAAATGTCACAGTAACTCTGGGTTAGAAATAGCTTAATTTACTTTCCTTCTAAAAAATTTATAAGTAAATGTATGTTTGCTGGGCTTATTTTTTGCCCCATGTACAGTCAGGGTCATTTTGAGGCAGGGTCTTCTTATAGTAAGTAATGGTTACCCCACTGAACATAATATGGGAGATCCATCAAAAGCAATTAGGGTTAAGTGCAAGATTAACTCCTTACAACAATACATGTACCAACAGGGTTTGTCTTCAGACTACTGGCCTGGTCACAATAAATAACATATGGGATATCGTGTAGTCACAAGCCCAACCTGTTATGGACAAGTAGTGTTTAAATTTCTGTCAGGTAAAAAGATTATAGGATGTGAACATACTTCAGAAAGATTTAATTGAATGTCCTAACAAAATAGGACAAATATTGGCAGATGGCCTTAGATCAAGCAATATCTTCATCAATCCACATCTCCAAGAAGCTTCAAATTCTAATCACGACATAACAACATACCAACTACATGGCTAAATGCCGAAAATATCACCAGTGAAAACTTTCCTTGACATGCACATAGAGAACAAGCTGCCAAGGGATCTAGATCAGTTTATATTCTAGAGTATGTATCTTCAGTATGGGACTCTCCCACTTAGCAGAAAAATCCATCACCAGGAGATGGAAAACCACAGGGACTTGGCATGAATTTCCAACCCACGGTCCATTATGTATATATATATCATAGTGACAAGGGGATGTAACTCCCCAGAAGGGAAAACTGAACTATGTGGCTTGGCAGACATCCTGTTCATACTTACCTGCTTTCAACTCTAATTCTATATTTAATAATATTTAATTAATATTACAATATTTATCATAATGGTTTCAGGGCATGGAGGGAGGCCAGGTGACAGGAAGGAAAGATGACTGTTCTAGTAGAAGGAAATACCCGATAAGTACAGTAATATTCACACGGACTTTCTGCAATGAACAAAACAGTACAACATCAATGGACATCCTGTGTGGACACGGTTGTGTGTGCTGTATACTGCCACAAGTGTAAATTTTGTGTTTTTGGCATAGTTATTGATGTACGTACCAATTAGAGATGAGAGTGTTTTTCAACTAGACATGATTAATATCTACCTTCCCATTTCTACACATTCCATATTTGTCTGGACATACAATGGTCAATACCTTGCTAATGCTGTTCATCAAACACTTATTTCTCTTAAAGACAATGTACATGTATGTGTCACTGAGATCTATGACCCTTAGAATATCAAAATACATTTTAAAAAAAAAATCTGGTTTTCCTTTCTCTGGAGTTACAACCACTAAAATATCATGTACATATATTTTGGTGATAGGTTCGAAAGTCCTTGTGGGTATGAAAACATGAAAATCTTGGTTGTGTTGCCAATAATACTGGTTTTGGAATAGGTGTTTTAATTTGGAAGCCAGAAGAGCAAGGATGCTTGGGGTGGGCAATATTGCCATCGATGCTTGGGGTGGGCGATATTGCCATCGATGCTTGGGGTGGGCAATATTGCCATCGATGCTTGGGGTGGGCGATGTTGCCATCGATGCTTGGGGTGGGCGATGTTGCCATCGATGCTTGGGGTGGGCAATATTGCCATCGATGCTTGGGAAGGGTGATATTGCCATCGATGCTTGGGGTGGGCAATATTGCCATCGATGCTTGGGGTGGGCGATATTGCCATCGATGCTTGGGGTGGGCGATGTTGCCATCGAGGCTTGGGGTGGGCGATATTGCCATCTTTTTCAATACTTTATACAGTACATGTATTTACAATATAGTGAGTCTGACCATCGTCCAATAAATGGTGCCTTTATCAAATAATGAAAGTGTTTCCAAACTAAGTAATCAGAAACAGAACAAAACATTCAGACCTAAATAAATGGACACTTGGATGTACATGGTACAAATACACCAATACCTGGGTGGTTCATATGTCACCAACAACATAAGGTAGATATTTAGAAGGTTGACACATACAAACACTCACTCAAAAAAATATCAGGAGTATCTGTTTCATTGGAAAAGTTGGGTACTTTTTCTTAATACATATTTCTAAATGTCAAACATCCTCCCACACAAAATAGCCCATTGATCCATCCTTGGATGCCAGTATTTTGTTGTCTTGTCACATGAATAAAAAAATAAAAGTCCATACATGAACATCTTATATTGGAGAAATGATCGTTTTAAAACGATCACTTTTGATAACTGCTTTCTGATTTGAATGTTGTTAATTCAAATCAGAAAGCAGTCAACAAATTGGTAATTTTAAAATAAATGTTCCAATGGAAAAATCTACTCGCAACACATGGAATCATAGGTAAGTTTGAAACAATAAAACAAATCATTAAAGAACGTTTAGTGAACAAGTCATTGATTGGTTTCAAGATAAAAAAGAGAAAAAAGTCTGACCCTACTAAGCAAAAAAGTATCATACACAGAATGTCCCCTACCCAAATGCGACATCCTGAGCAGTATTGTACTATACATGTGTGGGGTGGGAGCAAAGTCATGGACAAATGGAGAAAGCGTAAAGTTTTAACTGAAGAAGAAAATTTGGGGTCTTAATAACACTGACAAGCAACTGCTGGTGTGGGACTTGTTCCAGGCCCATTTAACAGAGGATATCTAAAAGCTTGTAAGCCAGAAATACTACAGCGACCTCTGTTATTCCAAGAGGTTGTACATGTAAACTCCAGCTGACATTTCCTGAAACAAATCCCTTAAAGACAAGCTTGGAGAGCTGTATGATTAGTGGTGTTTTAATGGTCCTATAGAGAAAACCAAACAGGGAATCGTAGGGCCTCATCTAAGGCAGTGATTTGTCATGGGCCAAGGCAGCATACGCATAAGAATAAATATGGTATATGTTTTTTACAAGATCATGTTAAAGCGCATATCAGGAATGGGTTTCTGGCGATTAAACTGACATCTGCATGCAAAAGATGACCTATAATACTGGAGTGACCTTGATGCAAGTCCAATGTTACATCCTGGACATCAGATGAGTATGTATCCCAACCACTGAAAATGTTGTTTGAAACGACAGACGTTATAAGGAACAAATCTAATATTAAATGTCATTGAATATTTGATATATTTTACTGCAAAATGACAGTTGAAGATCAACCATTGTCAAAATATTTTGCAGTAATAGGACCAATTTTAGCAAAGGTTTGCTATATTGTTTGATGCAGTTCAGCATCCATCGTTACGTCCTAATGAATGACTCAAACATGAATATGTTTGATTTTTAGCCTCATGTAAGACAAGAAAACCCTAAATATACAAGAAAAACTTTTTTACATTTAACAAACGGTGGATAAGTATCATGTAGTGTATCGTATCCCTAGTTGTCCCTAGGATGCACAGGACACCAAACATAATTTTATATCTTTGTTACATAGGTCTTTCCATTCTGCAGCAGATTTACTAGGTGCCTTTGAATAAACAGTTGAATGTGCAAGAAATGCAAGGTACAGATCCAGACTGAGGCTGGACTGCAGAATGTTTGGCCTATGCAGTTTGAGAGGTCCAGTTGTACCTGTCCAAAACTAACTTGCTGAATATATCTGTTTTCAGAATTTCAGTGTAAAAAGTAGAGTCAGTGCACATACATATATTCGGGAGCATTATGCTATTTAGTATAAGTGAAATGGATGGTATCTTAATTTTAGTTAAGTGGTTTATACCTGACAGGAAATTTCAAAACAGCATTTTCAGCTTTACATATATCAGGTCCAACACCCGGTACAAGTGCGTTCATGTATAGTGGAATAAATCCAGACCACAAGAACCGTTTCCACCAGGATATGCGAATGTAGCCTGTTTTGATGATGAAATGTACACAGACAATACCCTATGAGAAAAAAACTGTGCATAACATCACATTTAACATTTAAATTTGTCTGGTGTACATTTTACAACGCCGAATTCTACCTCATATATATAGGCCGACATTCAAATGGGCCGAGGTGATTCTAAATCATGATAGTTGGAGGGGTTGGACGGCCCAGATGAATTGTCAGTGTGTAGTATTTTCTTCAACGAACATAACAGCAACATCGTCTCAATCATTCGCTTCAAAGCATGAATAAATGATAGACAGATACATCAATACGCCAAAACGAACGACGCCTACGATCTGGGAAAATATATACCGGTTCCGGTTTTTGTTTATGTTTGATCAGTCACCATTTACGGTTTATTATGATTCAGCGGTACGGCATCCTTGCAAATTAAGCCATGCAAAACAATCTCTATTCCAAATATTTTAGGAATTGTCGAATTAAGGTATTTGAATGTGTGTAACAAAGCCTCTTAGTGAACAAAGAAAGTACTTTAAACATTACTTTACCTTAAATAATCGAATGCAGTATCTGCCTACTTCTGCTCTTAAATTCCTTCCCAGCAAGACACTTTAAAATGACCTTCACCTTAACCAATTTCCGTACCATTACATACATCTCGTACCGACGAGAAATAATAACTTCTGATTCTACATCATATTATGAACGAGTCTGACAAAATTTCTTTTCAAAATAAAAATGCTTTATTTTGAACATATATTGATATATTTGGATAATATTAGAATGTTAGTGTTGTCGTTGCCAAGCGATCAAGAAGCAACATGGCGGCGGGTTGCACAAAAACAACGTTCGGAAATATGTAGTTTATGCCATATAGCTTCAAATAACATAACACTGGAAAGTTTATCTGTATTGACAAGGTATGGTATTTATTAAACATATAAGAACCTATATCATTATATATCTTTAATGTTGCAAACATTACAAAAATGACAATTAGAAAGGGGAAACGGCGCATTTTGAAGTAAAATTCTCATGAATTGACATAAATATTTATCAATTTTGGAAAAGGTAGGATGATTTGGTTCATACATTGAACATGTCATAAGGGGCTGAGCAAGTTAGCAATTCCATTGGGCTATTTCATTACTTTACGTATTGATTTAAAGAGTAGAGGGTCTTTCCTACAATGTCGGGGCCTTTTTGGCAAGGTGCTCTAGAATAAAATATCTTTTGTGTAGTGCCAAGATTAGAATACACAAATTTCTCTCGTTTAACTGTATTTTCCTTCTTAGATGTTTAAATCTTAATTGTTGGTTCTTGGTGTATATCAGAAATTGGTTGTCGGAAAGTCGATGAATTCAGTATATTGATATAATTACAGATGATATATATTGCATTATCGAAATAGATTAATGTTTGATAACTTAAAATTCATATCTGTTGCCAAAACTAGTGCGTCATTACTATATACAATGCCAGTACATAATTGCAAGTCAAACCAACCCAATGACAATCAACACTGAAAACACAGATACTGTGCTAACCCCACATGAATTTGTGAATTTGAACTGGTGTTAATGATCATATAAAGTAATTCAACAGTGTCTTAAGATCTAGAGTGCAAAAAAAAAAAAAAAAAAAAGAAGAAAAAGAAAATAAACATCCAGTATCTTGGAATGGAATACAGCATTCAAACATAGTACAAGTTAATACCAATTATGAAATGTTTCTAGGACTTGTTGATACAAATGGGAAATAGAAATAATTTGTCCTTTTTAATTGTTTGCAGTTATTGTTTTTTTCAAATTTTCATATTTTCTGTATTTCTTTCAGAGCAATAAAACAGTAGGATGTCCTATGGACCACATCCGACCCGCCACAGTATGAATGGGGCCTTTGGAACCCCACTCATGGATGGCATGGAGGTGAACGGCACATCCCAAAATGGTCATTTGACAAGCAGTCAGCCAACAGGCTTGAGGACAATTGATCCTGAGGCTTTGAAGAATCGTTTATATTCTTATGCACCACAGCAGTCTAGAGGAAATTCCAAAGCTCTTAAGTAAGTTTGCAAAAAAAATATATATTTTAATTTCTAGTATATGAAACATTTTTTTGAGTGCCACTGAGACTTTAGCTTCAACAGAAGAAGTCCTTTTTCACTTGAAATAATATCCAAATTTCTCAGAGTTTAAAGTAAGTATTGACAAAAATTTCAACAAAATGATAGGTGCATTGTCTACACTATAAATTTGAGCACTAGTACTCTAATCATCCTTTTAATTGTGAAAATATTTCAGCTTGGAAAATGAATGAAAATTTAATAACTTTCAATTTGTTTGGAATTAAAAACATGCATTTGCAGTATGACTTTTAATACTAATTTCGTTAATTTTTTTATTTATATTGCTAAGTTCAGATTTGTCTTGACTTCAATATAGACAGTTCTTGATGATAGAATGAAGATGTTCAACATTTTCTGCTTAGAGCCATCATATATACACTTATGATTATGTATTTTATCTTTTGGCTCAGATTCTCATTAAAATTGATTAAAATCTGATATGCTGTAATTGTAAGAACATTAAATGATCTATTTACAGTTTTGGAAGAGTCACAAGAGCTCAGATGAAGAAAGCGAATATTCCTCGTGCTGCAAAGCTAGAACCAGTGGTAAGATACAATTGTGGAATTCATTGAAAATCAATATCTCTTCTCCTTATTTTAGAGGCATTTTCCAATCACATTTATTTATTTAGAAGTGCAGGAAGTAGAGCCAATGCATTTGTTTGTACTTGGGTTTACATAGGGATTATTTAGTTGTCTTCTGGATGTATGCAGAGTGACTGAGTTGTATCTTATCTGATACTCATTGTGAATCTAATAAATATACGCAAGATCAATTCTTGGCTTTGAAATTATTGAAACTTAAGTTTTCATCACTAAAACCTTCTTGGTGTAGTTGTAGGTATCAGCCTAGTGGAATTACAAACTACTGCCCTTTCTCATTAAAATCTATAAACTTTTAATTAAATTTTACATGTTTTTACAATTTTTTAAGATTTTAAAATACTATTTGGGATATTTCTTAAACAAACCTTTGATAGAAAACTCTCTCCCAAGGCCATTTAAAAATGTTAATAGCTATTTAACCCAATATTTGTTTAACTATTTTAAAAGCAAATGCATCAAAAAGTTGATAAAATGAAATATGAAATGGAAAAAGTAACATGAAACAAATATTTTTTTCATTTGACCTAACAATAAAACCATGCAGAGTTTCAGAGTTACGAGAGTTCTTTTTGATAGAAATATCCTTATGTAGGCATACTATCAACTAATAACATGTTTCTTGTCACCAGCCTAGCCTACAGAAGTACCAAGAAAGGAATCAGCCGGAGTTCCTACAGAGGAAGTTCCGTGAGGAACAAATTGCTAGGGGAACATTAATCCAGAAGGAGGAACCAGCCTCTAAAAAGATGCGGAGACAGGGGTCAGTAGATCCTCTGGAAAGGAGTGCCACAGAGTCACCCCTTCCAGACCTTCCAGAGGACTTGAAGACCAAACAGGTCAGAGGCATCAGATAAAAGGATTTATTTTACGATGTATTCAATTTGATATAAATCTATATATAATTACATAATATAATTAAATTTCATTTTGTAATGCTTATTGTACTGATGTACAGCATGAGGGATAAATCAGTTTTGTGAATTGTCTCCCCTTATTATTACATTTTTTGGTGTTAATGGGTATTTTTCTTTCATAATTGCACATAGGATCGAACATGAATTTCAGAACATTCATCAGGTGATTAATTGCTATAATATTGGCAAAATCATTACATTAATAAGTTGAAATAAAGTTATACTTGATTTAAAATCTAAAATTAATTTGATTCATGTCATATCTTGAAGTGTATATTTTTAATTTCAGGAATCCCTAGTACGGATGCCCACTCCTCCAAAGTCTCCTAAACCTGCATCCCCCAGAAGTAGAGTTCATGCCCAGGGACCAAAAGTACAACAGTCTACCAAACCAAAATGTACATACATGTATTAGTATTGATCTAGAGAAAAACAATTTACTAAACATTACTCATCTTATCTAGTGTAAAACATCACTGTTTTATAGTTCATATATTAAGATATAAAAATATTTGTTCTTTCTTTATTTTCGTCATAAGTTTTCTACGATTTGCTGAATTCCATGGCTAAACAATTATGAATATTCTTTAAATTTTGCAATACTTTGAACAGAAGTTTGTATAAGAATCTGTGACTATTTCAGTTCAATTTTATTATTTGGAATCTTTGATGTAAATATTACCAAACAGGGGATGTAACTCTGGCTGTGTGTTTTGGTTTCCTGTTCTTTATTGAGAGCGTATTTTCTGTTCAGTGCTGGAGACATTTGAGGGACTTTGTGATGCCCAGGAAATCATAGACATCATCAAATATGACAGAGGTGTAGGCTTCATGTACCTCAGTCCTGCTGTGCCAAAAACATCAGTCAAATATCACTACTACAACCTCAGGTAAGTCTGTCTCATGTTTAATATAACTTTAACTTTAAGTTAAATCTGACAGATGCAGCCTTAACTGATATACATCAGATATTGATATAATATGTAACTAAGAGTAACTATATGTAACTTTAGGGTTGTGAGTCACGAGAACATCAACAAGGCAGACTATTGTACAATCAGCCAGCAAGGTGCTGCCCGTATGAGAAGTGACGACGAAACAGAATTTGTTACACTGGACCGCTGGGAACAAGAGTATCACTATTTTCAGAAACTCATCAAGGTAAAGGTTGTGAGGGGATGTAGTGTTTTAAAAACATGGCTCTAACAAAAATATTTTACGCAGTTTTGAATGAAATTCATTTTATGGAACTATTGAATTTACGTAAATATTTATATAAAATTATTGGTGTGAATGTCAAATTCAGTATATGTTTATATAGGTATATGTATATTTATGTCTTAGTCCATGTATATAAATTTTTTTTTTTTTTCGTAAAATTTGATTAATGGGTACAAGAACTGTATTTATATAGGCAATATTCTTAATTTTCAGTTTTTCAATTAATTGTCTCAAGATAATTTACTCAAAAGTTTTGGGGAATGTCTAAATCTTGTTTATGTTTGTAGGATAATTTGTGGCAAACAAGGACAAGGTTATATCACACGAGAAGTTTAGAAAAAAAATAATTCTGATTGAAGTACCTATTGCCAAATAGTAGCCTGTGGCCATTTTGGTTTTAATTTTTCTTGAAAAAAAAGTTTTGATCTATTTCAGATCCGAACTTTTGCGCTGTTCAGGAAGTGGAAGGCATTTAACGTGTGGCGTAAAAATGTGAGAACAAAGCGACTAAAGGACTGCACTAAATCCCTAAACGAGAACCTCTTCATTGTCAACCCAGTAAGTTGTTCTGGCTTATTTTGTATAATATTTTCATGAAGAACAAAAAAAAAAAAAAAAAAAAAAATATGAATACATCAAAAATGAAATAAAATCAATAAATCAATAAATCAATAAATTGATAAATTGACAAATTGATAAACTCTGGCTCACTCTTTAACATAATATAAACACAATGATTGTTGTTTGTTATGTTGTGCATGTATAAGTTAGATTTCTATGGCAGTACACAGCAATTTTGTAATGCAAAATGAAAAAAAAAAAAAGAAAAAAAATTTTTATACTATATTATATTATCAGAAATTGTTTTTAATCATTTCAATATTCTGAAAACATTCATAAAAATTATGAGTATTTGCCCAGACATGACCATTTTAAAATCTTGAAAAAGATCTGTTACTAAATTACAGTTTTGTCAGAAATTAATTAAAATATCAGAGGTACCATGTCAGAGACTTCTGTTGTGTATTTGCAGTCGTTGCGGCCAGCTCTGCTTAATGTACGAGAGATGTGTCACCGTATCAGTGATATGGGTCTGTGTAAGGTGGAGAAGGGCAACACGTACACCCTCACAGACTTCAAGGACGCACAGTTCAAACAGCTGGAGGAGGTAGGTGTGACTGATCTAGAGTCTTCATTTTATAATTCTTAGTTTTTAAAAACATTGTGTTATCATAGTAAAAAACAAAAACAAAACACTTCATGTGATTGCATAACCCAGGTGATCAGGTTTTACTATTTATTGCAATTAAAGAAAAATGTAAAATAAAAAAAGGAGAGAAAGAAAAATGAAAAAGAAGAAAGAATGGGGTCTTTTCCCCAGATATTTACCTTTAGACTATAAAATACTGCAACTGTGTCTGTTATTTGACAGGTTGCTGGTCGTTTGACTGAGTTCCGAGAGCTGGTTAAGGAGGTTGTACGCAGTGCTTGTAGAACTGCCCTACTAGAGGCAGGTTTCACCCCAGATGATTACTTCTATGATGGCGCTGAAAGTCCAGGACTCATGGGTATGAACATACTGAAAATAAGATAATTACTGAATCATGAGAGAAACTAAATATGTATTTTGATATACAATTCTAGCTGATTGGTTGTTATGTGATCATCTACTTTTTGCTATTTGATAGATAGTGAGCTTATTGATTATTTACTGTTTACAGGTGATTATTTGACTGTTGCTAGGTAACTGTTTACTGTTGCTAGGTGATAGTTTAATGTTGCCAAGAGATAAATCGCCAGGTTATTAATTAACTATTACAGTGTGATTATTTACTGTTGCTATGTGATTATTTACTGTTGCTAGGTGATCGTTTATTGTTGCTATGTGGTCGTTTATTGTTACTAGGTGATAATTCAGTGTTGCTAGGTGATAGTGTAATGTTGATATTCGATAGCATGCTGTTGCTAGGTGACTATTTACTTCTGTATGGTGATAGTTTATTGTTGCCAAGTGATAAATTTGCTGTTGCTAGGTGATTAAGTAACTATTGCTGTGTGATTATTACTGTAGTTTTGAGATAGTTTACTGTTGCTAGGTGACTGTTTACAGTTGTAAGGTGATACTTTAATGTTGCTAGGTGACTGTGTGTTGTTACTTGGTAGTTTTTGTCCATGTTGTGAGATGATATTTTAACATTACAGATGGTATCTTAATATTGCTAGGTGATATTTTGATGTTGCTAGGTGATAGTTTAATGTTGCTAGGTGATGGTTTGAAGTTGCTAGGTGATAGTTTAATGTTGCTAGGTGATGGTTTGATGTTGCTAGGTGATTGTTTATTGTTGCTAGGTGATTGTTTCATGTTGCTAGGTGATAGTTTAATGTTGCTAGGTGATAGTATAATGTTGCTAGGTGATTGTTTCATGTTGCTAGGTGATGGTTTGATGTTGCTAGGTGATAGTTTCATGTTGCTTGGTGATGGTTTCATGTTGCTAGGTGATAGTTGGATGTTGCTAGGTAATAGTTTACTGTTGCTATGTAAAATTTTACTGTTGCTAGGTAATATTTTACTGTTATTTTACTGTTAACTGTTGTTAGGTGATGCTGCTCCAGGGACATCCTCCAGTTATCTCATGCCTAGTAACTATGATATGGACATATATGGTGAAGCACCTGACAGGATGACTTACACTGAACAGGCCAACAAACGCTCTCACTGTAAACAGCTCACAAAGTAAGTTAATGATTCACATAGTAAGTCAACAACTCACAAAGTAAGTCAACAGCTCACAAAGTAAGTCAACAACTCACAAAGTAAGTCAACATCCCACAAGGTAAGTCAACACTCACAAGGTAAGTCAACAGCTCACAAAGTGAGTCAACAGCTCACAAGGTAAGTCAACACTCACAAGGTAAGTCAACAGCTCACAAAGTAAGTCAACAGCTCACAAAGTAAGTCAACAGCTCACAAAGTAAGTCAACAACTCACAAAGTAAGTCAACAGCTCACAAAGTAAGTCAACAGCTCACAAGGTAAGTCAACAGCTCACAAAGTAAGTCAACAGCTCACAAAGTAAGTCAACATCCCACAAAGTAAGTCAACAGCTCACAAAGTAAGTCAACAGCTCACAAAGTGAGTCAACAGCTCACAAAGTGAGTCAACAGCTCACAAGGTAAGTCAACAGCTCACAAAGTAAGTCAACAGCTCACAAGGTAAGTCAACAGCTCACAAGGTAAGTCAACAACTCACAAAGTGAGTCAACATCCCACAAAGTAAGTCCACAGCTCACAAAGTAAGTCAACAACTCACAAAGTAAGTCAACACAAAGTAAGTCAACACAAAGTAAGTCAACAACTCACAAGGTAAGTCAACAGCTCACAAAGTAAGTCAACAGCTCACAAAGCGAGTCAACAGCTCACAAGGTAAGTCAACAACTCACAAAGTAAGTCAAACAGCTCACAAAGTGAGTCAACAGTTCACAAAGTAAGTCCACAGCTTTTTTAGATATTCACCAAATAAGTCGACCAATGTTCACATTTCATATTGTTGTAAATGTTTCACTAAACTGGCCTTGCATTATTTCACAACTAAAACCGTCATTGTCGTGCTGTTGTAGCTTTATCCGTCTGGCAGATTACCTCATTGTAAACACGATGCATGTGTTGGCCGTAAACTCTGTATCCACACTTCTTAACTACCTCACGGAGCAGCTATCGTCCACACCGACCATCGCACAGATCCAGGCATTTGCAGACGAGGCCAAGGAAGAAGCTGATAAGCTGATTGAAAATGAGGACGGAGAGAAGGTAAAAAAAACCCCACCTCATTATACATCGGCTTACACACAAGAAACATGCATACATTTTCTTGGCGAGATATTGCAGTCAGCTCTCAGCCACTTTACACAAAATCAGCATGCTATTGATTCTGCTGTGTTTCAATAAAGTTTTGTTTTTAATCAATCTAATATATCTATATTTTTAAAGAAGTGTTTCTTAAATTTTTGTTGTGTGTGAACATCAGTAAAAAATCAATATATATATATATATATATATAAACATATAGATATATAAACAAACATCAAAACCCTAAATGAAGCCGTACTAATTTCAATGTAATGTTTCAATTTTACAGATGGGTTATTCTGTTGTATAATAAAACATTTGTTTCATTGAAAGAGTTTATAACCAATCAATATCTTGATATCAAATTTAGACAGCCAATCACAATGTAGAAGACATCAACATTTGAGAAATGTGACAGTTTTAAAATGCAATTTTTGCAGGCCAAGCATGCAGAAGTAAGCTGAATTTAGAATTTATGTTAAATTGTCGGTTTTAATGACCGACTCAATTAACACTCAGCCTGATTAATGACCTGGTATCAGTTATCATCCCTCTGTTGTCTCATTGTGTGGGCTTTGTTGCTTGGTAACATATCAAACTTTGATTCAAAGTCTGGTAAAGTTGTATATAGTAATACCAAATGTCCAAATTCACTCCAAGTCTCAACAATGTTTGAATTAACAATTTGTGTTACAGATGTGTTTGCTTTAACCTGCTTAATTGCAGTTGTGTTTTGATGTGTTGAACTTAAAAATTATTTCACAACAACCAATTTGTGGGGTACTATATTAAGTATCACTTGAATAAAAACTCCTGAAAATTAAGCATGATACAGTACACCAACAACCTTCCATGTCACGCATGCGTTTTAATTATTTTATTTTGTATAACTGGTGTGAACTTTTACTAAAACCTCGGGTAAAATAACATGATCTTTCAGCCTAAAAAGGATGAAAAAGAAAAAGTGAAAGAAGTTCCAAGTACTGATGCTACGGTAGGTGTTCTGACCTTTGACCTCTGCAATGTCAAAGGTCCTCTTCTCAAAATGTCTTGAGGTGTCAAAGGTCACCTTTTTGACCTGTTAAGGTCATCTTTCTTTGACCTTGGCATTTCCTGGGTTTCTTTGACCTGTGATGTTCAGTTCAAACCTTCTGTTTCTAAATTATCTACTGTAGCTGCTAACACATGTAGAACTACACACTGTTCTTACTTAGATACCTAGCTTAGAAATTATCACACTTCTCCAACTCATCCCTGATTTCTGGGTTTATAAACAAAGTCATCATCATCGGTTGCAAAATTAGAAAATTTTAGCTTTAAGACAAACTTAAATTTAAAATGAGCTTGAAATCAGTATTACAGCACTATAGAGATAAATGTTTCAAAGAAAGAAAATTGAAGTTTTTTGCTTCATGTTGAACATAATTTGATAAATATATGTCTTATTGGAAAAAAGAGTTTAAGGAAAATTTCATAGAGTCTCTCTTTAACAAACACGTAAGTATTTTATAGTTTTTAGAAATCTGAAGACTCGGTTGTTTCTGTTATCAGGCATTACATCAATTCTGCCATTTTGTAAATGTCATGAAGTATTTATAACTAGTGGGAGGAAGGCTTATTTCAGCCAATAATGATGGATTTTTATTGAATTTTTATTCTATGGTATTTGTGTCAAACTTAGGTATTATTGAAGACTCCTAACCTGCTGTTTTATTTTGTGACTTAATTTTTACCTGTTTTACCTAGTGACTTGTTGGCTGATTTTTTTTTCATTTAAAATTTCAAAGTTTGAGAAAAAGAAAAATGATATCTTGTATCGCTATCTAATGGAGACTTTTAATTTGACTTCAAATTTTGCTAAACTGAACCATTTTAAATTCTTACCATTTGTTTTTATAGTCAGAATTATACAAGATTTGCGTACATAGTTTCTGCTCTGAAAATGAGACATGTTACTTTTTATTGGTTCTGGTATGTAATTTTTAAAGCCTTGAATCCAACTGATGTAATGTTGTCAATCTGAGTTTAACAAAACTTTTATTGACCTCAAACCGAGTCAACAATTGTGTAATGAAAAGTCAGTATCACTTGGTAAGACCGGATAGAATACTGTTAGAAATCCATATACCGTATGTAGCAGTGGTGATGGTCGCTGAGAAAAGTTGAAAGTTATAACAGGTCAGAGGTCAATATTTTTATGTATAAGGGTTAGTATTAAGTTATTTATCGTTATTTGTAATGCTGTAAACAGTAATTGTTTTATTTTTACTATTTTTCTAAGAAACGTTAACCATTACGGCCATTTCTCTTAACCTCAATTCAAACTTTAATGTACATATGCTTGATAAAAAATATTTGCCTTAATCACTTATATTAAATGTTGCTGACATAATTATAAGAGAAAACCAGCAACAAAAAACAACAGTAAGTGACCAATCAGAAACAGCCTTACAAAAGCATTTTTTGAGAATTGATGGATTTCTACCTATGAAAATGTATGAAATATATATATATATATATATATATATATGTGGTATTGAAGAGGTTTATGATCATGTGACCTGTGTAATTTACTATTGGCTGCAAACTCAACAGGAAAATTTAGAGAATTCCCGTTACTGATATCGGAAAATGTCAACAGAAAGCAATACTTACAGGTATCATTGTGCTAAATTACACAAATAAAGACAGCGAGAGGAGAATGCTTACACCATTTCAGTAAAATGTTGAAAAAATCCTATGAAATATTGACAAATAAATTCAATAAAGTAGAAAATATAATCTAGAAATAATCAAATTCAAGCTTAAATTTCTTTGTAAAATAAAGAGTTCCAATCTGGTGAAGCAGTTGTCTCCCCTTTACGGTGCTCCCTCAAGGAAACTTATTTTGTTTCAATTTTCTACAGTAAATTCATGAAGTCAGTATGTACCTGTATATGACCTTTTTCTTAGATCTTAAGATAGACATATTTTATGAAAAATATTGAAAGTATGGAAGTAATCCAGAAAAAATACCTAGAATTCTCAAACTCTACTAGTGTTTTAGTTTTCTATTAACATGTAGTTCTTTGTAGTGCTAGAAGTTTTCCTTAGAGATTATTTATGATCACGCCAAATATAACAAATCTGTCAAGGTAACCGTATAGACTGTAAAAAATTATATTTTTCATGGTATCTGTTTCTTTTGATGGCAATAAATGGTAAAATTGCCAAAAACAGATTCTGTACCCTGAAGTCATAATTAGTACAGAGGAAGTCACAACCTTTGTATTTCAAGCTTTGTGTAAAACAGCAAAATTTTAGATCATTGAAAAAAAAACAACAAAAAACAAAAAAAAAACAAAGATAAAATTTACTGTACTCAATATTGTACTGTTATGTTATAGATTTGTGTCGCTGTTTTGAACAGTTATAAGAGTGGGTACTGCTCCAAGCAAGCATTGTAGAAATGCTTCAGAAAAAAAACTAAGTATCAAGATTGGACATTTATTACCCTGACAGATATCTTTCTATATTTGGTCATAGTTAATTTAAAACTTTTAGAACTTGGAATAAACTGTTTAACAACTTTTTCAGAGGATTTAGAATTCCTCTGACAGAATATCACAATAAGCTTGGGTTCATTTTTGATAAAAGTGTGTTATTTTGTGGTAGATAAATTTATTTGGACTTTCTGATGTGATATTATATTATGATAAATAACACAAAAATATTATGGATATTATGTTCATTATTATTTTTATGACAATTGAGAATGAAAGGTGTAATTTCATAATTTATACATAAATGATTCTATGTGTTTTTATGCATGACTGATTCTATGTGTTTTTATACATGAATGGTTATACATGTTTGTTAAGCCATATGTTTAATGTGTAGGACGTGGAGAAACATGCTGATTTTTTAGACAACAGTAGTGAGAAGGTTGTGGTAACATGTTTACATGTTTACAAAATGTGTTGTTTTTAGTTATGATGTTCACAGTGACTTTATCAAACAAAGAATTGTTATTTTGTTTAAAATTTTATTTAGAAATATTTTATTTTCAGAGTAAGGAATTGTCATTTTGTGTTGAAGTTGATTCTAGTGTTTTGTTTGTGTGATAAAAAAAGAAGTAAAATAAATTAATATTCAAGGTGCTGACAAAATTTTTGATTGGTAAAATATATTATTTAAAATAAGTTTGTATTCGCTTAATTAATGATAAGAAAATATTATACTTTCATAACAGGTAAATGATGAAGAAAACTTGATTGAGATCAGATGACCTTTTGACCTTTGTGATCAGATGACCTTTATGATTAGATGACCTATTGACCTTTATGATCGGATGACCTTTATAATTAAATGACCTTTATGATTAATTAGCAGGATGAGGATGAAGTTCCCCAGGCCCCGCCCCTCTTCATCACGGAGTTTGTTCTGGAACCAAACCAGCTTCTTTTCCAGCCAGATCTGGAGGATTTCCAGGAGGGACTGAAGGATGTCATACAGAAATTCCAGGATGCTGTGCTGTCTGTACAGAATCTTGTCCCTGATACTTACTTTGATGCCTTTACAAGGTAAATGCAATATTTTATAAAGACTAGTAGAATAGAGATTGCTTCAGTCCACCCAGCTGTTCAAATGACTACAACATTAGCGGGAAGTTATACAGACACCACCATTGGTTTGAATGTGTTCATTTGTCCAATGGGACAATGGGGCTTCCGTAGATATACAGTGCTATAAAATGAATTATTTTTCTCATAGCATTTTCATTTTTACTTTTTATTGTTTTAGAAGTGATAACTTTCATGAAAAATTGTAAATCAATTTACCGTCTTCTATGTTTTTATATTTTTTCTTACAGTATGTGTAATTTTCTCTGAAGCCACATCTAAAATGAAACATTCAGAAATTTTCTCTGTGTGATGTGGGCAAAAGATATCTTTAAGTTCAAAATAATGATTCAAAGTTGATTAAAATTCTTCATTGATTTTTTATTTAAGAAAGTCTGATAGAATTTTCAGTTAAGTTAATCAATTATGTTAGTTATTGACTGACATTTTTCAATAAGGCATTATCTATTTCAGTGAGAATTTGATTTTTGTTACTCTAACCTTTGATCTTTGGTCTACCCGAGAAATGTTTGATCGTAACGTTACAAGTCTAAAGACCCCTTTTGAAACTGATGCGATTTATAAAACTCTAGGTTATCTGAAAGATGTTGGTCTATATCATAGACTATGACTGTGTGTAAGACTAATAAAAACAATACAATAACCTTAAATGCCGTCATCTGCATGTTTATTGTCATGATTTAACATTCTGTTTATAATCATGATGTTAAGATTCTGTTTATTGTCATGATGTTAAGATTCTGTTTATTGTCATGATTTAACATTCTGTTTATAATCATGATGTTAAGATTCTGTTTATTGTCATGATTTAACATTCTGTTTATAATCATGATGTTAAAAATTTAACAATAACAATAACCTTAATTGCATGATTTAACATTCTGTTTCATGTTTATTGTCATGATTTAACATTCTGTTTATAATCATGATGTTAAGATTCTGTTTATTGTCATGATTTAACATTCTGTTTATAATCATGATGTTAAGATTCTGTTTATTGTCATGATTTAACATTCTGTTTATTGTCATGATGTTCATTCTGTTTATTGTCATGATGTTAAGATTCTGTTTATTGTCATGATTTAACATTCTGTTTATAATCATGATGTTAAGATTCTGTTTATTGTCATGAAATTCATTGACATCGGTATCTTTATTGTTTATGATCACAAGAAACTCTGAAAGTACCCACTGATATACTAACCAGATTTTTGGCACTGTTTGTTTTGTGACATGTTGCTTTTTGTTTAGGCCGATCATAAACAACAAGTTTGAGGAGAAGACATGCGGTGATGGACCAAGCCTCACCACCATGTTTGAGGACGACAAACATCTTAACACCATCATTGATAACATCAAGGTAAGTGACACCCACATTTTTCTGTCTGTTATAATAACAGCAATATGTAAATATGAAAGTAAATTTTAACTTGTCATTATTTAAAAACTGTGTTTTTACGGTATTATAATTCCAAATTAAATATTGCAGCTTATTTCCTTTGTAAGTAAATTTTAAACATATGTATCATTGATATCTAATGATTTATGCACTGACAGAACATTCCTTTAGAAATTTCCTTCAGTATACTGGGTTTTCCATAAGAGCCGGTCGCCGGCCAATTTGACCAGCTACTTTGATCATTTGGCCGCCTACACCAATCCAGTTCCGTAATAATGTTCCGTACAAGACTACACGTACACAACAGGCCAGCCTCCTACTTTCACTACACCGTCTACTTGTAACAAAAGTATGGAAAACCCTGAGTATATTTAGGTACTGAGATTTCCTGATAACTTTTTTGTTTGTTGTCAGGATGCTACAGCAGCCGCTTTCAACGCAGCCTCACAGTACGCAGACACCTTCGAGCCGCATCGTGAATTCTTCAGGGAAAATGAGAGTATGGACCTGGAGGCTGTCAAAACACGGGAGCATGGTAGGTTACAAATCACACCCAAAATTACTTACTGAGAATATTTAAGATGAACACAATAATGCAACAAATTTAAAATACCAAGACATCAACATAATCATTATCCAAACTCAGATTTAATAAAACTTAGGCAAAACATTAACAAAAGAAAGATTGGCATGGAGAAACAGTATAAGGAGAATAAGACCAGGTGTTCCTGATGAGTAGGCATCTTCTGCTTCATCGACAACACCTGCCATGTAAACCTTGGTCAAGCCTTTCTCAAATGAGAACAAGGTATACAACAACAGATCCAGCAGGCAAACTAACAAGAATCAAATGAGATCACTATGACGACCATAAAACTTCCCCATAATTTTTGAAACCCAATGTCTGTTGACTACTTCTTGCATGAAAATCACAATAATCAGAACAGGCCCTTGAATGTCAAATCAACCGCGAATTTAGAATTCCTGTATATCAGTAAAATTGTGATTCAAATCTGATGATAAGACATTTAGAACATATTAAAGGAAAGCTAGATCTACACACTCTTGAAGGAAAGTGATCTAGAAGAGTGTCACCTGTCTTGTCAATTAGACCTACTATTTGAATATAGGTGATATCACGTTCAGCATGTTTGAACAATAGTTGTACATAGATTAGACTGGTCCAACACTAAATACGTATGCATCATTTATGGACAAGGATGAACCTGACAATCTGTGATCAACCTCTGATTACTTGAATACTGGTATTCCTAGAACTATTGACATGGTCCCAGGGATCACATCTTAGCAGAGTTTTACTTTACTGTATATACATAAGTCACCTACACAACAACTACAGGCTGTAGATGTTAAATTTCATTCCCCGAAGTTTGTCTTTACGTCAGCATTTTGAAATTTTTTTTTTCCTTTTTGTCAAACATATGTTTTCTGTTGTTTAACAGATGTTGCATTCTTTACGGAGGCTTTGGAACGCTTCAATGGCCAGCATCGCATGGCCCAGGTGATCAAGGAAAAACGACCAATCGGGATGCTCCTTGTGGACGGCACCAAGATGAAGAACCTGTTGATACCTTCCCCGTTACGCTGTCTGGACGTAAGTTCTGCCGCAAGTAGTGTACAGCACTGCTGCTGTTAAAAAACAAAACTCAACATTGTAGCTCTAAAAACTGAGTCTTGTGTGATATGTTTCTGAATTTATTCTAAAATTCAGACATGACATATACATGTACATATAATTAGTTAACTTTCCAAATTTGGTATTCAGAGTATGAAAATATCTGTTTTTGAGAAAAATGTGTTGATTCTCTGTGTCAGTGATGAAACAGAATTGCTTTACTGATATCTATTTTATTTGTAGGTGGTGAACGATCTGCTGCCTATCAAGGCTCACAATGAAGTGAACCGTCTTATAGCTGAACTACAGGATGCTCAGTTTAAACTGGAATTTGCACCGACCACAACAATGGAGTTTGTGAAGACGCTTACATTCCTGGACGATATACAAGTCAGGGTGAGCCAATCTAACAAACATTTTGTTTATACAAAGAAAGTTGTTATTGCATGAGAATTATACTTTAATTCATCTTAACTGTGGTTATAAATAGATTTAAGTATTGGTATGTTACCTTTGTCTATCAAAAAGTAAGCAATTTCCACGGAGGGATACTGTTTTGCTTTCTGACTATAAATTATGAGATGGGTTTTTCACTGCAATCAGACTGACGATTCCTGGAGATTCTAGAGAATACCAAGCTTTCTCAGCGTCCTCCTTTCTCCTCACATTTGATATTATATATAGACTCCCTGTATATGTAAATTTATTACATAGCAATAGATGTTGATGGATTTATAACTGTACAAGAAGCGGTGTGGAGTTATCAGTAAGAGTTATCTCCCTTTGTTACAGATTGACCCAGCTGAGAAGGAGGCTATGGTAGTTAAGGATATGTATGAGTTGATAGACCTGTACAGTGTACCAACACCTCCAGAGGACTTCGCTGTCTACCAGGTAAACATAAATCACTGCGATATTGTTATAAGTTTGTGTAAACTTCAAAATTTCTATATTTTTCCTCTGAATTGTGATAAGTTGAACTCATCCAGGCGATACATATAGCACTGTTAAAAATTGAACTTTTTTACTCTGGTTTTTATTTAACCATTTTGATAATTTTCGAACAAAGTGAAGTTGAGGATCATCAATAAAATGTGAAGATTTTGAATCTAAAGCAAATAACGTTGTAAGTTAAACGTGGAATGATTCTTGAATAGAATAATGAAATTATGAAAAAGTTGAGGATGATATAGTGTTGTTATTGTAAGTTTGTTTCTGTTGTGTAGACACTTGGCCCAAGTATTACAAATGTGCGTAATGCCATTGACAAGAGTTTGACAGAACGAGATGCCAACATTGACAAGTTCTGCACCCACCTTGACAAGGATATTGCTGAACTGGCAAAGGAGGTCAAGGAGGTTAAACAGGAGGCACAGGTAAGAGGTCAAGGGTCAAAAATGCTAAAAGATGAAATGAGAATATTGAAAGTGATTTTTACAGTGTGTAGCATGTTGTTTTCATTTCTACAGAACACAAAACTTGTGATTTTTACAAAACTTGTGTGTGAACAGCTAGATGTTGTTTTCAAAACTTGTATAAGACAAAACTTGTATGAACAGCTAAGTGGAGACAAAACTTGCATGAACTGTTGTCACCATACAAAACTTGTATAAGACAAAACTTGTATGAACAGTTAGATGGAGACAAAACTTGTATGAGTTGTTGTCACCAGACAAAACTTGTATGAACAGCAAAGTGGAGACAAAATTTGCATGAACTGTTATCACCATACAAAACTTGTATAAGACAAAACTTGCATGAACTGTTGTCACCATACAAAACTTGTATAAGACAAAACTTGTATGAACAGCTAAGTGGAGACAAAACTTGCATGAACTGTTGTCACCATACAAAACTTGTATAAGACAAAATTTGCATGAACTGTTGTCACCATACAAAACTTGTATAAGACAAAATTTGCATGAACTGTTGTCACCATACAAAACTTGTATAAGACAAAACGTATGAACAGTTAGATGGAGACCAAACTTGTATGAACAGCTAGCATAAGACAAAACTGATATGAACTACAAGTATCAGACGAAACTTGTATGACCTTGTTCTTTGTTTTAGAACCCTATGATCTTGGATGTGAACTCTGAGAAGGACAAAGTGCGTAACATTCTGTCAAGGTTATTGACACAGATGGATGACCTTCAGAAACGTGCCTTCACCTACAAATCCTACCAAAAGAACTTTAAGGTGGAGGTAACGAAGTTTGATGCACTGGAGGAAGCACACGCAGAACTCAAACTGAAGGAGTTGCTGTGGACAGCCATTGACGACTGGGATAAACTACTGTTGGATTGGACGACTGTTCCATTTGAGACGCTGGATCCCGAAGCCATGAATGCGACTACGATGAAGTATGCCAAGTCTGTGATGCAGTTAGAGAAAGGACTTCCACCTAACCAGGTTGTACCAGTATTGAAAGAAAAGGTGGAGGAGATGAGAGAAAGGGTAAGTTGATATTCTGATGATAGGGTGGGGAGCTGGAGTTCACTTACATCTCTCATATATGTATCTCATATAAAAAATCTTGTCAGATTAGAATAAGCCTTATCAGATTTTGAATAGTAAATTTTTTCTGAAAATAGCCTCAATTTAGAAAGAATTTTGCTAAATATAGAAAGTGATGGCACTGTTTTCACATGATGACTGATATTGAAATGTTTCATCAAACTGCTACTCATTGGATGAAAATCTTTGAAGTGAACATTTATAGGAAACAGATTATAACATTGAATCACTCCAAATGAACTTCGTTATAGCTCTGAAACAATTATTCTGCTTAAAGAAAGATTGTGGGTCTTCTGAGACCATTTCTGAAGGCAAAAAGTGTTTCTGAGAGGAGATAATTTTAATCAAAATTCATGAAGACCTGCATCGAAATGTTGGTCAGACAGTATGCACTCTAAAGTTGTGTTTTGTTGTGAAAAGACATTTAAGAGAAAAAGTAGTTGTGACCTAACAATGGATTAACATTGATCGACAATTGTAACATTCTGGTTTACATTGCAGCTGCCTGTGATAACAGACCTTCGAAACCCCACTCTGAAACCTCGCCACTGGGAAATGATTGAGAACATACTTGATCACAAATTTACTCCGGAGGATCCTTTGACTTTTGGAAAACTTACGGAGATACAGGCCTTCAAGAGTGCTGAAGCCCTCCAAGAGATCTCTGGCAAGGCTAGTTCTGAAGCCAGTCTTGAAAGCATCCTCAAGAAGGTAAGATCTATGACATTTAGTTCATCTTATTGTGCTGGAAATAAGCCCACAAGTGGCTGTTACATTTAAATAAATAAATAGGACAAAAGCTGTTGTATGTTTATTCTGTGTATGTATCCTGTGTTTTTGAGTCACAGAACATGTTAAGGCTCCTTGCTCTTTTGAAGCATAAATATTGTTATATGTTACCATATTTATCCAGTAATAAGCCAACCCCATATATTTTGTTATTAAGTAGAATCGATAACAAATACGATATATTGGTCTATTAATAAACCTGCCCATTGACTTTTAGTCGGAGATTATATGTCGACTCCTGGATTTTGTCCTGAATAAATACCATTCTTTGTGTTAGGATAGATTTTCAGGCACCATATAATTATATAGAAGATGCAATGTAAGAATTCCTGTTGTAGGTCGAGGATTCCTGGAAGACAACAGAATTTATGGTACTTTACCACAAAGATAGCAAGGATGTGTTCATTCTTGGTGGAACAGATGAAATCCAACAGCTCCTTGACGACAGCAACATCAACATAGCAACCATTGCCAGCTCTCGTCATGTTGGACCAATTAAATCTCGTGTGGATGACTGGGTCAAACAGCTTGATCTCTTTGGAAAGACCTTGGTAGGAAATATCTCTTTTTGTATTTTTCTGATTTTGATAGAAATAGATTTTTGAATTTTTTAAGCAAGGTCATATGCTGTTGATACCCTAAACATTCATAAACAATCCAAGTTTAAAAATAGATTCTAACATGAATAAGTATGAATTTACTTACTATTAAATCAAGCAGTGCCTTACTTTTAAGATTTTATGTAAATCATGATTTCCAGTCTGTAAATGATAAGGTATTGAACTATACAACATATGAAACCATAAAACCATAAATAAAAAGGATGGAGTTTCATATAAATACAAAAAAAACATTTTCCAGCGAGAAGTTTTGGAAAAGTTCATTAAATGGAGTCTGACTTTTTGTATTGAAATCTGGTTACAAGATCAAAAAGAAAAGTTATCAGAAGGAACATTGACAAAGTTATCACAGGAAACATTGAATAAGTTATCACAGGGAACATTGAATAAGTTATCACAGGGAACATTGAATAAGTTATCACAGGGAACATTGAATAAGTTATCACAGGGAACATTGAATAAGTTATCACAGGGAACATTGAATAAGTTATCACAGGGAACATTGAATAAGTTATCACAGGGAACATTGAATAAGTTATCACTGGGAACATTGAATAAGTTATCACAGGGAACATTGAATAAGTTATCACAGGGAACATTGAATAAGTTATCACAAGGAACATTGAATAAGTTATCACAGGGAACATTGAATAAGTTATCACAGGGAACATTGAATAAGTTATCACTGGGAACATTGAATAAGTTATTACAAGGAACATTGAATAAGTTATCACAGGGAACATTGAATAAGTTATCATGAGGAACATTGAATAAGTTATCACAGGGAACATTGAATAAGTTATCACAGGGAACATTGAATAAGTTATCACAGGGAACATTGAATAAGTTATCACAGGGAACATTGAATAAGTTATCACAGGGAACATTGAATAATTTATCACAGGGAACATTGAATAGGTTATCACAGGAACATTGAATAAGTTAACATGAGGAACATTGAATAAGTTATCACAGGGAACATTGAATAAGTTATTACAAGGAACATTGAATAAGTTATCACAGGGAACATTGAATAATTTATCACAGGGAACATTGAATAGGTTATCACAGGAACATTGAATAAGTTAACATGAGGAACATTGAATAAGTTATCACAGGGAACATTGAATAAGTTATCACAAGGAACAAATAAATAACAGAAATTGGAAGGAAAATTAAAAATGTTTCATAATGATTAAATGAAATGAAAATCTATTTCTTACACATGTTTATGACTGTCCATGTTTAGGATGAATGGCTGAACTGCCAGAGATCCTGGCTGTATTTGGAGTCGATCTTTAGTGCCCCCGACATACAGCGTCAGCTTCCAGCGGAGGCAAAAATGTTCATGCAGGTGGACAAATCCTACAAAGACATTATGAGGAAGGTAAACAAGGTGCCACTAGCCATCCGTGCAGCTACACAGCCTGGACTTTTGGAGACATTCCAGAACAACAATGCCCTCCTTGACCAGATCCAGAAGTGTCTTGAGGCTTACCTAGAATCAAAACGAGCCATCTTCCCACGGTAAAAACTTGTCCAAAATTTGTCTATTATAATATTGGGGTAATTAATGTTTCTTGTCCAAATGCTGGTTTTTCCAAAATTGTACATAAAACCAAATTACAAATGTTATAACATCAATACAATAACTCAACTTAGTATGTCATGTGATCTTGTAATTGTTCTCTGACCTTTGACTTATGGAGTCATACATATCTGATGGCCTCTTATTGACCTTTGACCTCAGGTTTTACTTCCTGTCTAACGATGAGTTGCTGGAGATTCTGGCCCAGACTAGGAACCCCTTAGCAGTACAACCCCATCTCCGGAAGTGCTTCGATGCCATTGCCAAATTGGAGTTTGGCATTCAGTCAGAGCAGACTGGTCAGTATATATCTGTTGGCTATAGATTGGAGTGGTCAGTTCATGTGGTAATTGACTTGCTGAAATGGTCAAGCATGAATTAGGATTGCCAAAAAATCAGTAGTTAATAGAAATACCTACAGGAAAAACATATTTCAGTATATGAAGTTCCGATGCATTTCAGCTTTCAAAAATGATCAGTTTAAAAACGATGCAAAAAATGTATTAAGAAGGTGACAAATTGTATGTCGCTCACAGTATATTCAAATCAGTTGTAAACTGATAATATTTTGTTGGATTTCAAGGACTCAATATTCCAATATATATTTGTGTAAATAACTTTGCTTGTTAATGTTTTACATGTGTGGTCTCTGACTTACAGAAGATCAAGAAGTACAGTACAGTAACGACATTCTTGCCATGGTGTCACCAGAGAGTGAGAAAGTCAGCCTCGGCAGGGTATGTCACAATCTACATCCTATATATTGAACGACTTTTCAGAAATATGTGAATCACTATTCAGTATTTCAAAATTATTTTGATGTTAAAGATATTCATTAAATAATGACCACCAGATGTTTTTGTGTAGTGGTTCCGTGACTGTCTATATGGACAATCTATTGTCCGTGTAATTTTCAAGAACCTTTTGTTTTGTCATTGACTGCTGTTTGTACATTTCAGGGGCTGAAGGCCAGAGGTAACGTGGAAGACTGGCTTGGAAAGGTAGAGGAAGCCATGTTTTCTAATCTTCGTCGTCTCACCAAGGCGGCCATTGGTGACTTTGAGAAACGTCCTCGTAAGGAATGGGTTGTCTCCCATGCTTCTCAGGTATGTCAAAGCTTCTTTAGTTTTGTTACAATAACGTGATGTATTTTATACTCCATTCAATATGTCACAAATTGTTCCTTGTAGAGTTAATCAAATTTGGACTTTTTGATATTCTGTTAAGAGATTCTAATAATCAATTTGGAGATTTTGATAATCTATTTGGCGATTTTAAATTGATTTATGTTTACAATAGGGAGAAAAAGCTTTGTATGAAATTTCTCTCGAAAAATTTAAAGGGTTCGCAAGAATGTTTTCCCTTAATAAATTTTTTGGGAATTGACAACAAAATGGCCAGACTTTTCCTTGTTTGTAAAAATTAATGTTGATAGCGAGTAGAATTAGACTGTCTTCTAAACAAATCTGATTTAAATAAAATAACTTGTCAAATCAAGTGACAACTTGGTCTGATTGTTTATAAATGTTTGATGACTGTGAACGAAGTTTAATATTTGTGTGTCTTGTTCCAGATTGTGCTGGCAGTGTCACAAATTGTCTGGTGTCGGGATGTGACAGAAATTTTAGAAAGCGACACATTTGACCGCGTAGAGGGAATGAAAGAATTTGAACAGAAAAACTTTAGAGTGAGTATGAATAAAAATGATATTAAAGGTCACCCTAGCATTTTTAATGTATTGATAATGATGTATTGATTGTGATATGAGTTTTGTATGTTTATAGATGCAATATTTAACTGGAACATAGTTATTGTATTTAACTTCTACTTAACTCGGTTTTGATTCAATAATCAAGAAATCCCCATTTTATTTTACTTGTTTTTACAAAGCCATTATCATAATGATAATGATTTCAATTATTCATAGGATCTGAATGAGTTGGCTAGTGTTGTGCGCCAGGAAATCCCCAAACTAGCGCGTGCAAACCTGTGTGCCCTGATCACCATTGACGTACACGGTAGAGATATGATCACGGAGATGTGTCAAAACAAGGTACGACGGAGGAAGTCGGACAAATATATATTGGGAATTGAGGGCAAGGATATATTGGGAATTGAGGGCAAGGATATATTGGGAATTGAGGGCAAGGATATATGGTGAAGTGAGGGCAAGGATATGTTGGGAAGTGAGGGCAAGAATATGTTGGGAAGTGAGGGCAAAGATATGAGGGGAAGTGAGGGCAAGGTTATGTGGGGAGGTGAGGGCAAGGATGTGTGGGGAAATGAGGGCAAGGATATATGGGGAAGTGAGGGCAAGGTTATATTGGGAAGTGAGGGCAGTGATATGTTGTTTACATTTAAGTGAGGAGTAGGATATTAAAAAAATATGATTTGTAAAAAATTGAGGTCTTCAACAAAGTGGAAAGAAAAATTGATTGAACATTTAGTAAAACATCAGAATCATTGTTGAGAAGGAAAACTTTTTTATATTGGTGAGGATACAGAAGTAAAAAGTAAGGCCCATTGTTGCCCTTCAGGAATATTCTGAAAAAAAACATCGGGCTGTGTGGCAGGAAAATGGAATATAATTCTCAGTTATATTTCTTGCCTTTATGATTAATATAACACCAGGGGTAATTTTATATAGCTTGCTAAAATGATATATTGGGAGTTATTTTTGTAACAGCAGCATACCATGTTTTTAAGGTGGATGACGTCAACAGCTTTGAGTGGCAGAAGCAGCTGCGCTATTACTGGGACCTTGAGATTGACAACTGTGCTATCCGTATGTCAAACTCCCTGTATGTGTGTGGGTATGAGTATCTGGGGGCTTCAGCTCGTCTGGTCATCACTCCACTCACTGATCGCTGCTATCTATGTCTGATGGGGGCACTACAGCTTGACCTGGGTGGGGCCCCAGCAGGTCCGGCAGGAACAGGAAAGACTGAGACCACAAAAGATCTTGCTAAAGCCCTGTCTAAACAGTGTGTTGTCTTCAACTGCTCCGATGGTCTCGACTACAAGGTATATAGGGTTTAAGGCCTTGGTCTTCTATTGAAACGGAAAGGTTGTAGATAAAAAGGGAAAAAAGAGCTAGAAATTAAGAACATAAAAATGACTCATTGCCACACGTTTTAGGGATAATTAAAAAATTAAAGTAAAAATTTGATGAGAAAAAGTAAAACATTTATTTCAGTAAGGTAAATATTTTCTAAAGTGATGTAAATTTTTAATCTTCATCCTTATGAAACTAAGTACAAATGGATTTGACTAATAACTGGAATATGTTTTTGTTTGTTTGCTTCACAAGGATTTTAATTCTTTTATTGCCTTCAACATCAAGAAACAAATTCTTTTTCATTTACTTTGTATGTTTGTTGACTTTTTTTAAAGATTCACGAAAAAAAAGCTGAACTTCTTTGGAGATGAAATTATATGTTTAATATGGTTGAAATTGATGTGTGTGGTGTTTCGCAGATGATGGGTCGTTTCTTCTCTGGCCTGGCTCAGTCTGGTGCCTGGTGCTGCTTCGACGAGTTCAACCGGATTGACATTGAGGTGTTGTCTGTGATTGCCCAGCAGTTGATTACAATCAGAAATGCCAAAGCTGCCAAAGTATGTTATATCACTGCCATGGGGTACCTCTTGGTACTTCATAATCTATTGGTCACTAAAAATAGCAAAAGTTTGCTTAAAATATATGACAAAATTTTCTGAGTTTAAATCTTGACCTCATCCTAATGAAGTTATTTGGAAGATACAATAGAAGAAGAAGAGAAATTTCAGCTTTCTCTGATTGGTGGAGATTTTCATTACCTGTTTCTGATTGGTCAATAGGTATCAAGATTCATGTTTGAGGGCCGTGAGATCAAACTTATCTCCACATGCGCTGCCTTCATCACAATGAACCCAGGATATGCTGGTCGTACTGAACTACCTGACAACCTTAAAGCACTGTTCCGACCCTTCGCTATGATGGTGCCCGACTATCGTACGTAATTAATGTAGATTTCGTTTACACACAATTTCATGATACATGTTTTGTTTGTTTGTTTGTTTGTTTGTTTATGAAGAATTTAATTCATTTATGGGTCTCAATATTATTTCTGATTTATTTACTTGATGAGTTTGTTGGCTTTCATATTTTTTTTGTGGGGGGTGGTAATGTTGAGGAAGACAAGTTAGATAAACATGGATTTTCTTTGTACACAGGTTTAATCGCAGAAGTGATCCTCTACTCTGAGGGTTTTGAATCCTCCAAGAATCTGGCTCAGAAAATGACCCAGATGTACAAGTTGTGTAGTGAACAGCTCTCCCAGCAGGATCATTATGACTTTGGTATGCGTGCCGTGAAATCTGTGCTTGTGATGGCAGGAGCACTGAAGAGACAGAATCCTGACAAGAGTGAGGATGTAGTGTTGATTCGTGCACTCAGGGACAGTAATCTGCCGAAATTTCTCCAACAGGATGCTCTCCTGTTCCAGGTCAGAAAACTGACACTGTAATGATTTGTACATAAATCTGTCACAGATTTGGAAAAGCTTCTCAGAGCTTTAAATATTTAAGTAAAAGTGATAGTTAACTTCAGCGCTGATATTGAAGATCATCGTTTTTAATTGATAAGCTATGTAAAGTCATTCTAAAAATATTGAGAATGTTCAACAATCGTTGCATACTTACAAGGGTAGAAAAGTATCAAATTTTATCTGTGACTTCAATAAATTATAAAGCATAGAACAGAAACAGGATGAAAAGTTTCCAGGGGTGGGCTTATTACTGGACAATATTTATTACTAGGTATGGGTCGCTGGGTTAATATTTTACTTTTCAAGGCTATATATATATATCAATGTTCTTACACAATAACAGGCCATTTTACAAGATCTGTTCCCTGGCGTCGAGATTCCGGAACACGACTACGGACGTCTACGTGAGGAAATCATTAATGTGATTGAGGCGAAGAATCTACAGGTAGTGGAAACCCAGATCACCAAAATCATACAGCTGTATGAGACCATGGTGGTACGACATGGGGTCATGCTGGTTGGACCGACCGGGGGCGGCAAGACTAGTGTTTACAATGTTAGTATCTACCTTATAACTGGTAACTTTCATCACTCCTGATTTTCATGGTTTTTTTTATTTTCTTTTAAAATGATTGAATCATATTTCAACAAAATAAAATTTTGCAATTTTGATGCAAAAGGACATCTGATCAACGCATTTCTCATCATTTCACAAATTATATTTTCGTGATCTTGATTGTGTATCGTGAAATAGCTAGAGTATCATGCCTGTATGGCACTTTTCTTCGCTGTCTTTGTAAAGGATATTTCTTTAAAGTTATGAGAAAGAGTTCAAACTGAGATTGAATCTAGAGTGATATCACATATGTATCTTCTTTCTTATTTTGGCTTTTCTATTCTCCGTGAAAAAATCTTTGTTAAGTGAGAAAATGATCAGATAAAATCTCAGGAAGGTCGTTGGAGGTCAACTTTGTTACAGACTGTTCATATCACAGGTTTTAGCACCATAGTCAGTGAAATTTTGACAAGAGATGGCTTAATATAATCTTGTTGCCAGATCCATTTTCAATTTTATAATTTGTGTATGTGTATGTTGTAATTGAAAATCTGAAAATAAAATATTGTTTAAACCAATTTTGACAAGAGTTTGATGAAAGAATACAAGATTCGTTGAGTCCCAAGTTAAATCGGTTGTAAAAATATGGTTTGATATTTTGCAGATACTCGGAGACACACTGACCAATCTCCACACCGCCAAAGTGGACAACTATTTCTACCAACCTGTACACACATATGTAATGAACCCGAAGGCCATCACCATGGAGGAGTTGTACGGAGGAGTCAACAAACTCACGCTGGAGTGGGCAGACGGCCTCATGGCCATCACTGTTAGGAAATGTGTCAACGTATGTAATTCTCGTTTTACCGTTTTTCATAAAAACCCGTAACAGTGTTTTTCTCTACGTCTTTCTTTCTTATTATTACGTTTGTCTGTTTTTGCCGTCATAGAAGTCGGAAATTCATGTGTCAGAATTTTATTGTCGTAGTGTTTCTTTATTTGGAATTATTCAAGCTGATGGTTGAGCTGATAAAGTATTTTATATCACATTTTAATGTGATTATGATGTTGACAGGACACAACGGAGGACCATCAGTGGGTGATATGTGACGGTCCAGTTGATGCCCTTTGGATTGAGAACATGAATACTGTGCTGGATGATAACAAGATGTTGTGTCTTGCCAACAGTGAACGAATCAAATTCACCCCGTTCATTCACATGTTGTTTGAAGTTCAGGACTTAGCCGTGGCCTCACCTGCCACTGTCAGTCGCTGTGGTATGGTGTTTATTGATCCCGGAGAGCTAAAATGGCTACCGTTTGTCCAGACTTGGATTACAAATTTCTCAGAGAAGATGAAGCCGGAGACTTCTGAATATCTACTAGAACTGTTCAAGAAGTATGTGGAATCTGGCCTGGTCTTTGTCCACAAGAAGTGTACTCAAGCCATTAACCAGGTATATACTTATGGTCAAAACTGACCGAGTGTAATTATGGTCAATACTGACCGAGTGTACTTATGGTCAAAACTGACCGAGTGTAATTATGGTCAAAACTGACCGAGTGTAATTATGGTCAATACTGACCGAGTGTACTTATGGTCAAAACTGACCGAGTGTAATTATGGTCAATACTGACCGAGTGTATTGAAGGTCAAGACTGACCAATGCCCAAAAAGCTTGTATTGGAGACTTAAACTGTTGATATGTTCATCTGCACTTCAGTATACACATTGACGTTAAATTCATCTCCATATCTATTTATTTTCTTTTCAATATTCCAGATTCTGAAATGTTTTCTCCAGTTTAGTGCAAAATGGGTCAAACTAGATTGATCGAGTCACATTTATTCATGAAAAATAAGTGAGTGTTTTTGTGTGGCCATTGAATATTATTGATGTATATCAGTTTGTATCGTGTGTAACTATAAATTACAGGTTGACATCAACAAGGTCTCCATGTTGTGTAAGCTGCTCGAGTCTCTATTGTTCCAACGAGGAGGCCCTGACTTGAGTATGGACCCCAGCAAACTTAACATCATTATATGTACGACCTTCGTATTCTGCTATGTCTGGTCCATCGGAGGTAACCTCATCGAGACAAACTGGGATGCTTTTGACTCGTTCTGTCGCAATCTGTTTGATGATAACGGTGATGCCAAGGTAACTAACTGCTAGGATCCACTGTCATAACCATTTTTGTCTGTCATCCAGAATCTCCACATTATTCCATCTTTATACAATAACATTGACAGTTACATGGTAATCATTTCATCAATGTATCCGTCTTTTTAAGTTAAAGTCTTTGTATAAAATATCAGCATCTCAACTGATTATCTTCATATTTACACCATAGTCATGTCGTTCGCCTGAGTACCGGTAAGTGTGGGAGGTCAATGGTCAAGGTTTCAGGGTCAAAGGTCAACCTGTATCATTTGAAATAAAAGGTGATATACAAGAATATTCATTTATCTTTTTTAATGACATATTAAGTTGACACGATTGCTCCAAAACAATGTGTAACATAGAGTTTTAATCCGATTAGATTTTGCTGTACATAAATCATGGTTGAAGGGTCAAAGGTCACTTTTGAGCACTATATATCTCATTGACCTCTGAAACACTGAACTTCACATTCTCACAATTAAAACTTGGTGGCCATGCATTAGTCACGGTCAAATGGTCAAAGATCAAACTTGACCACCATTTTCAAAATTTGGAATGCATTAGTCATGGTCAAATGGTCAAAGATCAAACTTGACCACCATTTTCAAAATTTGGAACATGTACAGCATTTCCTGTTGAGAGGTTGATGAACAAGACATAACTACAGAAGGCTTTTTACCATTACAGTTACCAGCCGGAGGGGATCTGTGGAGTTGTTATATGGACTTTGAGACACGTCGAATGGACAACTGGGAGAAGATAGTGCCTGCCTTTAAGTATGATAAGGAGATGCCATTCTTTGAGATGTTGGTACCTACTGTTGATACAGTGCGCTTTGGATACCTACTACAGAAGTTATTAGCCGTGCGATTCTCAGTTCTATTCACTGGAGGAACTGGCGTTGGCAAGGTAAAGATTATCAAACAGAGGCATGTTCCTTGGCTCACTGACCTGAAGGGTCAAGGTGCAGCGTTAGTACTGTACCTTTAAACCTGTAGCATGCTGGGTTGAGGGGATCTTTGCTAGCCAAGGTCTCGATTCGCTTCTCTCTTCTCGAGACCTTGGCTAGCGAAGATGGGTTGAGGGACTTCCAGACTTGTTTAAATGGGTTTTCAAGGTCACAGGGGTCAATTTCTGTCCTGACAAGGAAGGTATCCAATACATTGTAATTTTAAATGGTATCCCAAAGAAAGATGTTCTGTCATTTCAGGGAGAAAAGTTCTGAATTTTAAGTGAAACAGTAATTTTTTTTTCTAATGAAACGTTATTGCAAATGTGTTTTACAGTCTGTGATAGCAAGAGGCCTGCTGAACAATATCGCAGAGAAAGCTGATTACGTGCCCGTCTTCATCAACTTCTCAGCTCAGACCAGCAGCAAACGTACCCAGGAAATGATTGAGGGCAAACTAGAGAAGAGAAGGAAAAATGTCATTGGTAAGTCATAGTTCAAGGTCATCAGTTATCTGTAAAGACATTTTCCTGTCTTCCGTGCATTTGTTGATAAACATACAGTATACTTATATATACAAATATAACAAATTTCTTTTTATAAAATTTGGGAAAATATTTTTGTTTACCTTCACAATTTTTCAAACATTTATAAGTTGTCTTTTTAATTGCTTCTTCAAATTAAACCTCAACTTTTTTTCGTGTTGAACTTTTAAGTGACCTTTGACCTTATCACTTAATTTGCTTGATCTTAATGACTCTTAACTCCATTTAATGTTCCCAGAATTGTCGACATGATTTTATTTGGCCTCAGCTGTTGGACTGTTGTAACAAGAAGGCTTCATCAGTTCATATCTAATCAAAATTGTTGATGGTTTGTGTTATTTCTCTGTCTAGGTGCGCCGACTGGAAAACGAGTAATCATCTTCATTGATGATCTCAACATGCCAAAACTAGACACATATGGATCACAGCCTCCAATTGAACTTCTACGACAGTACCAAGATTTTGGTGGCATGTACGACCGTCAAAAACTCAACTGGAAGGAGATTCAGGTTCAAATTTCCTGTGATTTTGTTTTATTTTTTATATTCCGGTACAAATAATTTGTCTGAAAACCGTGTACATGTAATTGTAAAGAAATGTCTTTGATTCCTAAAAATACACACATTTCTTATGAGGATACGCCTTGTTTAACTCTTGATGTTTACGTTATTTTTAGGACGTAACACTGGCAGCTGCATGTGCGCCCCCTGGTGGTGGCCGTAATCCTGTGTCACCCAGAATGTTCCGTCATTTTGCCATGCTGTGTATTCCCTCACCTTCGGAACACAGTCTGAAGCACATGTTTATGGTGAGATCGATATCGTATTTTACTTCACAAATCTTATGAGGGGAGAAATACCTGAACCGAAATTATCTGTCCGTCCATATGTCCAAAATCTATTTTCTGTCCTTTAATATCCACTTAGTATCACTGAACCATAGTCGATATGGCTACCATTTTATGTAGTTTAACCTCTGCTTGCTTGTCATGTAACTCTTTATTGAGTTGTTGTCCTTCCCTACACAGCTATTGTCCCTGAAGATTTTTATTCAGTGTTTTGAAATCAGATACATAGCTGTTTGACTGCTAACTTTTACTTTATATATCTATCCTATCTGATGGAGCTCAAGTGTTATATAACATGATCATGATGAAGTTTTAGTTTTATATTTGAGAGAATTCCGGCAAAAAAAGATGACCCCATTGAATATTTAATCTTATGATTGCAGCAAATTTTGACTGGGTTCCTCATGGATTTCCCGACCTCAGTACGACAGTGCACAGAGTCGATTGTTACTGCGGCAGTGGAGATTTACGGGAGAATGTACACAGACTTACTCCCCACACCCGCAAAGTCTCACTATGTCTTCAACCTCCGAGATCTCTCCAAATGTGTACAGGGTAGGTATCTTATGGGGGAGCTGATCTGATCAATGACTCAATCTTTATTAGGAAGTTTAATTGCCCTTGACCTCTTAATTAGGAAGTTTAATTGACATGCCCTTGACCTCTTCACTAGGTTTAATTGACATAACCTTGACATTTTCAGTAGGAGGTTTAATTGACATGCCCTTGACCTCTTCACTAGGTTTAATTGACATAACTTTGACATTTTCAGTAGGAGGTTTAATTGACAAAGCCTTGACCTCTTTAGTAGGAGGTTGCATTAAAGTGACCTTTGATGTGACCTTGACATCCTGCAGTCAGAGATAAAATTGAAATGACCTTGACCTCTATTTACAGGTGTACTCCAGGCTGACACAGGTGTGATCAGAGACAATAAGCAGATGTTCCGTCTGTTCTGTCATGAGGCCATGCGTGTGTTCCACGACCGACTTATTAACAATGAAGACAAACAGTACTTCTATACGATCCTGGCAGAGATGGCTAGCAAACATTTTGGAGAGGTACATACAGTTTAAGAATCGGTCACTTGAAATTGTAACAGATATAAAATTCTAACATGTTAGTTGTCTATAATTCGAGCAGACTCAGTCATATGGTAATTTCCATTACTGACAGAACTTTTGACAATAAGATTGATTAGAGCATGAGGAGTTTAATCATGGAAGATTTCAGATTGAATCAAAATTGAAAATTGGTCAAACTTTCATATGTCTGTTTAGGATTTATCAGATATGTTTTAAACCTTATCACAATAATACTGAAATAAAACAGGTAGAAAGTAGGATCCATTTATCATGTTTGGTCTTCTGTCTGTCAATCACAGAATGTGGAGCCAGACTCTTTCTCGGCTAACCCAATTCTGTTTGGAGACTTCATTAAGATGGGTGCTGATGCCGCAGACCGTTTGTATGAAGAACTGGAATTGAAGAAAGTTAAAAGTGTGCTGCAAGATGTAAGTTGTTGTCTCTTCATAAACCTGGTTATCTAATATAATTTTACCCCCCAGTAAAACAAAGAAATGTCTGTCCCTTACAAAATGTCTGACTGTGTGTCTTATCACTTCAGAATGATAACTTCTCATGATAAATTGAGAGTTGATGATCCATCTTAATTAAGGAAGAGAAATCTATTGATTTTGTACATGGTGTTATAAAGAACGGAATCTGAAGGAAGGGAGAGAACTCTATTGATTTTGTGTGTGCTGTGATAAAGATCGAGATCTGAAGGCAGGGAGAAAATTCTCTATTACATGGTGTTATAAAGATCGGAATCTGAAGGAAGGGAGAAAACTATTGATTTTGTATATGCTGTGATAAAGATCGAGATATTTTGATACATATTTTTTTCTTACTTACTTTAAAAGTTTTGTTTGCAATAATGCAGACATATTGGCTCACTACAGACCCCTGTTTTTTGTGTCACTTGTATATCTAATTAGCACTCATTAACGCCTTCTAATGTTTTTTCAGTACCTGGATGATTTCAACATGCAATCCTCAAAGGAGATGAAGCTAGTGTTTTTCATGGACGCTATCGAACATGTGTCACGTATTACTCGAATGATCCGACAGGAGCGAGGCAACGCCCTTCTTGTTGGTGTTGGTGGTACTGGTAAACAGTCCCTCACCAGGTATGTAAACTATTGTGCAAATTGTCAAGACTTTAGTGAGTTATATTTCTTTTTACTTAACCCTTTCTGTGCCAATCATCTCTTACAATGTACAGCTCAGCATCAAATATTTTCCGGAAAATATCCGAAAACATCGGAAAAATTGTCAACCAAAGTTGCCTATGGCGGCCTGTCTGCATGACGACTTTAGTCGCCTACGGCGCCGAAAGGGTTAATTTATTTTCGTAATTGTTTGAAGTTAATGAATTCTGAAATGTTTTTCTTTTTGTTACGCAGACTTGCTGCTCATATCTGTGGATACCAGAATTTCCAGATAGAGTTGAGTCGAGGTTACGACTATAACGCATTTCACGATGATCTGAAGAAACTTTACCAATCGGCAGGAGTAAAGAATGAACACACTGTCTTCTTGTTTACAGATACACAGGTATGTAGATAAACGAATCCCTGAATAATTACCAGATCATAAAAATAAAAACACTACTGGATGTAATATATAAAAAAAATATTAATGTTAACAAAACATTGAAGAAGGGGAGATAACTAAGGTTTGATTTTTTTTTTACAGATTGTAGTGGAGGAGTTTTTAGAGGATATCAACAATATCCTTAACTCTGGTGAAGTTCCAAACCTGTTTGAACCGGATGAGTATGAACAGCTTATCATTGGATGTCGGGCTGGCGCCAAGGAAGCTGGTATCCCAGAGGGGAACAGAGACGCCATCTATGAGTTCTGTATTAACCGTGTCAGGTAAATAGCGGCTGAACAATATAGTAACTAAGGAAGGCCAGTGTCAAGAGATGACATTTTGGGTTTGAGGGGTAAAAGGAGTGGTGATTTAGTTTCGTATTTTTTTCAAAATATCAAGGCACTTTTTCAGGGAGTTTATATAGTGATCAATATTATGAATTGATATCTTAACAGATTTAGAGGTTGTTAGAAACAGGATTCAATAGGGTAAAGATGTGCTTTTCTTTAATACACAGTGAAACCTGTTTACAAAGGCCACTCAAGGGAGCAAAGAAAAGTGGCCTTTATACACAGGTAGCCTTAATATAGAAGTTCAATCATGAAAAATTTTATTACTTAGGGAACCAAAAAATGGCCTTTATATACAGTAGGACTTTGTATAAAGTGACATTTTGGCTACATCAGGAATTTTATTTTTTAAGTGTGAAATTTAAAATATTTCTGATTGCGACCCAAGACTGGCTGACAACGACCCATTAAATACTGATTAATCAAAGAAAATTAAGTCGAATATAAATTCATTTTTTTTTCAAAAGCAAATTACAATTGTTTTCAAAGTTAACAGTTTTTTCCCTACTTGTTTCCAGGAATAACTTACACATTGTGTTGTGTATGAGTCCAGTGGGAAATGCTTTCCGAACGCGCTGTCGGATGTTCCCGTCCTTGGTGAACTGCTGTACTATCGACTGGTTTACAGAGTGGCCAAGGGAAGCTTTGCTCGGTGTGTCACAGTCCTTCTTTGAAAATGTTGAACTCGGCAAAGATGAACTCAGAGTATGTGTCTCTAAATATTAGTCCTCATGAATATCTATTTGTAAAAATTTGAAAATATGTTTTAGGTTCATCTTAGTCTAGTGAAAATAAAGATTAAGGTCAAGTTTGTACCTGGTCATATCATCATTTTATTGCTGTTAAATTTGATTTGATTAGAATTTAGAATTTATTCATTTATTTTTGTTATTTAATGAGATGTTTCTTCTTGCAAATTAAAAAAGCCTAAGAGCTCTGGTTTCATTTTCAAAAGCAATAAAAAAAAAGTCATTATGCTGCCCGAAGAGAGAGCATTTAGTCGCCAATTTGCTTGTTGGTCAGTCTGTCCGCTTTTTGTCTGTTCATCCGTCTGTCCGTATTTCATTTTTTTGTCCTGAACATATCACAAAAACTGTAAGAGGTATCAACATGAAACTTCATATGTAGAGATAGATTTGATAAGGTGATTTGCAGTGTACAAGAACCATAACTCTGTTTTGCTTAATTAGCCGTTTTTGAACTAGCGTTTATTCAAGGAATATCCTTCAGTTTTACTGATTCTCTTGTTTAATTAAAAGATGAATATAAACCTAAATATTTATTGAGGATTGAAATCCTTGAATCAAAGTCACAAAGTAGTCGATAACTGTACAAACACGTTTGATTCTTCAAACTGGTGACAGATGTACTTATCTCCCACAGACGTCCGTCGCCGAGATGTGTGTGGAGATACACACCAGTGTAAGCAGTATGGCAGAACGATTCTACTCTGAACTGAAGCGACGTTACTACACCACTCCCACCAGCTACTTAGAGTTAATCAACCTGTATCTGAGCATGCTCGGCGAGAAAACAAAGTACGTTCTCAAAATAATGATGATAGAAGCATGATAAAGTAACACCTTTATTCAGGAATAGAAATCTTATTTAACAGGACTACCCAGAGGCCAACACTTAGCCTCTGACTCAAAGTCAGGATGTAGGCTGAAGTATGGGTGGACTTATTATCATATACTGTCGTTGCAGTTTCTCTAAGTTGTTTACATATCAACAATTCTCCAAATTGTTTATTAATTAACGATTCACTAAGTTGCTTATATATTAAAAAATCTCTGAATCAAGATGGTTACTGCAATATTAGGCCAGGCTGTTCATCAGTCATAGAATGACAACATGCTCCAAACATCCAGCATTCAATGTTTTTATTCCTTGTGCCTTACCAAATCCAATCTCTATGCACGTACAGTTACACATGTTAAAGGGAGGTAACTCTTACATAGCAAAGGTCTTAGGTGGTATAATACATACTACATTGATGAACATATAATTACATTACACAATGTATCAGTACAGTAACTTAAGTTTTATTGTACTTTCAATTTCTAGAGCTGTGGATTTATTTTTTAAAATCTGACAAGTTTTAGTATCATTCAGGATAACAAAGCTTCCTATCAGCAAGTTGTGTAAAATTCAATGTTTTTCGTTGTCAAGGTCACTGAAGAATGCTCGTGATCGAGTCCAGAATGGTCTGATTAAGCTACTGGAGACCAATGAGTTGGTGGACAACATGAAGAAGGAGCTGGTAGCTCTGGAGCCGGAGCTAAAGAAGAAATCACAGGACACGAATGAGTTGATGGAACGTCTGGTGGTGGACCAAGAATCAGCGGACAAGGTAACAGACTTTTTCACTCAAGGTCAGAGAATCTGCGCGAAGGAAAGAAAAAACCCAGAAAAATATCATAAACCTTACGTAAAGATTGTTAATTTTCCAGGATTTGTGATTGTTTTGTTGTTTTTCAGTGTAAAGAAAATCTCAGAAAGTGGACATACCTTGAAAATAAACGTATTACAGAAAAAGATTTGATTCTGTGATTTGGTGACATTTTGTTTTGATAAAAAAATGAAAAACTTGGAATCCACACAAACCCAAAACCTTTACCGTGTATCATTGTCATAACGATATTTTACCATTCTGTTGTGGCTTTCTTTAAATCCCTTTTTGTCATGTGATTTGACATCATATAAACTTGTATAAAATTTTTCCTGTTCTATGTACAATGCATGTTTTTTATTTTATTCCACAATTCTGTCGACCAAAGAAGAAAACGATAACCTTTTATATAGTACTAAGTCTGTACCATCAAAACTGGTTTTAGGTGCGTAAAGTTGTCATGGAAGACGAAGCCACAGCTAAAGCTAAAGCCGAGGAGACTCAGGCCATCGCAGACGACGCCCAGAGAGACCTGGATCAAGCTCTCCCTGCCTTAGATGCTGCAGTAAAGGTCAGAGTTCATCTGTATGATTTGTACAGATAGTTATAGCATTTCGGCTGTCTTTTTCACTATTACTTCAACAAGTATGATATATTCGTAATTAGATTCTGTAATGTTATCATTAGATGGTGACAACTGATGGTCAGATGTGAAACTGTTGTAACTTTATATAAATTAGATGTTGTTTGATGTTTTTGATTGGTGGTCTGGGTACAGTATATCTATATAATATTGTTTTTGCGGGATTGTAGTATGTAGTATAAACACACTTACTTTAACAAAATCATATTTGAGCACTTTGAATTTCTTGTCCACTTTAGGCTCTTGATGCTCTTGACAAGAATGACATCGCTGAGATCCGTGTGTTCTCTAAACCACCAGAGTTGGTACAAACTGTCATGGAGGCTGTGTGTATATTAATGGGAAGCAAGTAAGTAAATGAACACTCTATTTCATTGTCCAGTTATTTTGTACTTTATTCAGAATTTGATTGTTTGACTATTTGAAACTGTTCAACTTTAATGAAAATAGCAGAAACAGATTGGGTGTATAGCAGTTCTCATATGACAAGTCAACTCTCGTTAGAACCTTGTACTTGACTGGTCATGTCAATAATGATTGTATTGATCGTGTCAATTGTTTCATTGTATTGATTTATTGATTTATTGTTTAATTGATTGATTGATTGATTGATTGATTGATTGATTAACTGATTGATTGAATACACTTTTAATTTCATCGATTGCTGTTGGAAATGATGATCCCTTTGGTTTGTTATCATTAAACTCAAACCTGAACGCCACCTCTCCATAAAGGCTGCCTCTCTATAATGTTTACCTCTGTATAAAGGCCAACTGTCCATAAAGGCTGCCTCTCTATAAAGTTTACCTCTGTATAAAAGTCACCTCTCCATAATGGCTGCCTCTCTATAATGTTTACCTCTGTATAAAGGCCAACTGTTCATAAAGGCTGCCTCTCTATAATGTTTACCTCTGTATAAAGGCCGACTGTCCATAAAGACTGCCTCTCTATAATGTTTACCTCTGTATAAAGGCCAACTCTCCATAGAGGCTGTATATCTATAAAATTTACCTCTGTATAAAGGTCACCTCTCCATAAAGGCTGCCTCTCTATAAAATTTACCTCTGTATAAAGGTCACCTCTCCATAGAAGCCACTTGTTTTGCTCCTTTTTTAACAAAATTTGTAACAATGGAACCTCTATATAAAGGCCAGAAGTGATGATGGAGATGATAATACTAATGTGTTATTTGTCTACAGGACAGACTGGGCATCAGCTAAGTCGTTGTTGGGCGACTCTAATTTCCTCAAGAACATGTTAAATTATGACAAAGACAGCATTGCTGAGAGCACATTAAGGAAACTGAAGAAATATGTAGACAATCCTAAGTTTGTTCCTGAGGCTGTGGAGAAAGTCTCCAAGGTAACGTCCCAGCTGGGAAAACTAAAATCTCCATGACTACTGTATCTAGGAAATCTTTACCTTAAGATTTGTTTACACTCTTAGAAAACTGATCGCCCTGAAAAGTTTACTTTACTCAACCTTCAATATCTCCCCTATATTACTGATATGCTTAGAAGTAATTGCAGGAAACTGAATCATATATAGATAAGATTTCGGAGTCTTGGGATAAGGTAGTTACTTTACTGGAACAGCCCAAAAATAGAACACTAACAACTCTCACAATGAGTCAACTCACTACTTTTAAGTTCATGTTTTAGGCCTGGAGCTTTTCAGAGAACAAATTTAAATGAAAAATCTTCATTACTTTATGCTGTTGAACTCTGCATTCCCTCTGTGACCAATATTGTATACTATGTACAAATATGTTTCCTCGTGGTAAGTTTGATTCCTGTCTGTTACAGGCCTGTAAGTCCATGTGCATGTGGGTTCTTGCTATGGATTGTTACTCGCACGTCTTTAAAACAGTGGAGCCGAAGAGACAAAAGTAAGTAATTTACCCATGTGGTAAATTTGATGAAGAACAAATCAGCCATGAGATAAATGTATTAGTTTAGTACCCATTGTTATATAATGTATTGTGATATCAGTTAGATAAAGAAATGACATCACACACTGTGATTGTGGCGTAACCATGGAGATAACCGATATAGAACCAAAAAGTCATCCAGATAAGGAAATTACTGTTTTCTACAATATTTGCTTTAATGATAACCAAGGCTTGTGGAATTTTTTAAAATTTGACTCGTTTGACTCATTTCATAAATTATACATCAAATAAAAGCTCCAGCATGATTTATTGGAATTCTGGTTTGTCTTACAGAAATCTTCCAAATTTCAAAAAAAAATCTGTCATTCAAAATTTTTCATATTTTTGATTAGTAATTATAAGAAGAATGATAAAATTGAGGTATGTGAAAGATTTCATGATATTTCAAATATTTTGTCTGGATATGATTGATTGCTTTCTGAGTTAAGAAGGACTAAGAGAATTGATGACTGTTTGTTACACAGGCTAGCAGCAGCTGAATCCGAACTGGAAACAGTCATGTCCTTGTTAAAGGAGAAGCAGGACCAGTTGGCAGCCGTCGAGGCAAAGATTGCCGAACTACAGAAGACATACGATGAAAGTGTCGCAGAAAAACAGAAACTAGAACGCAATATTGCCCAGACAGCATCCCGCCTGAAACGTGCAGCTAAGCTAACGACAGCTTTGGGCGATGAGCAAGTGAGATGGGATGAAACAGTCAAGGTGAGTTGTGAATTCTGCTGGTTCAGGCTGTCTTGCAGCGAAGAGTTCTGCCTGTCAGTTTGTCTGTCCATGGATTAAAAATATAAACATTTCTTACTTAACTTCTTAATCAAAACAAATAAAATTTTACAAAGCTAAACACTTAATAATTCTTTGTCAGGACTTTTTCTTTTCTATGTCATCTGACAGATTTGTTGAAACTTTTATGAAGTATGATTGATAACAAATATGTTCAACTTCAGATTTCTGTATTCAAGATGGCCACCATGGCTCCTGAGCCATAACTCTAGTTTAAAAAAACTGAGTTTAATATTCGCTACTAAAACTTTTTAAGAGTACAAGTGGAAAGCATACATATCTTTAACAACAAACTTTTACGATTTTGGATTCAAGATGGCAGCAAAAGCCACTTAATGAGGCTGATGTAAGAAAATATAAGATAGATTTGAAGATAGTATATGTACTTATTTTGGAGCAATCAAATTTTAGCGTAATATCATGCTTTGACAGATAAGTGCATTGATGAATTTGTATATCCATAACTATTGCTAAATAAACAAAATTAATAAAATGTATTTAATGCTGTTTCATTTTAGTGATAAAACATTAGTGTGAAAAAAAGACTAAAGTAAGATTTCCACTGAAATGTGTACATTTATTGTCTTCATGATGTACAGGATATTTGTTAATTCAGAAAAAATTGTACTGTTTTCTGTTAACAGGACTTTAACAAACAAATCGGTAATGTGGTGGGTGATGTGTTTGTGTCTGCGGCTTGTGTGGCGTACTATGGAGCATTTACAGCAAAGTACCGTCACGAGCTGGTGTCTGGGTGGACAGAGCGATGTCAGGAGATGGAAATTCCAGTCACTCCAGGAATGACCATCATCTCCGTCCTCGCTGACCCGTTTGAGATCCGACAGTGGAACATGGATGGTCTCCCGAAGGATCAGTTGTCCACAGAAAATGCCATCTTGGTGACACGGGGCCGAAGATGGCCCCTCATGATAGACCCACAAGAACAGGTATTTTATTGGAAAATGTCGGGCAACATTTTGTAGGATTAACATTTGACAATGATTCCATGCTGTACACTTCTCTCATTGTTTATTCTAAGCATAGATTTCTAACATGTGGGTGGTTCACAGTATAACTGGTACATAACTGGCTGGTTCACAGTATAACTGGTACATAACTGGCTGGTTCACAGTATAACTGGTACATAACTGGCTGGTTCACAGTATAACTGGTACATAACTGGCTGGTTCACATTATAACTGGTACATAACTTGCTGGTTCACATTATAACTGGTACATAACTTGCTGGTTCACATTATAACTGGTACATAACTGGCTGGTTCACAGTATAACTGGTACATAACTGGCTGGTTCACAGTATAACTGGTACATAACTGGCTGGTTCACAGTATAACTGGTACATAACTGGCTGGTTCACATTATAACTGGTACATAACTGGCTGGTTCACATTATAACTGGTACATAACTGGCTGGTTCTTCTTTTCACCAATATTTCTCATTTGTTGATGTTCCTTATCCTAGCCTAGTAGTCTTTTGGAACTTTAGGGAGAATTTTATCTGTCAGTTTAAACAGATATAATTAACATGGCAAGTCTGATACCTAAAATTTGTTTTTACTTGGTAATAAATATTTAATGATTATTGACATCAAGAACACTGTTTCACCGACAGTGTCCTCAGGAGACAAGGATGTGTGTGGATCATGTTTTCCTAGTTAAATGTTGTGTTTGTTTCAGGCTAACCGATGGATTAGAAGTAAAGAAGCTAAAAATGGCCTGAAGTTCATCAAGCTCACTGACAGTAATTTCCTTCGCACCCTGGAGAACTGTATACGTATTGGTATGCCTGTGCTATGCGAGGACCTTGGCGAGTCTCTAGATCCGGCACTCGAGCCTGTCCTCCTCAAACAGACGTTTATGTCTGTGAGTATCAAAAATCCAGGCCCAGACTTGTTGAATTGGAGTTTGATAATACTTTTTTTTATTTCAGCAATGGTTTTCAACAAAACGTGAAAAAAACACTCTATGAAAGTATTTTTAAAACAAAAGTTGTGAAGGGTAAGCAATAGGGACAAAAATAGTATTATGCTAATGAGAAAAATTAGTTAATAGATTCTAACACCATATTCATTTATTTCATCATGCTGGGAACTTATGTAAATTTACACAAAAATTTTTTCCATGTGAAATGTCTTTGGACAAGAATCTTTTGAAACAGAAAAATTTGAATCTGAAATTTAGAATGGTAAATTGTCACTAAATTTCTCAGTGTCTGTGAAGAAGAAGAATTATAAGGCTGACTTTTAGTATAAAAGTGCAGTAAGCAGTCTTTTCAAAGGCTTTACTTTTGTATACCTATCAGCTTCCAAAGGAAAAAGGTAGATACGCCCTTATAAGGACATTTAACTTTTAAAAAAAGAATTCATTACTTTATGAGTTACAATACTGGCCAAAACATTAAGTCTATTAAAAATCAAATTTCTATTTTAGGGTGGCCGTCTACTGATCCGTCTCGGAGACAGTGATATTGATTACGACCGTAACTTCCGTTTCTTCATGACGTCCAAGATGACAAATCCTCATTACCTCCCTGAGGTGTGTATCAAAGTGACCATCATCAACTTCACAGTCACCAAACAGGGACTAGAGGACCAGTTACTGGGGTGAGTTGTTTTATATTATTTTTTGTACACTTACTGACTTAGTCTGAGGTCAAAAGATGTATTGTTCAACTCAAATATCATGAGTAAAACATCGAAATCAAGCAATGATCTCACAAGTCTTAGAAAAGTCTTGTTGAGATGTTTTGTTAAATTTGGGATCCCAAGTGGTGTCAGATGAGAACTTGTTGATCTTAACACCAAAGTATTGTCCAAGAAAACGGAAATAAGACCATATTTATCTAGTTATATATTGTGGTTTATACTACCGACTCCAAACCAAGGGTTCGATTTATTACGATATAGTTGGTACAGCTAATGAAGAACATTAGATTAAATCTGATTTATGACCAGATGTGGGTTGATTGCTGGATATACAAATACTGACATTTCTTTCCTTTTGTAAACAGGAGAGTGCTAGTCAAGTCATCTACAATAGCTAACATCGATATCATATATACAAATTTTTAGATAAGAAAATGAAAAAATTTAAGTAACGGTAATAATCTGTGTTGTAGTGATGTGGTTGGCTTAGAGAGACCAGACCTAGAAGAACAAAGAAATCAGCTTATCATGAAGATTAACGCTGATAAGAACCAATTAAAGGCTATTGAGGATAGGATTCTCAAGCTTTTATTTGAATCAGAAGGCAACATCTTGGACAATGAGGAGCTTATCAACACTCTTAACGAATCCAAGGTAGGTAATGTGGTCTCAGGAAGTTGATGGAAAATAAAGACTATCATTATGTTATATACATTTTAGATTTCTGATAACTGGTCAGATTTGTCATGTATAGAGATATACAATAACTAGTAACTTTGAACTTTGACCTTTACCAGGTGACTTCAGGTGTGATAAAACAGCGTCTGGCTGAGGCAGAAGTGACAGAGGAGAAAATTAACACAGCTCGTGAGAAGTACATCCCAGTGGCTGCACGCGGCTCTGTCATGTACTTTGTTGTCGCTGACATGGGCGAGGTAGACCCCATGTACCAGTTCTCACTGAAGTACTTCAAACAGGTAAGGAAAATAACACTTCAGTGAACCTGTTCTCATGGAAGTACTTCAAACAGGTAAGGAAAAAATAATCCATTGAATCTGTTCTCACTGAAGTACTTCAAACACGTAAAGAAAATGTAATTCATTGAACCTGTTCTTACTTAATTACTTCAAACAGGTAAGGTAAAAATAATTCAATGAACCTGGTTGATCTAAATGAAGAACTTAAACAGGTATTGAACAAAGAATGAGCTGAGTTTGCTTTTACAATCAATGAAATATTATTTCAAATGGAGTGCACTGCTGTATTTCAGCTTTTCAACACCACTATTTCCACAAGTGAGAAGAACTCTGACCTACAGAAGCGTCTTAAGATTTGTCTTGATGAAACAACAAGTGCTATCTACAAAAATGTTGCCAGGTAAGGCTGTTTCAACATAAATTCCACTCCCCATTTCCTGTTTATCAAAAGTTGTTTCAACATTTAACTCCATTTAACTCTATTATGAGGCTGTTAAATCATTCAGCTCCCCTCCCCGTACTTTGTTTATCATGAGGCTGTTACAAAATTCAGCTCCCCTCCCCATCTTTTCTTTATCCTGGAGCTGTTATAACACTCAGCTCCACTCCCTGTCTTTTGTTTATCCTGAAGCTGTTCTAACATTCAGCTCCACTCCCTGTCTTTTGTTTATCCTGGAGCTGTTATAACACTCAGCTCCACTCCCTGTCTTTTGTTTATCCTGAAGCTGTTCTAACATTCAGCTCCACTCCCTGTCTTTTGTTTATCCTGAAGCTGTTCTAACATTCAGCTCCACTCCCTGTCTTTTGTTTATCCTGACGCTGTTCTAATATTCAGCTCCACTTCCAATATTCTGTTTATCAACTAACCTACAACAAGCATTTCTTCTCCAAAATTACTGACAAAAGTAGCATCAACTATAAGTTTGGTTCATAGATGTCTTTAATCACTAACACTATTTTGTGATATGTATTGTAGAGGTTCAATAACATCACATTGATGATTATTAATTAGAATTTAAAACTTAGTCTTCATAGTAGACATTTGAAATGCTACGAAGGTTTCATTTGATTCAGTACAATCTGAGCGCAAATCTTTAAAAGGAGAATTTCCTTAATGGTAGTTTCCACCTCACTTTAATTCGACAGGGCACTGTTTGAGAAAGACAAGCTTGTGTTTTCCTTCATGTTGTGTGTGGAAATCATGAAACAAGAAGGTTTCATCTCGATACCTGAATGGAACTTCTTCCTGCGTGGTGCTGCCGGCATGGACCGTCAACGGGCCCCTAAACCAGATGTGGACTTTATAAAGGTACTCACGTGGAATCAAGCCTGTGATATCAACGATACCCTTCCTATCTTTAGAGGTGTGCATACAGATCTCCTCAAAACACCAGTGTGGGTCAAACTCGGAGAAACTGAGGTAAGATATGGATGTTGACAATATTTCAACATATTCAAACATTTTCCTTAGTTATAGATCAATAAAAAATTGTCATGATTGCAAAATGTTCTCAGAAATTTTATGGTTCTTTTGATCTTTCATGACTAACATTTGACTAATATGTTAAATTCTAATTGTATAAAGTACTGTTTAATTTTTGCCAGAGTACAACTTGTTACCTGTTTGTATTTCTCCTAATCCTTGTGTACAAACTTATTAAACCTATTGTTGGTACCAAAGAAGCAATTTGCACATTCTTATACTAAAATGTCTTCAAACTAATTTTTTTCTTTAAATTAATTATTTTTTAACTGTTATAGATCCATGCCAATCCTGACGAATATGAAACATACGAGCCACTTCCTCCAGAGCCAGAACCATTGAAGGAAGGTCAGGAACAGGAAATAGAGGTCGATGATGGCAAGATCAAAGGTCACTGGAATCTTCGTCTCACGAGCTTCCAGAAACTTATGTTCATCAAAGTTTTCCAGGAAGAGAAGGTAACTCTTTGCTAATACATAGAAGGGCAGATAACCCAATCATAGTTTTCCCAGGCAGAAAAAATTAATCACCATTAGAAATAGAAGGGGAGATAACTCAGTATTTGGAAATATTGTTCGGAAGGACGATATTGAAATCAATTTTCACAGTAGTGGTTTGAACTTATTTTAATAAAGCAAAATTATGTAATTTCAAAAGTTAAATAGATACGTCATACTTTCGAAAATATATATTGCAATTTGAAACATACTTGACCTTTTTATAAAAATAAAAGAGATAAAAACAAGAGCAGTTATTACTGGGATGGTTTTGCTTTTTGAATTTACTCTTAAATGGAATATTGTGCTGATACCATGGTTTTACCACAAATCCTTATAAATTTCTTGTTTTGAATAGCTAATATTCACCTATATTACAAAATAAAAATTCTTCGTCAAATATTTGAGAAGTGTTCCATATTGGATAGTGTCACCTTAAAGAGAACTTTTGTAAAATCTTCATACACCACACATGGCAAATCCTAGAGGAGGTAGAGTCACCAAAGTACCTCTGTGTTTACATCCCCACCTCTCTAGACTAATAGCTGGGATAACCACATAACAACAGCTATTTATAGCTAAACACACAGTTTAGATAAGAGAAATTCTGTTGGAATAAAATTGTGCCTGTCATTTCTTGGGAAAGATATCAGAAATGTTACTATACATAGCATGACCCCCATTATTACCAAACAAGTTTTCAGATCGGCTAATGTCATCTGATTCCTTATTGTCACTGTCAATATACAATTCAACACTTTTGTCTACAGACAATCTTTGCCGTGACTGACTTTGTGCGTGAGAACCTCGGACAACAATTTGTGGAGAGTCCTCCAGTTAGTCTACAGACCCTCTATGATGACATGAACAAAATCACACCTCTAGTGTTTGTGCTGAGTACAGGATCTGATCCCATGGGAGCCTTCCTGAGGTTTGCGAGGGAGAAAGGTTACTCAGACAAGTATGTTTACTCTTTCTGTCATATCTTATTTTATATGTAATACTGGTTTATCCTGCAACACATTTGAATTGTATTGTACATGTTTAGAGTAGATTTTGATGGATAGCTGTTCAGTTTTGGATGATTTTTTAAATCTGCAGGATTCAGTCAATCTCCTTGGGACAAGGGCAGGGACCTGTGGCTGAGAAGCTGATTGCAAGTGCTGTGAAGAGTGGTGACTGGGTCATTTTACAGGTAGGTCAAATGTCTCTGTCATTGTTAATTAAACAAAAAAGAGAACATACAAAAATAACCCCTTCATGAAAATTACAGAGATGGAATATACTGAACTGTCAATAAGTATTGTTTGTCTGACAGAACTGTCAATAAGTATTGTTTGATAGAACTGTAAATAAGTATTGTCTGACAGAACTGTCAATAAGTATTGTCTGACAGAACTGTCAATAAGTATTGTTTGTCTGACAGAACTGTCAATAAGTATTGTTTGTCTGACAGTACTGTCAATAAGTATTGTTTGTCTGACAGAACTGTCAATAAGTATTGTTTGATAGAAATGTCAATAAGTATTGTTTGACAGAACTGTCAATAAGTATTGTTTGTCTGACAGAACTGTCAATAAGTATTGTTTGTCTGACAGTACTGTCAATAAGTATTGTTTGTCTGACAGTACTGTCAATAAGTATTGTTTGTCTGACAGAACTGTCAGTAAGTATTGTTTGTCTGACAGTACTGTCAATAAGTATTGTTTGTCTGTCAATAAGTATTGTTTGTCTGACAGAACTGTCAGTAAGTATTGTTTGACAGGACTGTTAATAAGTATTGTTTGTCTGACAGAACTTTCAATAAGTATTGTTTGTCTGACAGAACTTTCAATAAGTATTGTTTGTCTGACAGAACTTTCAATAAGTATTGTTTGTCTAACAGAACTGTCACCTGGCTGCTTCCTGGATGTTGTCTATGGAGAATGTTGTGAAACAGATGGGAGAAGCGCCACATGATATACACGAAGATTTCCGCCTCTTCCTCAGCTCTATGCCCTCTAAGACATTCCCTGTCAGTGTCCTTCAGAACAGTGTCAAGGTCACCAATGAACCTCCTAAGGGCCTGCGTGCAAATATGAGGCGTGCATTTGGCGAGATGACGCCCACCTTCTTTGAAGAAAATGGTATTTTATTTGTAATGCAGTTGAAAATATCATATACATTGTTCATGATCGTAATTTGTAAATATGTAAAAACAGTCACGGATTTCTATATAACATCGTAATTCTATATGTAAACATTACCCGTAATAGTCAAATTATTGTAAATGTAAAATTGAAACTTTTCATAGATTTATAAGTTCTTGGATAACCTTAGATTTATTGGTTTTTATCTTTGAATTTATAAAATATAACAAAGTTGTACTTATCGTGATATTGATGTTTTCTTGTTAAAAGTGTTGGGAGTGAAATGGAAGAGAATGATCTTCGGACTTTGTTTCTTCCATGCCATTATTCTGGAAAGGAAGAAGTTTGGTCCACTAGGATGGAATATACGGGTAAGTGTGGTGTTTTTGTTCAGATTACTAGGAGTTTGCCACAGAGACATTGTGTGGTACCTTATATCTTCTGATTCAGTACTTTTAACCTGGGGAGGTACAATACATCGTCACTGTTTATACTTACTAGAGATAATTTTGTGTTGTAAATGAAGTAAAACTTACTAGAGATGATTTTGTCTTGTAAATGAAGAAAGATCAATTGGAGAGCTGTGTATAGTGCTCTACAGATTATAATTTTTTAAGTTTAAAATTTTCGCATGTCAACCAAAGTTTGAAGTAAAATAGGTTTATTTTTCACTGAGATTATAGAATAGGTCACAAATTTCTGTATTCTTGAAATTGTATTCTCTCTTCAGCAACGGAAGAATCTAACCCAACAATGTTTACTGTGTTCAAAAAGATACAAGTGAGAAAATGATCTTTATTTGAAAGTTTGACCTGATTGTGTTACAGTACGAGTTCAGTGACAGTGACAGAGAGTGTGCCCTACTTAACCTACAGATGTTCTGTAAAGACGGCAACATTCCATGGGATGCACTCATCTACATCTCCAGAGAGGTAGGTCAAAGGTCGATACACTAACAGCTGTCAATACACAGACCACTGTCAATACACAGACCACTGTCAATAAACTGACCACTACACTGACAACTGTCAATACACTGACCACTGTCAATACAATTGTCAATACACTGTCCACTGTTAATAAATTGACCACTGTCAATACACTGACCATTGTCAATACACTGACCACTGTCAATACACTGTTCACTGTCCATACACCGGCCACTACACTGACCAGTGTCAATACACTGACCACTGTCAATACACTGTTCACTGTCCATACACCGGCCACTACACTGACCAGTGTCAATACACTGACCACTGTCAATACACTGCCACATGGCTAGACATTAAGGACAATGTTTGTAACCTGATTCATCAGTTTAACAAATCTGTGGTCCAGGGACCAGTGACACAGATTATAGTGGTGATCAAATTAAAGTGTTGAAATAAATTTCATTGGCAAATAAAACTGAAGGAGAGAGTGAACACATGAATGCCGGGTACATGATGTGTGAATAGTAATACAGATCAACTGACATGTTGTAGATTACATATGGAGGGCGTGTCACTGATGTTCATGACAAGAGATGTCTTGGTACAGTACTTAAAACATTTTTCTACCCTGAGACACTTGCTCCAGATTACCTGTACTCACCTTCAGGTAAGTAAACTGTTCACAATGAATGTCTTGAAAGTGTTTTACATTTTGTATCTATTTTGTATCTGTTCATTGCTCTATTAACTTGACATACTTTCTCAATTAAATTACCGTGATGATTTTCACTGTTTAGATATTAACGATTGTGTATTCACATTGATTTTTCACGTTATTGACTTCCATAAGTAATTTGCTGTGATAATTTACACTGATTTGTATCCACTAAACACTGATAATTTACACTGATGTCTGTTTACACTGATTTGTATCTACTAAACACTGATAATTTACACTGATGTCTGTTTACACTGATTTATATCTACTAAACACTGATAATTTACCCTGATAATTTACACTGATGTCTGTTTACACTGATTTGTATCTACTAAACACTGATAGTTTACACTGATGTCTGTTAACACTGATTTATATCTACTAAACACTGATAATTTACACTGATGTCTGTTTACACTGATTTGTATCTACTAAACACTGATAATTTACACTGATGTCTGTTTACACTGATTTGTATCTACTAAACACTGATAATTTACACTGATGTCTGTTTACACTGATTTGTATCTACTAAACGCTGATAATTTACACTGTGTTTGTTTACGCTGACAGGTATCCACTAAACACTGATAATTTACACTGATGTCTGTTTACACTGATTTGTATCTACTAAACACTGATAATTTACACTGATGTCTGTTTACACTGATTTGTATCTACTAAACACTGATAATTTACACTGATGTCTGTTTACACTGATTTGTATCTACTAAACACTGATAATTTACACTGATGTCTGTTTACACTGATTTGTATCCACTAAACACTGATAATTTACACTGATGTCTGTTTACACTGATTTGTATCTACTAAACACTGATAATTTACACTGATAATTTACACTGATGTCTGTTTACACTGATTTGTATCTACTAAACACTGATAATTTACACTGATGTCTGTTTACATTGATTTGTATCTACTAAACACTGATAATTTACACTGATGTCTGTTTACACTGATTTGTATCTACTAAACACTGATAATTTACACTGATGTCTGTTTACACTGATTTGTATCTACTAAACACTGATAATTTACACTGATAATTTACACTGATGTCTGTTTACACTGATTTGTATCTACTAAACACTGATAATTTACACTGATAATTTACACTGATGTCTGTTTACACTGATTTGTATCTACTAAACACTGATAATTTACACTGTGTTTGTTTACGCTGATTTGTATCTACTAAACACTGATAATTTACACTGATAATTTACACTATGTTTGTTACGCTGACAGGTATCTACTACGCCCCAGACTTTGAGGAACTGCAACAGTACAGAGACTACATTGAGTCCTTACCACAGGTTGAGGAACCAGAAATATTTGGCATGCACGAAAACGCCAATATAGCATTCCAGGTAACTGACGTAGACTTAGAAAAAACTTGTTTCAGGTGTTTTTGGGAGGCTGTCCTTTGTTATACAGTTTCACGTAAATCATAAAAAATAAAAGAATGTTTTACTCGTATGAATAAATTTGCATTTTAATTGTCGGTTTGAGATATATTTTATTGCATCATATCTGTGGCTATTTTATTTTCTAAGTGGTAATTTTCTGTATTTTCACACTTGAAATGTTTCTGCTCTGTATAGATGAAGGGAATATAGTATCATTAGTGATATTTTATGACTCAAGAGTGTAGAGATCTATGATATATTCACCTAACAATAAAAATCCTGACAGTCACTTAAAATTTTTAAGTAAATGAAAAATATGTATTATGTTATGCTTTGTTTAACAGAACCAAGAAACCACAGCCCTGGTGACTACAATTCTAGACGTACAACCACGTTTGTCTTCTGGTGGTACTGGCAAGTCAAACGATGAAATTGTGTATGAACTAGCCGAGAATATTCTGGAGAAGATGATGGACAAATTAGACATTGATGAGGCAAACCAGGAGATGTTTGCACTGGACGCCAAGGGTCGTCTTAACTCACTCACAACTGTCCTCACACAGGAGGTTGACCGCTTCAACAACCTGCTCAGAGTCATCAAGGTACAGAACTGTTGGACAAAAGTGGGGATAATATGTGGGTCTTCAAGGGAGATAACTCCATAAATCTCCACATACACTTCTCTCTAGTTACTGATGAACTGAAATTTCATCCTTCCAAGCAAATCATAGTTTTAATCCAGTAGAGATAGCAGTCCACATTGCTGTCATCAAATATCACAACAAAATAAATCAATATTTGCTAAATATATCAAACTTTGGGATCAGACTCATCTTAATCTCTGACCCAACGGTCATCACCTTCACCATTGTTGTCTGTTTTATCCTGTGTTCAGCATTAGTTACCTTCATGTTGTAGAACTCTCTCCTGACACTGCAGAAAGCCATTAAGGGGATGGTGGTAATGAGTGAAGCCCTAGAAGGGGTCTACAATGCTTTCCTCAACAAACAGGTGCCGACAATGTGGGCGAATGCTGCCTACCCCTCTCTGAAGCCCCTAGGCTCATGGGTAGAGGATCTGACATATCGTACCGCCTTTATTGACAACTGGATCAGACATGGACTACCCAAGTCGTTCTGGATGTCAGGTTTCTTCTTCCCTCAAGGTGAGTAACAAACAACATTTCTCAGAAGATTTAATTTCATGTATTAACATTGTCAAAATAAAACTTTAGCAAGTTGTTTTTTATTCTAAAGTCTTACGATTTTGAATCAGAGTAAAACTGGAACAACTACGTAAAATTTGAGAAGTTCTAACATCAAAGTACGCTGAAAGTATTGGTAGAATTTTGGAGCCTCTGAACTGAGGACAGAATGACTGAGTTAACACCTATATTTGTTGTTTACAGGTTTCTTGACGGGGTCTCTTCAGAATTATGCCCGTAAGTACAACCTACCCATTGATCATCTCTCGTTCCACTTCCATCCCATGAAGCTTTTCCGGGACCAGAAGGAAGTCACAAAACAAATGGCGGAGCTGAAATTCGGAGAGGAGATCGAACTTGACAAAGAGGTAAAAATATATTCACATTACACTAGTATCCTGAGTGTATCCCGTTTAATTCCAAATCACGGGATTACTGGAAGCCCTTAAAAATATACCTCTACAGTGATTATAGGATCTGTGTGAAGGAAATGTTCCCTTTACACAAGTCTGATTCTCTTGTTCCAGTGTTAAAATCATCAACATTAATTCTCATGTTAATCAATGTACACAATTTGCTCTTCTTCATATTGATACAAGGAAATGTTTTGAATGCAGTTTTCAAACTTTAATTTTGTATACGAGAGTCAATCCTGAGAAATTAAGGGTTTATTTTTCCCGCAGTCACAAGCAAGGGAAGTAACTGTGGAATGTTTGTCTCTTTGAATTATTATGACATAAAGCATACTTTCAACATCCTCACAAGTCATCTGGTGTGCTTCATTTACACATCAGTGTTTTTTGTTTAAAATACGTTTGGCACTTGTAGCATATGCTTGCTTGGTTATAGATCGTACTTCCGGAGGATGGTGTGCTGGTACACGGCATGTTTATGGATGGATGTCGTTGGGACACCGAAGATATGGTTGTTGTTGATTCTGTTCCTGGCATCATGAACGATGTTCTTCCTGTGATACATATGGAGCCTAAGATGGACTTCAGTCCCGACCCAGAGGACTACCGAGCTCCACTTTACAAAACATCGGCCCGCGCTGGTGTCCTCTCCACCACAGGTATGTCATAGTCGTGGATATAATTGTCTTCACAATAACTGACAGTTGACAATCAACACTGTACAGAAAATGTAGATCTAAAGAAAGCTGTACCACTTGGTATCATCCAAGAAAAAATGTAAATTGATGTAGACATAGATTCAGACACAACAGAATATGTTGATTTTTAGGTCGTCCGTCATCAGTCATAAACATTTTCAACTTCTTCTCAAGTTCTACATGTCTCATTGAGCTGAAACTTACCTGAAATGATTGTGACATGATACTGACCAAAGTTTGTTAATTTTGGGTTGGTCCAAAATCCAACATGGCCGCCATGGCCGCCATCTTGAAAACACATTTTTGACTTCTTCTGAAGTTCAAAATTTGAAATCTTGTATTTTATGTCAGATGACCGTTAAGGCCCATGGGCCTCTTTTTTTTTTTTTTTCCCAAAAAATTTCAAATGATCTTGATGAAATTTAAAAAATGTTGCTCCATTGGTAGTAACAGCAGGATGAGATTGACATTGCCAATTTCTACATTGAATTATCTGAGAGAAATCAATCTTATCTTTAAAATCTTTGCAAACATACAGCGTAAACATGGAGTAAGTCTGCGGTGTGAACAATGACAATGATAGTTCTTAAGGTAATATTAGCATCAGTGAATTAGGTTAATAAGTAAGTCATTATCGTTGTGTTTCGTTTTTTCTGTTACGTGGTATTTATCTCTGTTGTCCATTTCAGGTCATTCAACCAACTTTGTAGTGATGACCCATTTACCATCCAAGTTCTCCAACGACTACTGGATTGCCAAGGGTGCCGCACTGCTGTGTCAACTCAACGACTAATCAGGGATACACCATACACCAGCAACTGACTTATAAAATATCATCAAATAGTGAAAAAAAACCACGATTACTGACCCGTTATTGGGAGGAGCCAAATGTGCTATATATAGTAGAAAGTGTTTATTACGATTTGTGTAAAAAACTTTTCATGGAATTAAATTATTTTTGTATCAAAATTTTAACGAGGTTTGATCTATCCGACGAATTCCTGGACACGGTGTGTTTCTCCTTGTATATTTAAAATCAAAGTTATTTCATGTGTTATAAAAGTAATAATCATCATTCATTAAAAACTGTCAGCTTGATGGCATATTTAAAAAAAGTAATTCATTGATTTGTGGGGATGTGTATAGAGATAAGAAAAAAAGAAATTAAAGATGAATTCAGTCCGATAAACTATTTAACAGAACAGAATGCAGGTAATTTTAGTCATATAAAAAAAAAAGTTGAACTTGAGAATTTCCAGTCCTTGTTTTTTTTATCAAATTTCTGATACTGAGAAGGGATCTCTTGCATGTTAAATGAGTTTTATCTCGTGCCTGTTTTTTTAAATTGTGTCTTAATCACCTCACTGTTAAATAATCATTAAATGTGCCTTGTCTATATCATAGTGTTAAATTGTTTGTACATTCCTTGTATTTATTTGCCTTTCAGAATAAATTCGGTTTCCTTATTTACATTCGTTAAGAACCCCGATTATCTTTAGATTCCGTCCGTTTGACTGTGATATTAACTTGACACTAGGAGTCAGCCTCTATATTTATAGTAACTGTGTCCCAGGCCTTACACAGTGTGTAGTGAAGTAGAATGATCTAATATACAATTATATGTGATAAACCTGGATCCTCATCGTGACATAGTATTATATGTAATTTTATACGTTGATACAATACGTACTAAAGTATTTTACTGATAAACTCTATCTATTTATGTGATATTTAAACTTCAAATTCATGATGCGTTTTTGTTTTTATGTACATTTTTGAATATATTGAAGTACAATTTTGTTTAAAATTTGACAAGATGGCATCACTATTTTGTGTCAGATGATGAAATAAGATCACATGATATGTCATATGACTAAATATGGTCTTGTGGCATTGTGGAATCACATGACATGTCATGTGACTTAAGAAATGACCTTCACACAACTTACTTTATCTGTGTTAATTTTTTGTTGTGTGCTAATCACAATAAAAAATCAATAATTAAAAACTCTTTTGTTTTGTTTTTGTTTACAAATAACTGATACAGCTAAAGATGTAGTAAACTTTGCTAAAACCGTTTACCTCAGTTTGGTCAAATACATACTTAGTCATTGTTATGTCCTGCCTATATTGGCTTTAAGTTGAGCATAAACTTTGCTTCTTCAAATTAAGTTTGAAGAAGTTTCAAATGTTCACAGTTAAAAAAAAGAAAAAAATATAAGATTGAATGACCTGATGTTTTGTGACAAAATCAAAAATTACTGATATGCAAAAGCAGCAGGGATCTTGATGCCCACCATTGTGTGACCTTAATTTTTTGTGTTTGATCTTTTCTCCACTGTCCAATTCATCTTAAATCCACATGTACAATTAGGAACGAAGGGAAACCAACATGTTTGAGAATTATATCTCCAGTACTCTTAAAGAAATATTGATGACAAAGTAGAAAAAAATATGGTCACATAGTGGCAGCTGTTGTTCAGAGAAGTCCCAGAATAGATGATCCGTAAATAAGGACCCATAAGACTGTCTAATGAAACAACTTACAAACTTGTTATTGTCAAAATCTAAGATGGCTGTCTGTCAGCCATTTTGTTTTTATGATCGACCACGTAATTGTGAGTACAAGAGGAAACTACAAATAACAAAGAGGTTTTGAAACTTTTGATCACGAAAATTCAGAGTTTAATTAAAATGTTGATGACATAAATACCCTCATATACATCTTGGATACTTTCAATATTAGTAATGAAGCATACCATGAATTGAGTATGATATCTAAAGCACTTCCAAGAAATTATGCTATTAGCAAGATTGTTATACTTTTCTAAGGGTTTAGAAAAGCTCGATGACATTGTAGCAGTTTTTCAGAGGCACTTCTCACAATTAAGCGTGTTGTATTATATCTAAGTACCACTAACTAAGAGGTGTGTCTAGATTTTATCAAAACGAACTAGTGAAAATGTTCATTGGTGTCTTTATTGCCCCGACTAATGACAACAAATCCCAGACAGTTAATGCCAGTGAAGATCCGGTTTCGACACAACTATAACAGGTAACAAACATACAGAGGACCAGTGTAAATCCGGTTTCGACAAGTGCGTTGACTGGTTCACACCACACTCACAGCATGGAAGAGCTATACACAAGTACTTTTTGACTGAGCAGCTCACTGTACACACATACGTACGGTAAGAGAGGTAGTTGTGCATATTTCGACATGTGAGCTGCAAAAAGTACAACGAGCACTTTTGTGGTGCACCTTTTAAAACTGTACATGTGTGAATATTAATCCAAATATATGAGGTGCGCCCCGTATCACTTTTGTTAATACGCAAAAAAAAAGAAGAAAACACACCTCATCAATATGGGGAACAAATAATAAAATATATCATGCAGGAATACCGCTACCAATAAATGATAACTGACGTTTTTCCAACACACTATATTTTATATTTGTCACAGTTTTCATGAGAGAATGAATTATAAATTGTGTCTTTGTTAAAAAAATGGTGGATTATGGACAGGTCATATTAGACTTCATGGACAGTTTGGGACAGCTGATGCTCACAATTAGGTATAAGTCATCCCAAACATCACAAATGAATCAGCTCTGATATTGTCAACCGGACGATTCACATCAGATATAACAGTTGTCAACTTCCTGAATTCAATAGTAATTTAAGCTCAGAATTACGGACAAGTCATCCTAGATGTCATGGATACATTGGACAAATCACCTCAGATACAAGTGGTTGAAGCCCACAATTATGGACAAGTCATCCTTGACATGATGGATAAATTGCCTCAGCTATTCGTGACCGTCATTTTCTTGAATACGACAGTGGTTGAAACCCACAATTATGGACAAGTCATCCTTGACATCACGGTTGAATTGCCTCAGATATTGATAACCGGACAAATCACCTCATATATTCCGGACTGTCAGTGGTTGAAACCCACAATTATGGACAAGTCTTCCAAGAATTTACAAATTAAACTCGGGTATCACCAAATGGACAAAACCACCTCGGATATTACTGCTGTCATGTTCATAAAATATCACAGTCAACAAACATATAAATGAAGAAGAAAACTCGTTTTTTTGTAAACGATTCATTTTTAATCATGATACAAAAAAAATAATTTGGTTTCAATAAAACAAAATGGGTTCAGAGTGTGAACATGAAGATCAAATTACATTCATGAACTCAAATAAACAAAGGTATTCTTACATGATTGTAAATTCAAATTCTCAACATAAACAAGAGATCCATGGGCCATAAGGTCATTGGACGGTCAGATGATTTAAAAAGGACGGTCAGATGATTTAAAAATGACTTACTTTTCCAGATCTGGACACCATAAAAGAATTTCTATTTAGTAGCCACCTAACTCATATCAGATCTTCTAATCAAAATTTCAACACTGCGTGATAGTGTCTTGACAAAAGAAAAGGCCCAATGGTCTCAACAGTCACCTGAATTCCATGAACCTTGTTTGTGTTGTGTTATATATATCACTTAAAACACCTTAATAACATAGTCATCTGTCATCCTATATTATGGATTCTAAAAGATTTTGAATTAAAGAGAAAAAAAATTCTATATAAGCTTCTAACTTGATACCCTTCCCCAAGGGAAAATGCAAGGATCATGAAATTCATAATTTGAGTTAAAGCATCGCAAAAACCTTTCTATCTACGTAAAGTATTGGATTCTTCCATATCTGAGTGTTGTGGAGATTTTCGAAAATTTGATTCAATTTGACACTGCCAAAGTCCCCTAGTTCAGAGACATTGAACTTCATTTCCCTTAGCCATGCAAATATCTACCAAGTTTCATTAAAATTGGCTCAGGGGTTTTCAAAAGTAAAAAATGTAATTGTTTTACAATAGATGGGCAAAATGCAAGAAATTCTTCACACCTTTTTACTATCTAGTATGAAATGCTGTTTAATTAAAGTAATAACTACCCAGCCAATGTTTTATAAACAGGAGGCCTACGGGCCTTAAGTCATCTGAATATAAAGACCTATATATGAAAGAGGACAAATAAGTCCAAGATTACAAAGCATACAAAGTAGATACTGTTTGGTCATAAAAACATTTTCTGCAAACTTAAATTCATATTCTTTATACATGCTACTACACAAATGCCATTATTCCAAACCTATTGCTTACAGAAAAAAAAATTAAATCTCAACTCACTTAACCCAAGAGATCTTTAACATAGGTCAAGGTCAATTATCTAAAAACAATTTTTCTTCATCCACCAACATTGAAAAACCAATTTCAACAACTTTTTTGTTATTGAGAAGAAGTCATTAAAGATTGTAACAAATTTGACCCTTGTGACCTTTAAAAAGTGAAAATATAAATAACGTGAACATAATTAGTAATTCATTCCAGCCTACTACGGGCCGGTTATCAGAACTTTTTGGATATGGAGAAGAAATCATTTAAAGATTATTAAACATTTATCCCTGTGACCTTGAAAATGGGTCAAGGTCATTAATTTTATCAAACATTCTTGACAGGAATTTTACATACTGAGCATATTGAAATGCTGCAAACTTAGAAATTCATCCATCCTTGGTCAAGTCAATGGAAATATCGTATTCGTTATCTACAATTAGTCTTGGCACATTTTTCTTCCTTTTGATTAAAAACTAATCACTGTTTCAATGCTTGCTAGTGATATTTCATCAGAGACTGAATTCATGCAAGATACCATCTGCATTTGCTTTCTTGCTGTTTAAAAATACTTTAATCATTGATATTTTTGGTATCAAAAACTTGAAAAATAAAAGTAACTCCACTGAATGTTGTTTTTTTGTAAAAGTTCTCCACAAAACAATGCTGTACATTATCAATATATACAAAACACTACTCCAGAATTTCTATACAAAACTGTACTATGATATATATATATTGACCTTGATCCTAGTTTATTCAAGACTGTTGCATGAAGGAATGACAACAGATGCACAAGATGTTGAAAAATTATGATATAAGACAAGTGGTCAAAATTAAGTACTAACAACATAAAGAGGCATGCTTTTCAACAGCCATGTTTAATGTCGGTGCCATGTTTGACAATGTTAATATAAAGTTATAAATGAATAAATGATTTCACATTAGAACTTCGATCAATCCATTGTCTACAAACTGCTCCCCAATGATGAAAAGAACATCCATTTACTGTAGGTTTCTGACTCGCACACAGCATTTCTACAAATCTGAACAGCAGAAATAGCATGAAACAGTTTTAGGTTTCCAAACCACATGCAGTTCATCCACAATTATGAAGAGTTTTTTTTCCCCAGTACATCTTCAATTTCTTTCTTTTCCATCATTAACTGTGCTTAGGTCAATTGCTTTCCCACATTGATGTGGTATGGGCCATATTTTTCTGTTTCTTGAAGAGCTTCAAAATGTATTTGTCAAATTTTTTGGTGTTATCTTAACACACAAAAATCACATGGCTCAATGGCACCTATAATGTCATGTGATGTCATATCGTGTAAATCCTCATATTCATCCAGTTCAGCAGATGATGACTCCTGGATTGGGTCTGTAACAAAGATATCTTCATATAATAATGGCCACTTCAGTCATTTTATTTCTACTTAATTGTTTTAAACCAATACTGTTCAGATAGTCATTTACAGTCCTTTAGCAATGTGAAAATATATATAAAAAGATACAGGGACTAGGTCACAAAGGTAAGAGGCAACTACTAAGCCTGGTGATCACAAAATAGTGTTTTAACGTTATTCAGAAAAGATGACGGTGGTCCAAAAAAGAATCTGTTTTCATTAGAACTTATGTACTTTTCATTACTAAAACATTTAAATTCGCACTTTTAGTATGGTAGTAATGACTCTCTGGTGTGTCAGAGCAGCAAACAATACTTGGATTCAAAATCGATGTACAGATAAAAAAAAGTTTTTGAAATATTTTTACTAATCCAAAGAAATATTCTTTGGATTAGTAAAAATTTTTTATCTATAAGTTGAATTGAAGAATCATAAATCTGATTCATAGGAAACAAACCTTCTATTTGGATGTCTTGTAGGGATTTGTCCCGAACCTCCCCCACACAGTCATGGTCTTATAGTAGTAGTATCTTGGCTATTTGTGTTTTTCTAAGACATCATCTGTACACCTTAAGCATAAAAATGTTACACATATTATAAAAATCATATTTGAAATAAAATCCCTTTGATTGATAGCACAGCATTTTATATCATCAAAAGTAGAAGAATTATGGGTTTTTTTCCAAAGAAAATAAAAGTTTATATATTATTTACCTTCCTGAAAAATATCTATGGATGAATAAATTAATGGAATTATGATAGGTACTCCTCTTCTGGTCTGAAAAGAGGGAAATTTTTTATTCAGTAACCACTGAATGAGGCTTTCACTAACAATCATTTTCCTAATATTGGATTAAGAAATAGTATATATTTAATCAGACATCACATTTAAACATACTGCATTTTGCAGTCATTAACTTGTGTTGTATACAAGATTATGTAAAGGTTTGGGAAAAAAGTATGTGCTCCATGAACCCTTGTGGTCAATGGCATTGAACATGTTGCTGTTTTTTTTTTTTTTTTTTAGATTTTTATGTATTTATAAGGATTATTTTAGCATCATGACGGCATTTGTGATGCAACAACTTGCATTGTAATACTATAAATTTGTTGGTTGCCACAGACGCTGTCTGGACAACTATGTAATCAAACATCCACTGAAAACTATATGCACAGGCCTTCTTATTAGTTTGGTACTATAGATTCAATTTGGTGTAATGCTTTGTGCTTAATAAAAGGTTTCACCAAAGCACCATTCATTCCAACAATTCAGATACAACATTAAATAAATACCTTTCCTAACACTGTGATAACCACTTGGTTCTCCAACAGTTTCCTTTCAAATGCTGTACAATCTCCAATCAAATGCTTGACATCTTCCCCCTCTTGTCACTCTTTGTTAATCTGTAAATAGTTTAATGGGATATACATTTTTCTGGCTGCATTCTATTTAATGACTATTGAACCTATTGCATCTAAACACCTTTACATACAACTGTCCTGACACTATCAAGGTTACATGAACATTCAGAAATCAACCTAGTTGATATGGGATTTCTTTCATTCTAATAATTGTATGTCATCTGTATATGGAAATTTTGAGCACAATTTTCATATGAAAACATATTTACATGCTATATGTAATTTTGAAAAGAAGCAATGTAATTTGTGAAAAATATCGCTGTAAGTAAAAAGAGTTATGCATAACCCACTGCTCTCTTTTCCTAGGTGCAATTTCTAATACTTGGAAACTGCATGTACATTATGTAGGATAGAAACTGGGGTAGATGCCTTTACCGTTGAGTACATAAGTTTTGGTCAAATAAATTTGTAAGCATTCCACAAATTTTTTATCCTTTGATGGAATATTTTGATCTTGTACATGTCCATATCAAAAAGAAGTGAGAGAATATTTACAAGGCACTTGTTTTGATGATTGATAGCGCTTTCAGCAGTGGATCTGGAGTGATTTATTTTCTTTTCAGCTTTTCAAATTTCACAACTGAATAAAATCTTACCCAATAGCTTGGAGCTCTCCAGGTCGCCTTTGCTTGTACAGGAGTAGAATTGTCTCAACCTTCCCCATTCTACAAAATTTTTCCAGGTCCATTTTAGACGAATCAAAATCAGCAATGAGCTTGTTAATGTCATTAGGCTCTGCTGCAGAACTTCGGCCATTTTGTTACTCATGTTGCCCTGTAGATTGCCACTGCCTGCAGGTCTGCCGCTTCACCATGTGCTTTTTGGCCTCTCTGTATTATTGCTAGACCAAACTTTCCAGAAATCATGTTTGATGTCTCCTGATGAAATGTCACAATCTTGTACATTCAGATGTATTTTTGACTTTGTGGTGCAGAATGTACCAACCAGAACATGTACTTCTGACACACAATAGGCAACACTGCGCTCCTGGTGCACCTTGGCGTGTTTGGGGGAATTATACCTATTAATTAATACTAATCTCAAGAATATGGAGCTGACGGTGAACTGTCTGACTGAACTGTTTTGTCCGTAAAATGAAGACTGAAGATGTTCCTTTGATATAGTGCAGTCTATTTACGTCACATACTAAATCACACAATACTACAATGGGTGCTGACCTATACTCAATATACTGATAAAAGTTCTTTGTCCTCTGTAAAGACCAGCACCCCTCTCTTGTGATCCTCATTCTTCTTTCAAACACTCTCTTTCTATATACATCAAAAATTCCATTCTCACTTCTCTCTAACTATACACATCAAAAACAATACAAATTATATTTCCTTTAAATTGATTGGTTATTACCAAGTGTGGGGGAGCAGAGCAGACTTTTTTTTTACACAAATATTTCATTATTCCAGTGATAGCTGAGACTGTCAGGGTTGGAGCCCTGGGATCAGTCCCTTACAAATTATGCCCTCTCTACAGAAGGATTCTCACGCCATTCATACATACAAGATATAAATATATACAAGGTCTATTTTACCAAAGTTTTTATTTCCTAATATCTTCAGTCTTTTTCACACCACTTTCAAACAGTTCATTGTAGTTTTGTTTTATACAAGTTGATAAAATTTTTCACACGTAACACACACTGAATATCTACCAATAATAAACAAGGACCTTTGGCCTGATGGCGCCCACACACAGGTTGGGGTTTCTTATTTTGATTAAAGGAGACTTTTAAGAAACACAAATCCATTTTATTGCCCGAATGATGACACCTCATCAACCAAAAACTGAAGAACTATCAGTAGATATCAGATATCAATAGATGAAAATGAAAATAAATTTAAATTATCTCAAATAAGACCTTGAAAAATTCCCAATTTTTACTCAAAATTCCTCATAGTGTTGTTCTTTGAGGCAATAAAATATTTCAACAGTCATTACTTCTGCTCCAGTCACATGTCTGAATAAGCATTCATACCTCTTCTGCTCCAGTCACATGTCTATAACCATCATTACAACTTTTGCTCTAGTCATATGTTTGTCGAGTTGGTTATCCAGTTACATCTATATCTGGTCCATGTTGGCGATGTTAGTCACATGTCTATATAACCAGCCATACATCTTCTGCTCTAGTCACATGTCTATATAACCAGCCATACATCTTCTGCTCTAGTCACATGTCTATATATACATCGTTGGTTCCACATGTCTATATAACCACGCTACATCTTCTGCTCCAGTCACATGTCTATATAACCAGCCATACAGCTCTAAAAAGTTGTCTATATAATGCAGAGCCATACATCTTCTGCCCTAGTCATATTCTATATAACCATGGACATGGAGATGGCTGACCCTATATAATCTGATATGGACTCAACGTATATAACCTTCCATACATCAAAGTGACACTGTGTTGTTTTAGTCACATGTCTATATAACGTGGCCATACATCTTCTGCTCTAGTCACATGTCTATATAACCAGCCATACAAAAAGTCACTGTCTATATAACCAGCCATACATCTTCTCTCAGTCACATGTCTATATAACCAGCCATACATCTTCTGCTCAGTCATATGTCTATATAACCAGCCATAATTGAAAAAAGTCATATGTATATAACCTTCCATACCAGCATTTAAAATATTCTGCTCTAGTCACATTCTATATAACCTATAGCCATACATCGGCTGCTCTAGTCACATGTCTATATAACCAGCCATACATCTTCTGCTCTAGTCATATGTCTATATAACCAGCCATACATCTTCTGCTCTAGTCATATGTCTATAACCAATCATACATCATTTGCTCCAGTCAAATGTCTACATATGCTGCAGAAGTAGACGTATGGATGGTTATAACGATCCATACGTCTACTGAAGCAGTCAAATGTGTAAATACCTATCCTCCCTTCTATTGCTGCACTGAAATGTCTATATAATCATCCATATATCTACTAGTGCAGTAGAATGTCTTTCACTGACAATACATCTACTGTTTCAGAAGCTGTATGAGAATGAGAGGATAGAACATGAGATGTCAAACAGAGGCCATCGGTCAGAAAATGTATGAGAATGGAGGATGGAAGATGACACCTCAAAATGAGGCCATAGGGACAAAAGTGATATGATAATGAGAGGATGGAAGATGACACCTCAAAATGCTGTCCACCAGCAACAGAGAAATGTGGATAAGTGTCCTCTATAACTACAACCACAATTTTCCCACCATGCCTGATAAAGAAATTAGCTGTTTTTGACAGTTCACTTGGAGTGTGACCCCACTGTTCTTTCACAACTATGGTTGCAAACTTGTCAAACGGATTATTATCCTCAAAAACTGTATCAAGGCACTATCCTATGAATGGTTTCCAACACTCTCTATAAACATGATATCCCCTGACCACAGACGAATATTCATACATAAAAGACATTTTTTTTTCACACATTCATAAACCACATGGTAGATGACCTTTACCTTGTGTACCTTGGTGTCGCGCGCTCAGCCACAGTAACGATGACTGAAAAGGTATAGTCCATTACTTAACAGGTAAGATAGCCATTGATAAAGTTGATTAAGAAATGGTGTTTTCATGTGTGATAGATTATCTGACAGAAACAAATGAAGAAGTCCGATATCAAATGACAAATGAAAAAGTTGTACTAAAACTGGCAAGTGTGAATGGAATTTTGTATCGTAAACAAATTCCCCTTTTGTGTCATAATGTTAAGATGATCTGAAACAATTTATTAACGAGCACTTAATGAGAGAGTGCACCTTGTAACATAGAGGTTAACACTGAAATTATGGCCACCACAGACACATCACAATCTCACAAAGTGGGCTGAATCAAGTTGCATGAAATTTCTTTCAAGTTAAAAGTTGTGGAGTTTGCCAAGGAATGGGGAAACAGCAAAGCATCAAAGCAGTATGGTATAGACAGGAAGCGACCTCGCAATTGGAGACCAAGAGAGAGTGGATTGAAAACTTCTATACAAAATACCTCAAAATGAAGACGGAAAGTTCCTGGTGGAGGCAGGTTTTTTAGCACTGAATGTGTTTCTTTTACATCTAAGATGGTCTCTAATAAGCACACCCCCCCCCTTAACCTTAATTGCAAGTTTTTAAGTGCCCTTGATCAAATACGGTACCTTATGAAGGTCATTATAATTGGTTCACTTGTTTGCCTGGTCATTCTCAACTTGATACATACAGATATTTCTGGTAAAAATATCGCTTCCAAGACCGCTGAGTGAAGGAATTATATGACATCAATGAAGAATAATATGTTTGTGTTAAGACATAACATCTGAAGCATCCACTGTTCTATTCAATGATATGTTTCCGGGTTTTTAAAGTTCTCCACCTTGAATCAGGACAGGGGGAGGCTGATAAAATTTTGTGTTGTTTTAGTCTGTCCTGCTGTCTTGTTGGGTATATTCAATACTACCTGTCTCTGGAATTTTATACTTGTGATATGGGATCAACTTGATCGGGCAGTGGCGTTATTTATCAGAAGTAGGTCACATTGACCTACATTTTGACCTGTCTGTGGTTCTACACTGGTGTTACTGGAATCTTATACTTTGTCATGGGTTCACCTTGGCAAGGTATTGTGTAGTGCATGAAATGTAGGTCACTCAGATTTGTTTCTTTCTATGAATCGCAAATTCATCATCAGTACATTCTTGTCATATAATTTCACATATGGCAGAGGACAGTAATTGACTGAACTTTCTAGTTTTAATAACTTTGTAGTTGTTAAAAAGGAATTGCCATGAGTAGTAGGTGATATGTTATGTACTAGCCCTTCGTATTGTCATACAAAAAATGTCATGTGAATATGTACTAGCCCTTCGTATTATCATACAAAAAATGTCATGTGAACATGTACTAGCCCTTCGTATTATCTAACAAAAAATGTCATGTGAACATGTACTAGCCCTTCGTATTATCTAACAAAAAATGTCATGTGAACATGTACAAGCCCTTTGTATTATCTAACAAAAAATGTCATGTGAACATGTACTAGCCCTTCGTATTATCTTACAAAAAATGTCATGTGAACATGTACTAGCCCTTTGTATTATCTAACAAAAAATGTCATGTGAACATGTACAAGCCCTTTGTATTATCTAACAAAAAATGTCATGTGAACAACAAAAAATGTCATGTGAACATGTACTAGCCCTTCGTATTATCATACAAAAAATGTCATGTGAACATGTACAAGCCCTTCGTATTATCTAACAAAAAATGTCATGTGAACATGTACTAGCCCTTCGTATTATCTAACAAAAAATGTCATGTGAACAGGTACTAGCCCTTCGTATTATCTAACAAAAAATGTCATGTGAAC